>NC_060255.1:95035876-95358149 GCF_921293095.1 Ischnura elegans | reverse complement strand
TCTTCATAACATATTATTTAATTTTCTCACAACTATTTCTGCCCTGACGAAAAGAGATCAAGCATCGATCGTTCCAAATTTTGAAACAAACCGGAAACCGGGATGATTGATATGAAACCGGAAGTCGGAGTGATTGATGATTGATGATCGACTTGTTTAACGAAATGAATCATGAGTCATTTGATTCACCTAGTGATTCAATCTTTTTGATCGAATCGTTCATGATCGACCCATCACTAATCTCAATACACACGTCCAGGAAACGTAAACATGCCGAGTTTCCTGCGGATATTCAAGTTACTATTTGGAGGCAATTATCCGAACGTCAAAAGTAGTGACTTGATATCACGGTCTGTGGAGCTCCAAACCAAAGATTTCCTGCTACATCACTAACGTAAACTTATTTCAAGCAAAGGAATCAGACGCGCTCACTAAGGTTCGACGCAAGCTACGCGCATTCAAAACTCCCACGAAACACACCGAAAAATTAAGGGATTACCCAGTCAATCATAAGCGCTTTAAATCTACATATTTCCAACAGAATTATTAATTCAGTATGTATTACCTAATTATTTCGTATGCCTTTGATTTAAAAAATGTTTTTGATCATGTATTCAAAGTTTACGTGTTTTTCTCCATGCAGTTGGTCATCTAAACTGATACTGATGATGATACTGACTGAAAATGTTAAGCGATTGTTTTAAGGAAAAGAAGAGAAAATTTAAAAATGAAAAAGATGATAAATAATTGCAAAATGAAAAAAAGCAAAAGAAAAGAGTAAACAAAAGAATAAAATATTATAAGAAAAAAAATCAAGGAAATAGTGCAAATTTAAATGTTAAAAATGTTGTTGCCCATTCGGACTATCTTCCCGATATCAGTTATGGGTTGGTGTTAGTTCTTAATCGATAAAGAGCATTACACGCGCTCACTTTCTTTCAACTGTCTTTCGCTTGTCTTTCAACTTCTCCTTCACTTACACTGGAAAGGTAATACTGGACCAATGGCGCCGACTCCATGGGGCCTGAGGGGGCCCGAGCCCCCTCAAAAATTCGTTATAGGTGTGAGGAAAAAATGTGTCAGGCTTGTCGATTTTCTCCGGAGTGTCCAGATTTCGAGATTTGTGTGATCAGGGTTCTAATGCTGATCATATGACTCTTCTAAAATGCTTAAAAAACTAAAAACTCACTACTTATAAAATTTCCCGGGGCAGATCCCCGGTTTGAGCCCCCCAATATTATTTGTAAGTCGGCACCCCTGTACTGGACCCCAATAGTGAACATTCAATGCGCCATCAAAACCGCTGAAGAGGCGGTAAACATACGCACCGGCGAAAATCTTCGCATCAAAGTAAACATAGAGGCAGTAATGTCGCAAAATAGCGACAATATTTCCAAAACACGTGCTCAGCTAATATAAATTATATAAAATGCAATAAGCGCTTCCAGTGAAAATCGCCCATCGTATACATATGAGCTCGGAGAGTAACCAAGCGACTCGGAACTTACATCATATAGCATAACCTTTGTCGTTGTCAAATTCCGTAGCGTAGCAACAGGGAACTGGCTTTTAGAGGACATAAGCGACAGCGAAGTATTTCCTCCAGGCGATTAAATCCCGTGGCGGATTTTAAGAGGGTGGGGGGGCAAAGGGGGCTTTAGTCCCCCTTGGGTATCCAATTTGCACTAGATAGAATCGGGTAGTTTCATTCATCAAAGGAAACGAAAGGCATTGATTGCGATTCGTTACCGACCATTAGTGTATT
Organism: Ischnura elegans; assembly: GCF_921293095.1. Lineage (NCBI taxonomy): Eukaryota > Metazoa > Arthropoda > Insecta > Odonata > Coenagrionidae > Ischnura > Ischnura elegans. Next base: position 95,356,384 of record NC_060255.1, on the reverse strand, counting down.
CATACTATACAAATTATTTGGTTTTAGAAATACCGGTTTAGACGAATGGCAATGGTCAATTATATCCTCATTTGATAAAGGCCAGATTGGCGCCCAAGCGATACCACTCCATGTGACGTCACAGGGACCTAGTTTCTATACGATTACATAGGAATTTTACATCGTCTGAGACTACCAATGCATGTATGAGGCACAGAGCTCAGGGAAACATGTCTTAATAATCACCTATTAAAACTGGCTGAGGCCGGAAAGTTTTCTTCGTTTGATAAGGTATTAATAATCCTTATTTAACCCAAGGCGCTACCAGCTAGCATGGTACTCAGCTACCTGCTAGCATCCTGCGTCGTATCAGCGCTCAGAGCCTCGCCCCAAGGTCACCTAACTTGCGGCAGCGGGAAGCAGAACGACGTCACGCGGAGTTTTTCCCGGCATTCATACTTAGCTATCGCGTTTTCGCGCGCTTGAAAATTTTCACTTTTCATTCAATCGCGAAAAATAGATATCGTCATATAAAAATCTAAAAGCGTGAAATACGTACTCCAGGAGTAATAATCTCTCGATTTAGGCAATAAAAAATAATAGGAAACCACCCTTTTCTTGAGGCTTTGGGGGGATACATCCCCTCATTCCCCCATAGTTACGCCACCGCTTGACTAGGTCATTACTTGCGTAAGTTCGAAGCGGATCTGATTTGAATGCGAGGGATATATTTTGTGAGCCAGTAAGTTCATCCCTACGATGGTTGAGAGAGTGGACTCATGGTTCCCCTGTGCATCCATTCCGCTGAGCCTCCTACGTCAAAAATTCAAAAATTTCGAGTCGAGTACGCGTCTGCCCTCGTTAGCTCACGGAGAACAAAGGGGCAGGGTCGCAGCTAAGAATTAAGACTAGGGGTGGGGGTTTAGGCGCAAATAATACTGACAAGGAGACATCTCCAAAGTGATGTTCGGGATCTGCATGCGGATGATATTAACTGAAACTATATAGGTAGGGTATAAAAAGAGTCACAGCTTTCTTCCACATAGGCCCGGGTTCGAGAGATATTCGCATGTAAATATTTCGCGCAGCATGAAATCCCTTGAGAAATCGCTACCTTATCTTCGGCCGTGGGTGGCGCGGTCTAGGGCGTTAGTCCTTTAACATGTGGTAGGTGCCCCGGGTTCTAGTCCCAGTGTCAGCAATATCTTTTCTCTCTTCTGATTTTTGCAATCACTGTTAGATTTTATCCCCATTCGTTTTTTAGTTACTTCGCGATTTTTTAAATTTAATATTAATTTATGGATAACTCCGAATTGTGCCTTACCACGCGAATTAGAGGGCGTATATAAATACTTACCCGTGAATTTCCGTGTAATGTGCTCATCATGTGCACCGATGCATACCTCCGCATCAAGTAACCGATTGTACATCTATTCATGAATCGTTCCCCGGTTTTTGACGCTTGTGTCTCCCCTTTCAATGTCTTTTTTTCATTTCTGAAGCACCGGTATTTTCCGGCTTCAACGTTTTTTATTCAAAATATCATTTTCAGTAGGCTTTCCCTCCATTAGATTTTCTCCACAGCCCACCCACTGTCTTGCCAACAAATCTCGATCTTTACAACAGAATGTCCTTCCACTCACCATGCCTCCTTTATGACCTGCCTTCTAGCGTCCTTCAAAGACTTCCGTCGCAACAACCCTCCCTTCACAGCTGACCCTTGATATTCCCTGAATGAGGCGCCGAGGCCCAATTTTGTGAAAACGGGTGCGAAAGCTAAACAAAGAAGACTTCGAAAACGGCTAGAGTAGGCTGCTGGAAAGCAGGGTCATTGTACTGGAAGGGTGGGAGGGGAAACTGGCTAGGGTCAGTAACTGAATGAGAGGATAGGAATGGTGTTTATTTATTGAGAAGAAAGACTTGACATTACGAATATACGAAGAGGAAGCGGGAGCAATGGCTAGGGCGAGGATGATCAAATTCCCCGGAAATTTGCGTTTAAGTCATTATATACGTCATCTAATTCGCGTGGCAAGGCACAATTCGGAGTTTCGTTTAAAATCCATAAATTGATATTAAATAAAAAAAATCGTGCAGTAACTATAATAAAACGAATGTGGATAAAATGTAACAGTAATTTCAAAAATTAGAAGAGAGAAAAAAATTTTCTAACACTGAGACTCGAGCCCGGGGCACTGACTCCATAATATAGAACTTTTGCCTAAGACCGCACCGTCACGGCCGTAATTGAGAAATAGCGCTTACTCAAGGAATGTCATGCTGCGCGAAATCTTTACAAGCGAGCATCTCTCGAACCCGAGCCTATGTGGAAGAAAGCCGTGGCACTTTTTCTACCTTACCTATATATTTTCAGAAAATAGCATCCGCATCCAGATCCTGAATATCGCTTTGGCGACGTCTCCTTGTGAGGAGTGTGGGGGTATTGCATACCCGCCAGGGTAGCGGTAGTTGCGGGGGCCATCCTCCAGAAAATTTTTAAGATTAATGGTTCAAAATGGCGAGTTTTACGGCTTTATGAGGTGAATTTGATTAATACTAACACTATTCTATAAGTAATACTAATCCAATTAAGGAAAATGGATTAACCTTAAAAAATTCTATGAGCTCTGGGGGGAGGGGGGTGTGGTTTATCCCCCTAAACCCCCTTCACTGCGCCACTGCGATGGGGAACATGCACAATTTTTTAAAAGTACAGTAAAAAATTTAAAATATGAAGGTCATTACCTCAAATGTACTCGCCGAAAATCTGGCGGATGAATTATGTTTTTTAGCTGACAATGAGTTATGAGTCTTTCAAAATTAATCCTCATCGGCTCCTTGAAAGCATGACGTCATCGGAGAGTGACGTCGTGGTATGGTATCCACTGATGAAAGACAGAGGAAGTGGATAGAAAATCGGTCTATGCAGGGGCTCAAAAGCAAATTTGGCGAAAACATTGCTATATTTACTGCGACATCTTGCATTCAAGGCTCTACCACTCCACTTTCTCTCAGCGAAGTGAATGGTGTACCGCCCAATGACGTCAGAAGACGTTTCAGGTCACGTGCCTTTAAGCGATATTCGATCACTTTTAATTAGCATTTAATAACATTTGTGGAGTACTAGGAGAGTTTTGGCTTATATGTTTGGACCAGGGATGCCGACTTACAAAAAATATTGGGGGGGGGGGGGGGATCTCTCCCTGGGAAATTTTAAAAGTAGTGAGGTTTAAGTTTTTTAAGCATTTTAGAAGAATCATATGATCAACATTAGAACCCTGATAACTCGAATCTCGATACCTGGACACTTCGGGGAAAACGACAAGACTGACACATTTTTTCCTCACACCCATAACAAATTTTCGAGGGGGCTCGGGCCCCCTCAGGCCCCATGGAGTCGGCGCCACTGGTTTGGATTCGTGAGAAAATTGTCTATTCAATGAGACTTACTTGCATGATGAACAAATTTCATGCATGTTCCCCATTATATATCTATAGTGATATATATATATAAATTAATCTTCATCGGCTCCTTGTAAAAATGACGTCATCGGAGCGTGACGTCGCGGTTAGGTATCCACTGATGACAGGATCTTTTGCTTTAGGTAGCACCGTTACGACCGCGGATCTTCATCAACATCTACGAGGTACTGTGTGTAAGCCACCACCAGGGTGTGCGTCATGGAGTGATTCCACGCTAAGCATGCAGCACTCATCCTAGGCTAAATCGGAAACGTGCTCACTCGCCGGACAAAGGCCAAGCACACAGTATAACGACACGCGGTCAGACCAGAAAATAGGAGGGTTCTATGAACACGAGCATGCTGTCGTGCAACTCAAACTATTAGCTTGTAACAGAAAATCGAAAATATAGCGTGGTCAGTGATTCATGCATGGACTACGACATGCCAAGAAATGCATGCAGATAGCTAATATTGACAATTAAAGTAAGTTATTAACTATACACGCAGAGCCAATTTTACCTAGTCTTACAATAGGGTAGTTTCCTTCATCAAAGAAAACGGTAGGCATTGATTGCGATTCGTTACTCACCATTAAAGTATTCATTATATACAAATTATTTGGTTTTAGAAATACCGGTTTAGACGAATGGCAATGGTCAATTTTATCCTCATTTGAAAAAGGCCAGATTGGCGCCCATGCGATTCCACTCCACGTGACGTCACAGACACCTAGTTTCTATACGAGTAGATAGGAGTTTTACATCGTTTGAGATTACCAATGCATGCATGAGGCACAGAGCTCAGGGAAACATCTCATAATAATCACCTAGTAAAACTGGCTAAGGTCGGAAAGTTTCCTTCGTTTGATAGGATATTAGCAATCCTTATTCAAGCCAAGCGCTACCTACTAGCAGGGTAGACTGCTACCTGCTAGCAGCCTGTATCGTATCAACACTCAAAGCCTCGCCCCAAGGTCACCTCACACAGCGAGAGGGGGAACCAGAATGACATCACACATTGTTTTACCAACATTCACACTTAGCCGTCGCGTTTTCGCGCGCTTGAAAATTTTCACTTTTCATTTAATCGCGAAAAATAGATATCGTCATTTAAAAATCTAAAAGCGTGAAATACGTACTCCAGGAGAAATAATCTTTTGACTTAGGTAATAAAAAAGTTGGAAACCACCCTTTTGCAGTACAATAGAGCATCATTAATAGACAGAAGCAACAGATGGAATTTTCACTGAAAATCAAGTATTTCCAGTAAAGACCACCAATATGTTGTTAGTCAATTGCCGAAGGTTTGGGAATAAAATCGCATGTTTATTTCATCCAGCTGATGGTGCAGGAGCAAGGGCCATAGCTGGAACAGGAATATGCGTTTGCCTACTTCATGGGGGCATAGAGGCTCTTTGTATATCGATGATTCGATAGCGTTTCAGCTATATTATGACCCCATTTAAATCTTGTTTTGATGAGGGAGTGCTTCAGAGGAAGGTTTACTAACGAAAAACCTATTTATCAAGGTTGACTACTTTACAGGATTCTGGTGGTTGAGTGGGTGGGTTATTTATTTATCCTTCCGTTAGGTGTAATGAATCTGACAGTCACAGCAAGTGTTTCTTTCATTTCTCCGTGACACTAGATGGCATAGACCCTTGACACTTATGGTAGCTTTTTGTTTTTACACACTATATGCAGCCTTTTGCCTTTTGCATTTATGCCAATATATCAGTGGCGGATTATTCAGCATAATTAAGTAAAATAATGGCACGATAAAGTGATATAAAAGCATTATTAGATAAATAAGATAAAAAAATAAAAAACACTGATCTTATAGAATTCACATGCTAAAATACATTGTATATAATAATACTTAATAGCCTAAAGAGCACGTTAATTCGCACCTTACTGGATTGGTCCAGGGCTGTATGAAGGCATGTAAAGGAGTATATGCATAGCATGAAAGACATCCTGCAAGTGTTCGTTTACACTAATAATGGTGATTTAAACTTTAAAGGTGTACCACTGAGTCATGCTAAGAGTTAACAATGTTTTTTCACATCAGTGCCTGTCTAGCACATTGCACCTGAACTCAGCAATTCCAATATTGTGCCTGACGAAAGGTTAAGTATTCTACCAATAGAGATAGGTTTGCATGGAGTATTTAAGAGGTATTCTAGCAGTCTTTACTCCCTTCGTGGACTTTCCCCTTCAACTCCCAATAAGGCTAACTCCCGTTCATTCTATCCAAAACTCATATACTTTTCCTCCCACTCCCTCGTTTACCCAACATTCTACTCTTTAACACTCTCTTCAACATCCCCTCCCCACTAAGTACTCATTCCATCCATACCTTCTGTCTCCTCCGTATCCCATCTAAAAGCGGCCTCTCTTCACCCACCATGTCCAGCACTTCGTCGTTTCTCCTCCTCTCCATCAGCTTCACCTTCTCCAATTTTTTCCATACTCATTCCTTGAAGGCATCCTGTCTTTCCTCGCCCTCCATTTTAAAAGTCCTTGTTTCCGCACCATAAAGCACTACACTCCACATTAAACTCTTCACCATCAATTTCTTCAACACTAGAAAGACCAGGGTTGTAAGGCTTTTGGGAAGGACCATTTCCCATCATTTTGATAGGTAGTAATTATTTTTAATATTCCTTATATATATTTAATTATAGGTAATATATCATTTAAGTTTAAACTAAAAGATAATTTAATTAAAATAACTTTTTCGTAAATACAACTGAGTGTATTTTTTTACAAGTTATGTATTTCACAATAAAAAAATTTAAATTAACAGCAGTCGTGTACCTCCTGTTTCTCATAGCACACAGCTCTCAGCAGTGGCGTAGCCAGGGAGGGGTCCGGGGGGTCAGGACCCCCCCAAAAATTAAATACACAATTATTTTCCTTCATAAAAGAAAACAAAGTATTGAAAAATCATGATTTTGAAAAATATTTCTTTAATTAAATTAAGAAAGAAGAACTTTGTACTTTCACATTAATATTTAATCACGACCATGGTTTCAACGTTAGTGATGACGTCTAACGTTGAAACCATGGTCGTGATTAAATATTAATGTGAAAGTACAAAGTTCTTCTTTCTTAATTTAATTATGAATCGCTTTCACATAGTTACGCCTCAAACAATTAATTTTAAATATTTCTTTAACAAATGAAGTTTTTTCGATTATGAAAATTAGTTTTAAATCTTAAAATTAAAATCTTTAAATTAGTTTTAAACCCATTACTAAGTACCCTGTTTTTCAAAAATTTTACCACTACACCACTGACACTCATTATCACAGATATGCTACATATTTCCATTAATACGTAACATTAAATACAGAAATATGCTAACTAAAATATAAAAATGGCCAGGTGCAATGTAGTGCCCGTGATTTTCTGCATAAAACAAGTTACCATTACAAATAATATAGAAATACTTATCCCTTCATTTTGACAGGTGTTGGTCTTGTTGCTCACTCGCAGTCTGGACCCTATCCCTCCAATCTTAGCCTATTTTCTTGAGAATATCCATTAACTTTATGATTTTTCTGCTATCAACTCCTTTGTCAAAATCCACAAAGCTCACACACACTTTCCATTTATATTCTGGGTTCCTCTTCACTTGGGATCTCATTACTGCTCTACTGGGGGTCTTGAGTTGACTTACCTTTACTGAAACCAAACTAATCTTCACCGAAATTCTTGTTTGCCCTTGCTTCTATTTGTCTGTTTAATATCCTCATTACCACTTTTGCTGCATCTGATATAAGGCTAACAGTCCTGCAGTTGCTGTATTCTACAGCTTTCATCTGTTTGGTAGTGGAATTAGATAAGTTTTCATTAATTACTGAGGCCAACATCCCTCCTCATAGATACAGTTTTCTAGTTCGTAAAACCTTCTCTTACCATGTATGATTTAATACTTAACCGGCAAATAGAAGAAATAAACTTTTCTTGGGTTTTCCCCTGTGGTTAAGAAAATCTAAGAGTTCTGATTGTTACGGGTTGCATCACCCATTTTTAAGACTACTCAAAGTAAAAGACTACTTTGGGTAGCCTTGAAAATTGGGGACAAGATGGAACCCCAACCGTCAGTGCTTTGTCAATTTCTTACCACTGGGAAACCCAAGAAAAGTTAATTTTTTCTCTTACATCCCTCCCTATTCGTTGGTAGCCAGTGGCGTAGCCAGGGGGGGGGTCTGGGGAGTCCGGACCCCCCCGAAATATAAAAGCACAATTATTTTCCTTAATAAAAGACAACAAATTATTGAAAAATCATGAATTTACAAAGTGCTTTTTAACAAATGAAGTTTTTTCGATTGTGAAAAGTGTTAAAAATAGTTTTAAAAAACCCATTATATACTTAGTACCCTATTTTTCAAAAGTTTTCCCTCCTGGCTTTGGACCCTCCCCAAACGAAATTCCTGGCTAATCCACTGTTGGTAGCTCTTGTGGAATATTATCCACGCCCACTGCTTTCCTAGCCTTCATATCATGAAGAGCTCTCTAAATTCGTGGCCCAAGATTATCCTCCACTTCACTTTCCTCATCAAATTTCATTATTTCTGGCCTGTTCCTGCTGTCTTTCAGATCCTCCACATATGTACTCCTTCCATCTACTCTGGACCTCATCTAACTCGGTTATCATCTTTCCCATGGGCGTACCCAGCTGGGGCAGGGGGGGGGGGGAGGGGGGCAACTGCCCCCTCTAGAAGCGGAAATAACTTTAGTTCAAAACAAAAGTTGTGAACAAATTTTCCTGTTGAAGAAAAATGATATATTAGCATACGACATGGAACTAAAATAAAAACCATTATTATTTCAAGCAAATAATTATAAAAAAACTAAGAAATTGCTGTTATAATTTCCTTAAAATTATGGTTTCATTAACCTTTTCTGTGAAAAAAAGTTGTAACTAGAACAAACACAGCTAGTTTTGATTCTGGGTACGCCCATGGAAACAACATCATTACTTTCACCTCAATGTTCCACCACTGAGGTACTTTGAGGGACATTGACGCAGCCTTTCCAGAAACTTGGGTTTCTGTTTCCTACAAAATTTTCAAAAATACACAATTTCAACATTTTTGTTACCCTATACACCTTATCGGGGTCCACAAAAGATAACCCTAAGATTCTTCACAATACCCTAGAAAATAATGCCTTTTTAAGGTAGGATCAAATTTCTATCTAAATTGATTTGGAACATATTTTCACTGCTGCACATACAAAATCATGTGAGCAGACGAGCAAGAGCCAATGTACCACTTTTCCGGTGGAACTTCACATGACATGGCTGTGAGCAAAGCAACATTGTTCTCGCTACTTGTAGAATTGAAAGTTTTAGACTAACCAATAGCATTTTTATCATTACCTCCATTCTTATCATGGCAATCACAGGCCACATGCCTAGTAGAGTCATCAATTAAGGTTAAATATACCCATCAGCATGAATTTTGAGAGGGTCCATTGGCCTGCAAAAGTCAGAATCACCTAATTAACTGTAGCACTCTGAATGTCTCTTCTAGATGAAGAGGAAATAGTTTCCTACTCTATTTACCCTCTATACAGGCAGCAGATGGTTACCATTGATTTATATCTCTGCCCAATTTACTTATTCATGGCACTTATGACATCAAATATCATTAATGTCAAATCCCATTTTCTTCCGACTACCTGTGCTGTACTTCTCCCCACCAGATGGTTGAAAGGTGCCATTGTTGCTCTTGTGTGTGGTTACTAAAGCAATAGCTAATGCCTATACGTCCTGATCCCTCTTGGAGCAGCTTCTGCTTCACTGTTTCCACCTTGAGTTTACCTGTCACAGTGTTTCCCTTAGCCATTCGAAATGGCTGATAGCACTCCGACAGGCATCTTAGTGTTAGGATTAATTCTGCTGCTCTCTTTCATTATTCCTCGTTCCTAATCGATATTCTTCTATTTTATTTCCATCCCCCCTTCCCAAATTGAACTGTTCCAGTTCCCCATCTCAACTAGATTCTTCCTACCCTGGATTTCCCTTAGTATTTCCTTGAGCTGTTCATGCACCTCATCTACGTCTTCCTCCCTACGATTAATAGTGGGCATGTAAACTTGAACCACCACGAGGTTGGTGGGTTGTGCCTCAATTTCTGCTACCAGAATCCTAATGCTCACCTGATCTATACCAAACACTCCTTTACCCATCTTCCTGTTTAATACAAATGCTGCCCCACGTTGACTTTCCTCCCTACCACTATACATAACCCAATACTCTCAAGTAGTGCCCACCGTTCTTCCACCTCACTTCACTTAATCCTAAGATATCTATCATCCCTTTCTCTATTTCCCTTTCAATATTTTCTGCCTTTCCCGGCCTCATCATTGTCCTTAAATTCATTGCTGCCTTCTTTTTCACTGTCCTCTTGGTCTTCTTTTCTCCTTTCTTGGATGCTGCTGATAAAGTCTCTTCAAGGGTTTCGGATGTTGACAACCTCAAGGACCTTTCCGACCCTGATGCCTTGAATGACACCTGCCCTATGTGGATGGGTCCCATTCCATGAGTTTCTGAGTTAGTACTCCATGTTTTGAGGGAAGAGATAGGTTGTTGGTAGGGTTTTCCACTTCTATTCCGTGTGTGTTTTTAACGTGACACCATCACGTGCAAGGGTGGCCTGGGGCACTTGGGGGCCCTCGGCTGGGACTCATGATCGGGCCCCTCACCGAGGGATGAGGGGGTGTTCCCCCAGAAAATTATAATGGAAAATAGCAGGCCTGGAAATCAATTTGGATGCTACAGGATGCTTGTGTTCTGGCTTCTATTCTTAAAAAAACACATAATAGTTAATACATAAATACCGTATTCCTCCGAATATAGTCCTCCTCTGAATATATTCCCCCCCCTAATTTTGAGGCTTGAGTTTCGGGAAAAAATTTGCTAAGTCTGTAAGCCTTTCCACATTGGTGAGGCTGAGGCCCAAGGGAAGGGAAAAAATAAATTATGACTGGTCAAGTCTTCTGGAGGAACCTCATACTGCAAGACCTATCTCTTGAGGGTCTGTATTACCTCTCAGACATTGAGGAAGCTACGCTCTTGTGCGATAATTACTCCTGGTTTGGTTCTCTAGACTTATTCACAGTTTAAGGGTCTTAAATAGATATACTTCTTTATTTGTTTTCAAATTAATAATGCCATCCAGGGGTGGATCCAGGATTTTTTCTGGGGGGGCACAAGGGTCTGAGAGGCAAACTATCTTCTCATACTTGAGATTAAAATTCGGATCCTTGATTTTCGGAGCCGGATCTTTTGGTTCGGATATTTTCGGATCCAAATGCATTTTCAAATTCCTGACGCTGAGATTCCCCCGTTGCTTGTTCAATCTCTTGGGAAGAGTCACACTATGTGCCAGTCATATTTTGCATTTTTTTGTTTTCACGGCTGAAATTCTCCTACGCAACCTCTGCGAGAGCTTTCAAACAAAACAGTTCATGAGTAGGACAAGAATCGCAATGTGACAGCACATTCGAAGATAGAATCGGAACTCTCTCCACTCTTATGGGGTGTTGCATTCACTGAAGCTATTATTTAAAATTTCGGATACAGATCCGATGTCTTCCGCGACTTTGGATCCGATGTATCAGATGAAGGGCAATATCCGTGGATATTTGGATCCGAGGTATCCCTACTTGTTTTATTTACAGTAAACTCCCCATTATTATAATGATGGGGGGAGGTGGCACTAATAATCGGAAAATACAAATAATACAAACTTTCACTTTAATTTCACAATTTACGTAAATAAAAAAATGCACTATTATTTACGCACATTGTCTGTTATTTTAAATAGCTTTCTTTCCCCAACCGCAAACTTTTTTAGCGGCAATAACATGATTGAACTCTTATTCCTACTGCTCCACATAGTACCTGGCTTCCGAAAACCATGCATTCGTGGCTGCAAGATAACGTATTCTGAAAAGGATTTGCACAGTGATTTTGCACGGATGCTGCAAATCCACTGTGAGACGTTGGGAACTACGTACGGTGCAAACTCATGCATGGATAATCCGCAACACGAATAATCTGCAACGCGGATAAACCGCAGCCGGATAATTGGGAGTCGAGTGTATTTATAAATGGAACGATCATTGAATTTTTAAACCATTATTATTAGTTCGTTATTAGTGTCATATTCTTCCACTGTTTATCAGTGAAAATGTAGTTTTCCCGTTGGCACGTTCCAAAATATGTGTCATAGATTTGCACACTAATAAGTGGAAATTATCTATTTCTAGAAGCTCTTTAAATGATATAACTTCCCTGTAAACCAAAAGTGTTGTGAAAACGTTGTAAAACATTGCGCTGCAACCAACGCAGTTGCTGCAACGTAATCGCAACATTGCAACACCATCAAAATCTACCATGTTTTTGTAACGTAATCGCAACGTATTTGCAACCTCTGGTGAGAGATATTTGCAAAACTTATGCAACTCCTGCAATGCACTTGCAACATTTATTCAACCCTCTGAAATAATACTCACAATATGCCTTTAAAGAAAAAATTATTTATTTATGACATGACAGATTTTAATTATAGATATTCTTCTAGATTCGCAGAGCACAAAACCACACCGAAAAATGCAAGCGTTGGAGGGAGAGAGACGGAGTAGCAATGCATTTGATGTTTCGAACATCAAACGCGTTGGGGTGGCACGAGGGCATGTCCCCCCCCGCCCAGACCCTTAAAAAATATGCAAAATTTTTAATACAGTCCCATTATCATTGCGCTCGTTTTGTATTACGAGGTATCCTTGCGCCCTTCCAGAACTAAATCCTGGATACGACCTTGCTTGTGCCCCTAGAAAGAAATCCTGGATCCGCCCCTGGTTTCGAATATGCAAATATCGATATTATTGATGCACCGAGTAAACATATCGATATTGTGCCGTCTTTCCTTTCTTTATCTCATATGCAGGGTTTCTGTGGACTCTTTGCCCCTGCTCGTATGCTTCAAACTTTTCTAAGTGCGACAAAATTGTCTTAAGGCTGAAATTTTTTTTTCTTGTGAGAGTCAATTTGCTTCAGAAGATGAAAATATGCTTTAAAAACCACATATTTGAATATATGTTTGGGGAAAGCTATGTCCAAATAGCACTCCGCTAAGCGACTGGCAACTTCACGCAACCTTTCTGCGACCTAGTGATTATTCCACCCTCACATACAATCAGTGTCTTACGAATAGGATGAAACGGATTTAAATATGTATATCCTCTGGCTAAAATATTACACATTAAAATTTCTCAGGCCAAATGAGTGTATCAGCAACGTAATTAAGACGTTGCAGAAATGTTGCCAAAAGCCTAGCTGCTTCAGGAAGCAACTGCAACTCCTGCAACCTCGTGCAACCCTTTTGCAATGTTTCTGCAACACATTATGTTTACTGGGTTTAGCCTTGCATTCTTCAAATTTTTTTCTACTTTATTTCATAAGCTCATATGTTTTGACACTTGTATAAAAATTAGCTGAGAATCATCCCTGCATAGTTGCAGAAGCACTTAAGTCAGAAAGTTATCTCATGGAAGGAAGTTCATTCAGTAGCGAGAGTGCAATTTTTTTGTCAGTTAGTCCTTACCATGCAAGTCCCACAACATAGATGTTTATCATTTGCCTTTTTTATCATCGAATTTTCTTTTCTTCTGAAGGATGATACATATTTCATTTTAGAAAATAAAAATTCTTACGATGAGCCTAATGAACAGCAGCAAAAATAAATGAGATTTCTTATACTTTGAAATATCCAATGTCTTTGTTACTAGGATGGAATTATGCAAATCAAAGCTTATACTATTTCCCAACTGGTTATTTCGATGGTTATAGCTTTTTATGCCTGACAAAGAGACCTTCCTATCTGACTTTTGATTGCATTCAATGTTATTCTTACAATAGGGGGAGTACGGCAGCTTGCAATAATGGACCATAAAACAGCAGTTTTAGGAATAAAATAAACCTAGACTGTGCATACAGTGACTTGGTGAAGTGACGAAAGAAGTCATGAAAATGAAGAACGAAGTACAGTGAAACCTGAAGTGTTGAAGACTCAAGATACAAGAGGAATATTCACTACTCGAAGAATCAAGACGAGAAGAATGGTGATCTGCAGTCAGAAGACCTTGGTTTTGTTTTGCGCTTGATATTTTGTGTCCATATAAAATTTATGAACTTATTTGTATTTTGCTGATGATTGTGATTTGGTGTGAATGGGAGAATGTGATTTGGTGAGAAAGGGAGAATATGATTTGGTGTGAATGTGATTGAGAATGAATATGAATTTGTGATTTAGAATGAATGTTATTTGGTGTGATTGAGAGAGCGTACTTTTGCTAAATTTAGATAATTAGATTTCGTGTGAATGAGCGTGATTTATTTGGTGTGAATGAGAATACTTTATTTGGTGTACATGAAAGGATGTAATACGGTATGCAAGTATGTGATTTGGTGATTGAAAGAGTATTTTAGTTTAAGTTTAAATATCATCTGGAGTGAATGAGAGTATTTTATTTGGTGTTTTATTTGGGACGCTAGGCAGCTCTCACTGGTGACATGTCTCCCTCAGATGAGTAGAATCCCGTGCTAACGGTACCACTCGCAATGGACCAACCCTTCGTCTGACGGCAGCCTCCCAGTCGTCGCTAAATTACTCTCCCCTCTCCTAAAAGACTCTCTTTTGTCTCCCTCCAAGAGGGGTCGTCAGCTTAGGGAAAGAAAGGAACAGGGAAAGGAGGGGAAGGTTTCTCTCGAACATTCTAGGTGCCCTTTGACCATCACGCGCCCCGTGCTCGCCCGTGCACCTAGTCATCCGTGGCCGACGTCACGCATCGGAGGGAAAGGAGGAAGCGACCGCAAGGAGGGGTAAGGGGGGGAAGAAGGAATCGAAGGAGAACGTATGACTGGCAGAGGACTTCGCCTTCTCACGTGCTGATCGCTCAGCCCTGTGTCATAGACCCAAGACTTTACGAAACCACACGGGAAGGGAAGGGGATAACATAAGAGAGAGGAAATTTTTGGAAGTTCGCGGAAAATTCGTGATGCTGCCCTTGCCTTTGATCTACTATTATTCCGAGAAGCGGAATATTACATGTTACTCTGTGTGAATGAAAGTTGATATGCTAGTATGTTATTTGGTGTGAATCAGGGTATTTTATATATAGTGTGAATTTAAGTGAATGTTATAGTTATTGTAAATATTTCTATGTAATTTAGAATAAATGAGGGTAATAATTCAGTGTGAATTAGACAGGGGCAGAATTCTGTACACCGTACCGACGATTGGTACATTATTTACTATGAATGAGAGTATGAAATCAAGTGTGAATGATAGCGTATAATTTAGTGTGAATGTGGGTGTATAATTTTATGTGAGTGAGAATATGTTTTTGGCGACAGTGAGATTACATTATTTGGAGTGAGTGATTTTGTGTGCACGAGAGTGTGCATTTTGGGGTAATTTGGAGAATGTGCTTTTATTTGCATTTCAATGCTTATTTTTGGTGAATTCGAGAATGGCATTATGGATGAGTGCAATAATTTCATGAGGTGAAATATAGAGAATTACATGAAATGTGCGAAGGAGAGAATTTGCTTGCGAGTTTATCTAGCTTTGTCATTAATTGTGAGTGAGAGTGTGTGATTTTGAATGCTTAATAATGTTAGAAGTATGTTTGATTGTACTGTAGAACTTGGGTAGTGTATTGTAGAAAGTAGTGTAGTGCATGTCCCCCTCAAATCCGAATGCGTCCTCAACGTGGAGAGGGGGTGTAACAGCACACAGTCATGTTTCACTAAATTTATGAAGGATCAGATACATTCCAAACTGTCACATTTTTTTTCAGGGGTTTTCTTGCTAATTTTTTCCCAGCATTAGGGGAGTAGTAGTTTGAGTTAATGCAAACTATTTAAATGTGAGACTGGCAAACTGCCCTGCATGACTTTCCGCTGGCTAATGCAGTTGGTGACTTATGTTTATGTATTGGAATGGGTGCTAATGTATGAAAGTTTTAAGTGCCTCATCATTTTAAATAATAATTGTAAGTAATTTCTATTTATATGATTTTTATGATAATAGGGTAGTTTCCTTCATCAAAGAAAATGAAAGGCATTGATTGTGGTTTGTTACCCACCATTAGTGTATTCATAATATACAAGTTATTTGGTTTTAGAAATACTGGTTTAGACGAATGGCAATGGTCAATTTTAACTGCATTTCAAAAAGGCCAGATTGGCGCCCATGTGACTCCACTCCGCGTGACGTCACAGGGACCTAGTGTCTATACGAGTAGATAGGAGTTTTACATCGTCTGAGATTACCAATGCATGCATAAGGCATAGAGCTCAGGGAAACATCTCTTAATAATCACCCATTAAAACTGGCTATTGTCGGAAAGTTTCCTTTGTTTGATAAGGTAATAATAATCCTTATTTAAGCCAAGCGCTACCTGCTAGCTGGGTACTTTGCTACCTGTTAGCAGCCTGCATCATATCGGCGCTCACAGCCTTGCCCCAAGGTCATCTCACACGGTGGTAGTGGTAAGATTTTTTTCTCAGAAATTCACTCCATTCATTCAATTATTGAGCTAAGTATACATGCCTACCCAGGGGCGCAGCTAGGAATTAAGGCTGGGGGGTTTAGGTGCAACTAATACCGGGGTGTGAGGGGTATGGTATACCCACCAGGATAAGCGGTAGGTGCGGGATTAATAAATTGCGGAATTTTAAGATAAATGGTTCAAAACGGTGAGTTTTACTTCTTTCTGAGGGATATTTTATTAATCCTCACACTATTCTACTAGTAATATCAGTCCAATTACGTAAAATGGATTAAACTTGAAAATTTCTCTGAGCTCTGGGGGGGGGGGGTTTATCCCCCAAACCCCCCCCCCCTCGCTGCGCCACTGTGCACACCAACTTTTGGAAACGATATCGTTTCCAAAAACTATGCGGGACATTAAATGCATGTAAATTTAACTTCATTGAAACAGTTTTTGAAATATGAATGGTGCATCCCCGGCGTAGGTACTTGTTTCCAAATGTTTTCTCGGGTCGCACACCGGTTGAAGGCGTCTTTTTGGGTCGACGTTTCCAACCTCGACTCGAACATCAATTTCAATTACTTTCATTTCGTCTCGGGCGACCCGAGTAGACTTATTGAAGATACAAATGTAATTCCATTTTTCTTTTCGAAAGCTAACAGCGTTAATCCGAAGGCCTTTTTTCTCACATAGGGCTTTTAAGAACACTTCAGCTGTGATATCACGAGATGCTTCCGAATAAACGAAGACACAGAACTTGCATTAGTAGCGCTGCCACCACATTTTATGCGAGGTTATTTGTGTTCACTCGAGAGGAAGGTGCTATTTGCCTTAAGTGAATTCAAAGCACCACTTAGAATCCGTTTTGGATAAACATTCCTTGACCCAAAGCAGCTCTCAGCGGGGTCACCAGCTAGGCAAATGTTCGCAAGGTCGTGCAAATGGCCCAGTTATTTAAGCCGTTCACCAACAAATTCTATGAAGCTAATTGCCAAAGTTATTTTCGCTCTATTAATTCCCGGGATTACTATAAGAAAATTTTTTTTTACGATAAAATAAAATAAAAATACGACAAATAAATGTAAAATACAGTAAAAAAAATGTACAATAGGTGATTATTGATAGAAAATTTTCCTAAAAACAGTATTTAAATCATATTCTTTCCAAAACAATAGCAGTTCGTTGCAACAGTTTTCCTTGACGACGCGTCGCGACGTTAGAAAATCGGCAATTTGTAAAGAAAGGAGCTGTACAATTAAACATGTAAATGATTGACTAAAATTTGCCTTAAGTAATCATTAAACAACTCTGAAAAATCGGTTAAAATGCAAAATTTAACATTTATAATGATCTTGAGCGATCGGCAATAACTGTTTAAAGCCATCTGCACGTGCATAGTGATAATAAAATATACTATTTGTAATAATATTTTGCCGTAGCGATAAAAATATACATTTACATTTCTTTGTTTTTATACTACAGAAAACAATTATTTTCATTTTTATAATTTTTAGGTACTTTGCGGTATCGGAATATATGACGCCCGATTTTAATAATTTCTTTTTTGTTTTTCTTATACTAGCGTATCGCCTCTCTTCCGCGCTATAGCGACACGAAATTTGTAACTTGAGTTTTTTTTCGCACCACCCTATTAGACAATGCGTATCCACAGGCGAGAAAATATAATAAACAGGTAACAATGGAAGAGAAGCTACGGAACCCTAAGAAAGGGTCAGTTGATTGCTAAAAGAGAAAAGGCGTTCTCAAGCGTGCTCAGGGGATTACATGAAAATCAGTCAAGGAAAGCGGACGAATTTTAAAGGTTCGGTGAATAAAGAAAGAGTGAGCCAAAAGAAGTAAACAGGTGAAAAATCCATCGCCGAAACATCTTGCAGAGGCAGCGCACGAAATCCATCGGGCTGAACATGGCTACGGGTACGGAGGCACGGAATTAAGATCGCGACGTTGTAGCGGCTGGAAGTCATGATCAGCAGCCTAGTGATATAGTTCCATTTTATAAATATTAAAAATTTAATATTCGAAATAGTATAATCGAGCAAAAGAATATACTACATAAAAGGAATGTAGAATGTAGGGTGGTTTCCTAATATTTTTTTATTGCCTAAATCGAAAGATTATTATATACTCCAGGAGTACGCATTTCACACTTTTAGATTTTTAAATGGCGATATCTATTTTTCGCGATTAAATGAAGAGTGAAAAATTTCAAACGCGACGGCTAAGTATGAATGCTGGGAAAACTCCGTGTGACGTCATTCTGATTCCCGCTGCTGCCGTGTGAATTTATGGGGCGAGAATATGTGCGCCACTGCGATGCAGGCTGCTAGCAGGTAGCAGAGTACCATGCTAGCTGGTAGCGCTTGGCTTAAATTAGGATTATTAATACCCTATCAAACGATGGAAACTTTCCGACCATAGGCAGTTTTAATAGGTGATTATTAAGACATGTTTCCCTGAGCTCTGTGCCTCATGCATGCATTGGTAATCTCAGACGATATAAAACTCCTATCCACTCGTATAGATACTAGGTCCCTGTGACGTCACATGGAGTGGCATCGCATAGGCGCCAATCTGGCCTTTTTCAAATGCGGTTAAAATTGACCAATGCCATTCGTCTAAACTGGGATTCTAAAACAAAATAATTTGTATATTATGGATACACTAATGGTGGGTAACGAATCACAATCAATGCCTTTCGATTTCTTTGATGAAGGAAACTACCCTATTATGAATAATTTTGTATATCTATTAAAAAAAATTATCGATAGGGTACAATACATTTCATAAAACAATTAAATTGATTTTTTTGCGCTATAACTCTCAGTACTAATAGTAAGATAGCCGTATGTGTCATCAGGAGAAGCGAACGAGACAGTGGCGCCGACTCCATGGGGCCTGAGGGGGCCCGAGCCCCCTCAAAGATTCGTTTGGGGGGGCGGAGCCCCCTCAATAATTCAAGAAAATAATTAATTTATATTATGCCTTGTGAAATCACAAAAAAAATTGGTGATTTTTATTTCCTATGCTTGACGATAGTTACCTTTTAAAATAAATTCAACAATGAGTGTTGAAACAAATAATTATAAGGTTAAGCAGGTTAACTGAATCAAGTGTTGTGAATCATGGTAGTGTTTCGGTGCTCAATTTAACCTCTTCCTGGGGCAAGACCTCCGATATGGGCCCCCCCAATATTTTTTATAAGTCGGCGCCCCTGGAACGAGACAAGGTGAGTGAAGTGGTAATAAAAATAATCATGTCCGTTACGCTATTTGAGGACGTAATAAAAAGAAACAGCCGAGTCACGGTGAGCGGTTCACCGTCAAACAATTTCTTCTCTCTCTTCGCCCGCCACTACTTTCCCACACTTCAAGGATTCGTCCGTGCGAAAGCATCATTCGTCCGGTGATACTGTACATATGCGAAATTAACGCCATCCACAGAATTGTGAACAAAAAACTAGAATCATTCAAAAATAAATCTGTTCGTTCCCTCCTCCATTTCAGTGAATGAATCAACATATCAGTTGCCAGGAAGGCCTACAAACTCCAAACGGTTAGAGGTTTTCATTTCCCATCTGGTTAATAGTTTCAAATCCAGACTTAAGGGCCTAATCACACACTTCTTAAAGACATTAGGGACTTCACCCAAGTATCCCAACCACATCTACATACTTCCCCGCAGGCCGCTTAAAAGGCGTGTGGCAGGGGGTGTTAAGACACCAGCCATTTTCACATAATAAGGAAATGCAAAATTTCGATTAGCATTTATTAAAGTCCTTAATGGTTCGGGGGAAAAACGAAGTCCCATATCTAACCGTTCGGCTAAATATTTCTCTTAATTTATCGCTTCTAGATTGATTAGGTAATTAGTATTATTACTAATTTTCCTCTTCTATTCTTGACCTTGTTTAATAACTTTTTATGATGTAAATCAATAAATATGTACAAAGTTAAGAGCCCTGAGGATGATTTTACATAAATCGAAACGTTGGCTATAACTTGGTTTTGTCGCTTCTGTTTGATCTGGAAATATAGTGGGGCTTAATGTAATGTTCTCCGTGTCGCTCTTAAAGATATCCATTCTCAAATGTTCAAGCAATCATACACAGTTCCTCAAAAAATCACTCTTCTTTGAGTCTATTCTATGCCTAACCCTACAAGATGGGATGAAAGTGGTAAAAGAAAAAAATATAAGAAATTATTTTGAATTCCGCATTTGCGAATTCCACTAAAAAAGAATATAAATATACCAGTTTGGTAATAAAATTATTTTAAAAATTAATGAAAAGAAAGAAATGATAATAATATGCTTTATAAACATTTATTAAACTAACTTCATGTTTCTAAAATATATATGTAAATTTGTTTAGTTGTGAAGTTGTTGGATTTAATTTTTCCTTTTCACACAAACCTCACTGAACATGGACAAAGTAAAAAAATACTAAAAAATAGCATTGATTACGTAAACTGGCTGGCTGAGGTGAGTCATTGGACTCACTTGTGCGACAATTTCAAATCAGTCACAGAATCGTGTGCGATCGCGAATGATTCGGATGATTTTGATTTAATGTAGAAAACTTCACTCTACATTCTTGCCAAACATTCAAAAAACTCCACCAATACCCTGGGTAACTTTGGCAACAAAGATTTTCCAGATAAGGAGTGGAGACTGTGTCTAGAATTGAAGCGTCAACTGGCGCTTTGTCATTGATGTTCTCTGTCTCATTCTGTGGCAATGTCCAACGTTCCAAGTCGGTTTAGCTTCAAAGAGGTGAACAGCTATTATGACTGGATAGTTTTTATTTATTTGCGAACATCTTGTTTAGCTTGGCGACCCTTCTGAGAATTACATTTCTTCAAGGGCTTTTAACCCAAAACGGATTCCAAGGGGTACTTTGAATTCGCTTAAGGCAAATAACGGCGTCCTGAAGAGAAGACAAAACCTCGTAGAAAAAAAGGGGCAGCGTTGATAATGCTCGTGCTTTGTCTTTGCGTTCATTTTTTCGAAAACATCTCGTAATATTATGGTGGAAGAGTTCCTAAAAGCCCTCTCAGAGAAACGAGAAGCATCCGGATTAACACCGTATGCGTCTGAAAAACAGTTAGGAGAAGACTTTCATCTTGGAATTGTAACATATGTGAAATAGTCTTCCATGTCAAGTAAACGTAATTATCAAGCATTTCATAGTATGCAAAGCTGTACAGGAAGTTCAAATAATCACTGGAAAACGTAAACTTCGCAAATTGTGAATAATACTGGAACAGCAAAATGTACAATTTACAATTGTGTGTCAACCCCTGATAGATTTTTTTCTGCTTAGTTGCCCTGGTGAGTGGAAAATGAATGCGCTTAGACTTTTGCAAACGATAGCTTGTTAACTGAATTAAATTTAGACTCTTAAATCTTACTTAATTGTATTTTGCTGTACAGTGTTATCAATGATTAACGTAATTTTAGCCACAAGGTACTTATTTGCACTTACTTTAGACTTTTTTATGCTAATAAATGCTTGACAAATACGGTCACTTAACATACAAGAATATTGCACATATGTTACAATTCAAATTCTCCTATTTCCACCAGTGATGAAATTGTTGGAAAATATACTAAAAAATAATGACATGGGAAAATTGAAAACGTGGAGTAAGTCATTGTGGCGAGTTGAGCGATAAATGTAATGAGTTAATCCAATTTTTCTGTCTCTTCATGCCCGACGAAAAATGACAGCTTAAATCCCTCTGTCGTGCAGTCTACTTTCTCTATCCCATCTTGAATGAGTTGCGTTGATAAGATGTCTTAATACTAACCCTTCATAAGATGGAATAAACATCTCGCGTAAGTAGAGTAGTGACATTTCTTTGCACTGTTTAAGTAATAAATTCTTCTCTGTTCATCACATGAGAGATTAAGGCGAAACTATTCTGTCACCTGTTAGACAGATGGACCAAGGAGTTAAGAAAACTTCATATCCTCGGCGAAGTGCCTTGTCGGAACCCCTTAATTAATTAGAGCACTCACGGCGGAGAATATGTATGCTTGCTGTGGTTCGTTGCTATAAACAAACCAGCGCGCTTGGATACGCCGCGCAGCGTATCCAAGTTGATGTTTGAGTTAGGTAGGAAATCTCAGGACAATGTAGGGTAGGATGAATCTTCTTCATTTAATGACGAGTCTAATCCTGACACATCCTAAGGATAAGTGAAAGGTTTTCAATTCGTGCAATCCAATTAAGAGGGTGTGATGATGGAACAATAACAATAAGGAAACGGCATTATTTAATTCTTAAATCCCGGGTGAAAATCATTGAATTCCAAGCTTAATTGTCGATTCTAGAGCATTTAAAAATTACATACTTCATTGGTGCGAGATTTAGACTATGAAGTCCCTTATGTCCGCTGATTATCTGACCGCTCGTTATCAAACTAATGGTAAAATTTATGAAAATAAATCGAGAAAAAAATGAAAATTTGTTCTGACACGAAAAACTAAGTTTAATCGAGGAAACTAGGATTTAATTATGAAAGGAAACTAGGAAACGAGGTATTAACTATGAATTGATCATGTAGTTTCGAAGACAATATTTTGTTACAACAGAATTTTTTAAATTGTCGTCGCCTCTAAGCACAAGAGACGGAATACATTTTCCGTCTTCCATGGAAGACATAACGTATCGGCAGAAATGGTTCCTTAGTTATATCACCCGTTAAACATTGTGACCATGAATAGGTACCTAATTGATTTGAAATCAATTTTTCAAATTGTGATCAAGGGAATTTTGCATTTTAAATTTTCGTTCAGAAATCCCCCCCTCACCACCTTCCCCTTTTCCCCTTTCTTCCTCTCCCCTCTTCCCCCTCCCCTCAACCTAGAAACGCTTTGCTGAGTCGCACTGTGCGAGCGGCTCTCAGAAGTGTGCTGTGAGCGGTGAGGCAGCTCCACAAAAAGAATCGTTTATGCCATCACTAGCATAGACTATCGATTATTAGAGGGAGAACAGCTAGCGCGTAAACACGTGTATCCATCATACGTGTCAGGTGACATTGTGAACTTACACTTCAATCGGCCCTGGAGGAAAAATTAGGGATATTGCAAAATGAAATAAGAAGGTATTACTATTTATAAAAATATTTTAAACTTTTCTATTCAACGAAAGGTCACTGACTTTCCCATGAATGATTTTTCTTGACATTTAATTGCACAACAATAGTTTACCACTCGCTAATTTTATGAAAGTCACGTGACTCAATAACACATCACTATGGAGACGCTTAGGGCATGTTGATATCAAAAGAGTGACGAAACCCGCCCTCTACTTGTCCTTACTAATTTTATTAATGTAAAGAGCACATTATTGTGAGACATTAGTACATTTGTGCATCAAATTTAATAAATAATGTACTTTAGTACATTATTTACTAAATTTCATTTCGAGTCGTGATGATGGTTTATAAATAAACTGAAACGTCGGCAAAACTTATATTTCAATTTTAAGACTTATTTTCCAAGATTCAAATCATATACTTACTCTAAGGTCCTTTTTCAATGTAGACCAAGACCTACCACGGAACAGTTTTCCCTCAATTTTTCGGGACCTACCCTGAGTGTTCCATTTTCTTGGGAGACCCTTTTCCTTGCACGTGCCTCCCCGATAAAGCGCCTTGAGGAAATTGATGACCCGGAAGGAAGAGACGAAACGTTAAGACGTGAACAATCATGTAGTAGTGTGTAAGGATGGGAGGGCTCGGCGAAAAAAAAACCAAAAGCGTAAGGGAGGAAAAACAGGTGAAGAGGGGCGCGCACAATGTATCTTCCCCTTCTGTGCATTCTCCAAGGGAGATAAGACGACGGAATCTTTAAGTCACGTTCTTTTCCGCAGTCGTGCAGAAATTTCTGTGCATCGCAGATTAGGGAATGGGTCACTAACTCTTTATGTTGTCGTAGATATTGCGTAGAGTGATATTGGCTGCTGTATGCATGTGCCGTTTCATCGTAATTCTCAGTCTCGTCCGAATTGTCGAGCATGCTGTGAACATCCACCCTTCCGCGTGACGTAGCGATGACGTAGCAACGAGTATTCTTGAAGAATTATTGAATGACTTAGGTGCTTCAGATTTCTTCGATTTAGCGGCATTACCTTCACATTTCATTAAATAACTTAATTTTTTGTGGCCAGCATGTAATTTTAACGCGCAGGCACAATTTTTCAGTCAATTATTAGAATAGGGTAGTTTCCTTCATCAAAGAAACCGAAAGGCATTGATTGCGATTCGTTACCCAACATTACTGTATTCATAATATAAAAATTATTTGGTTTTAGAAATACCGGTTTAAACGAATGGCAATGGTCAATTTTATCCTCATTTGAAAAAGGCCAGATTGGCACCCATGCGATGCCACTCCACGTGACGTCACAGGGACCTAGTTTCTATACGAGTAGAAAGGAGTTTTACATCGTCTGAGATTACCAATGCATGCATGAGGCACAGAGCTCAGGGAAACATGTCTTAATAATCACCTATTAAAACTGCCCAAGGTCGGACGGTTTTCTTCGTTTGATAAGGTAATAATAATCCTTAATTAAGCCAAGTGCTACCGGCTAGCAGGGTACTCTTCTACCTGCTAGCATCCTGCGTCGTATCAGCGCTCGCCCCAAGGTCACCTCACATGGCGGCAGCGGGAAGCAGAACGACGTCACACGGATTTTTCCCGGCATTCATACTTAGCCGTCGCGTTTTCTCGCGCTTGAAAATTTTCACTTTTCATTTAATCGCGAAAAATAGATATCGTCATTTAAAAATCTAAAAGCGTGTAATACGTACTCCAGGAGTAATAATCTTTCGACATAGGCAATAAAAAAATAATAGGAAACCACGCTATTGGTGGAATCTTTTGGGGAACAAAATGTGCACAAGTGGTTGCGATATTTGCAACAAATAGTGGGAATTACTTGAAATACCCGCAGCGAATTGTTTTGTGGCTGTTTATGTTTTGTTCACAGTGACGGGGAAAGTATTGAATAAAATTTAATCGCCCTCAATTAGATTCACACTGTCAAGTGAAATTCTCTATACCTAATGCAACGTTACGATCCCATTCTCTGATCCTAATCTAATATTGTGACATGTAGTGAATTCTGATAGACTTAAGATACGTGTCATCTGGTGACCAAATATCCTGAATTGATCTCGAAATATATCTCAGAACTATTGTCATCGGAGAATACTGTAATACTGTACATATATAAAAGTATAGAGACTCGAGTTTAAACGCATATAAAAAACCATACCCCTTAGGCTATTTTCATGATATTGGTACCATAAATTTTCTCGCTGTATTGAGCGTTTAATTATATGGTTGAAAATTTTACCCCACTAGTTAAAAATAGAATTAACTAAAGACGTACTGTTTTTTATGTATTTCTAAGTAAACTTCAAATTTAGATACATTATTGAGTAAAGTTTTGTTTTATGTAAGACAATTTTTATATTTTTACGCAAAGAGATGGGCGCGGATCGGTAAAAAAAATCGGCTGCCGACACCGTGCTGTTGCCAAGTGACGGCGCGCCGCAGCTATCACTTCGCCTTACGATATAAATATTGTAATAAACTCGACTCATAATTGTTAACAAATGATAATGCACAATGTAATTCACCTCATACTGGCAACCGTTGCTTAGTAAAAGTTGTTTCATAAATAATGCAATAATAATTGTTCTAATTCCTGTAGGCGTAGGAAACTTAATATTAATGATAAAAGACCCATACTCAAAAACAAATATAAATTTGGTAATATTTATTTATTTCAACACCCAATTTCAGGATAATAAAACTTAATATCATATGCATTTTAAAATCTAGAAAACATTTTCACATAAACAAAAACTCGACATATGGTCAAAAAAAAAACGAAACATCCTGTTTCAATTTTTTTGGGTTTAATTCCAATTGTTATGGCCTGAAAACTTATACATGATTTTTGATGAAATTTAAGTGTATATTTTTCATTTTTCTAAATATCAAGGGGCACTTTTCAACATCTTGACCTGCTAGACCCTTTGACTAACTACTCGTTCATAAGATATATTAACCAAGCAGAATTCGCCTGAGGAATAAAGCCCATGAGACATTTCTGATGCAAAATAAGTCAAGTTGGACTGGCGCGTTTCAACTGTCACTTTTTCTTCATTTTAGGGAAGACCGAAAGGGAAAAATGAATGGAAAATAGCGCCACACGCTTTCTTTTCGTTATATCTTTCGTTGATCGACGTCAACTCTACGCAGCACCCACATATCACTTTCCAAGCCTTTAGCATACACTAAAGCATATCCACCCATGACAACTACTTTTTGTAACACGGTTGTTATTGGTTGCTTGAATGTTAAAGCGAAAAATGAGACATTTCAACGATATCTCCGTCTCCATAAATAAAACTGCCTCCCTGTCAACCTGTCAAAATGAGGAGCTTAAATATCTCACTCATTTCAGGGACTGTCGAAAATGAAATATTGCGATCACCCTTCATCCCAAATTTTTAGAAGACGTCAAAAAAAAAAAATAAATAAATAAATAAATAAAAAATAATAACATACCTAATGCCGCTAACATGTTTTGGCGATACCTACGTCTAGCGGGTATCTATACTACAGATCATTGTACTAGATATTTCAAATTCACATTCACACAAGTCGCCACAGGCGAATATACAATCATAATAACATATAATAGAAATTGAAACAAAAAGATAGAAACATAAATGCAGGACGATGACACACTGTGGCGTGGAGATGGAATGAAGGCCGAAAAAAAAATAAAGTAAAATATATAAGTATATTTATATATTTTACTTTATAGATATACGATTTTACTGTAGAAGTAAAGGAAAAATTTATCACATCCAAAATCTGAAGTATGCTTCTTTACGGAAGTGTGGTATGGACAATGACAGCCGTGGAGAATTCAAGGATAGAGGCTTCCGAAATGTGGTGCCACAGAAGAATGATGAGGATCAAATAGATCGACTGAGTTAGTAATGAGGAAGTCCTAAGAAGAGTGGGAGAGAAGAGTAGCCTCATGATAACCTTAATAAGAAGACGGATCAACCTTATAGGCCACATCTTGAGACATGATGGCATGATGAAGACAACCGTGGATGGCAAGAATGGATAAGGAAGACCTCGAACAATATGTATATGGAACAGTTAAAGAAGGATTGTTTGCCTGTGATAATAATGATCTTTTCAGGAGTGTTGTGAACAATACAACTGCAACTTCATAAATGGAGGTGTATTAATATCATTCGCGGATCTTATCTACTGCAACGCAGTAATTTTGTAGATAAAAACCGCTGAGTCTTTTAACTAAATAACTCAACTTAACTCTAATATTTACGATAATCGAGATAAAGCGTATTAGCTACATATTTTGCATCTTGAATCCTCAAACTGAGAATCCTTAATTCTATGTTCTGTCAACAAATTTGATCACCATAGCAACTCTCTCATCGATTTCTATGTTATTACTTAAATTAACATATATAATCGATTGATTAATCGAAGGACAACGTTATTCCTTGAATCAGTCGTGCACCATAATGGAACAAACTATTTCATGGCTTTAAACGAGCTGAATTGGAAGATTAGCGTTTAAATCCATGGAAACAATTTTTTTTAGCACGGTTGCCACTATTTACTTGAATGCGATAGCGAAAATATTATTTCATCTAGATTCTGGTATTCGTAAAATTTCTGCGAGAGTTAAATGCCTTGATGAGAATGCGAAATAACCTAATTACTTAAGTACATCTTAAGATATAATGGCCTAATGAAGACAATCGTCGAGGGACAAGAAGATGGCAAGAACCGAAAAGGAAGACCTCGAAAGAAATATTTGGAACAGGTAAAAATGGATATAAGTTAAACACAATATACCTGAAGAACAAAGTCCATGAGCAGTAATTTAAGTACCTTATTATTATATTCTTCTAATTCCCAATACGTCATAGCTTTTAAACCTTAATTTACAAGTTCCACGTATGATCAAAGATTTGAAATCAACCTAACATAAAAAAATTTACTAATTAATATTATAAGGCAAAGTTTAATAGAAACAAAGAACAAATTGAAAGTAACACCTAACTTTAAGAAAAATTCTAAGAAAAAATAGGAACAAATCTAACTCCCTAACTTCAATGTAACCATCAAGGGCTTCAAAATGTTCCGTTGGTGATAAAATACGAAATATAAAGAATCGTATTTTGACCAGAAAATCAAGAACTATTGAAATATATTCATAAAATGCAAGTCACTTATATAGAGTGTGAAAGCGGAAAAATAACTGTCTTTTTTTTTAGTCCAACCAGTGTGACAATTTCCACCCTCATTAAAACAGGCAGTTGTATCTTGAAATAGACTCGCTCGTGGCGAGAACGGGCTTAGCTCGAGGGTTTTTTTCGCAAAGAAAGGGATCCTCCATGGAAAAAAACGAAAATATTGCCCTATTTACATGCAGATTGGATGGGGAGTAGTGGGTGCGAGCGAAGCGCCGCGGGCGACCAGCGGGGAATGGAATAACCATTCTCATTTATCGCGGCGCACAAGATGAAATGAGTAATGGGTCGATTCGAACTCGTTTGTCGGATAGCTACGAGGCTTTTCCTTTTGACCGATTGAATGCGCACGCATTGGGCATTTCCTTGAAAATGCCAACTTTTTCTCTCACATTAAAATTCAGGCTAGAAATATTTTATCTTGATAAATCAACAGCTGAGTGATTGAATTTAATGAAATCAGTATTTGACGCATTATTCAGAGCCTTATTAAAAATTTCAAATTATAATTCGATTAATAGATTTTTGAATATGTTCGAAATCATTACACTATAGGAGGTTGACTTGTCAGTAATTCCGTCACATGTTAATTTTGGGCGTATTTGGAAAGTATTTCTACAATTTATTTTATTTACGTGCATGAAAATCACCTTCATAAGTGTTTTTGATCATGCTCAGTTAGAAGTTTTGCATTTTTTTTCTAGTTTACGATTTTATCGAACTATCCAATTGCACAGTTTTCTTTAAAGGTAATACCGCCACAAATTGAATTGCCTCATTATTGCAGGCAAATAAAAATACGTGCTTTAAGGACACCTAATACTTTTTATGTGAACATCTGATAATTTAAAAAAAATCATCATTAAAAAAAATACTAATAACACAGCTCTACAAAAAAAAAGTTTTTTGTTGTTGCCGGAGATATTTCAACGAATACTGGGTATATTTGGTATGCTGAATCTGAATCTGAAAACGGATTTCCCCAATTGGCTCTAGTTTCTTAGATACAGGCTATCTCTGACATGTAGCGTTTAATCGTTAAATTATCAGTAAATCGGTTGTGATTCCTCAATTCTTTATGCCTATTCATTTTATATTTTGTAACTCCGTATGTACAAATGTAATATCTTATATGTTACACAATATAGAGGAGAAGGTGAGATTATGGGACGTGGTAGTAATTTGAGACACCCTCATGTGTCTCACAATTTCAAGGAGCGTCAGTTAGTCACACTGTCGCAGTGAAGGTGAAGGATAACACCGGTGAAAGTGAAGGAAGGAAAGGAAGGAAGTGCAACTTTAGCGCAGAACGGCTGTTGGGACCATTGAGATGGGGGTGGAGGCAGGCGTGACAAGAGGTGGCTTTGCTCGACGGGCTTCGTCGGCTCAGAGACACGGACGCGGGCACGGGCGCTCAGTCTTCAGCGCGGCGTCAGATGAGCGAGTGTGACCTATCCAGTGATGTGAACCACTATCGTAAAACAGTCCACAAACCATTCTCAAGTTCGTGTTTTCATTTCTGTACGTAACCCACCCTTTGGAAATTTCGTTAGAAAATACGAATTTCGAAAGCGAACAACGGCAGTCGAGAGAGGGACGAGCGTGTGAGAGGACGCAGTTTGTGTAATAGCCATTAAAAGTTTTCCTAGTGAAGAATTTCTCGTTCACAGTATCAATAAAAAGGTATGTCGCGATTAGTTACTACATTATATTCTTAGTTTAATGTAATATATAGATAATATTGTTATAAATATTGTCTTATTAGTTCCACCTTACCTTATTTACAATATTTTTGCAAATATATTTTTTTAATTCTTTTCATAGATTAACATTAGTTCTTCGTGTAAAGGTTGTTTCAACTCTCTTGATGAGTTCTGTGATATCTGTGGAGAATACACTCTGCAAGAACAACGGAAGAACATTACTGAATTTGTGAAACAGGCCTATCTTGCATATTTTGGTGTTAAACTGGGAGACCAAGATAAACATTGGGCTCCTCATAAAGTTTGCATACGCTGTGTGGAGTCTTTACGACTGTAGACTAATGGGAAACGTAGGGGTTTAAACTTTGGAATGCCAATGGTGTGGCGAGAGCCAAAAAAATCACCATGATGATTGCAATTTATGCATGGTCAATGCAAAAGGTTTCAATCGCCACAAGAAGCATAAGTGGGAATATCCCGATTTGGAATCAGCAAGGCGACCAGTGCCACACAACGATGACATTCCTGTACCTGTCTTCACCACTCTGCCAAAACTACCCTCTTCAGATGACGATGATTTGCAGCACGTGAACACTAGTAGTAGTGAATGTGAATACGAAGGAAGCTCCACAAGACATCAGCTCTTCAGTCAGGAAGAGCTTAACGATTTGATAAGAGATCTCGGTCTTTCTAAACAGTCTTCTGAACTCTTGGCATTTAGACTTAATGAGAAGAATTGCCTGCAACCAGGAATTAAAATCACAGCTTACCGGACAAGAGAAGCAGATCTACTTCCATACTTCAGTCAACAAGATGAACTTGTTTACTGCAGTGACATTCCTGGTATACTACTGAAACTGGGACTAACAAAATATCAACCTCAAGACTGGAGGCTCTTTATCGATTGCTCAAGCAGAAGCTTAAAATGTGTGCTGTTGCATAATGGTAACCGCTATGCATCCATTCCAATTGGCCACTCAACAAAACTTCATGAGGAGAACGAAAATATCCAGATGATTCTCCAGAAACTTCGTTATAACCAACACCAATGGTCTCTCTGTGTTGATTTGAAAATGGTTAACTTTTTGCTTGGACAGCAAAGTGGATACACAAAATTCCCTTGCTTTATCTGCATGTGGGACAGCAGAGCAAAGCATGATCACTGGGAGAAAGTTTCATGGCCATCAAGAGACACCTTTACTGTAGGAACAGCTAATATCCTAAAAAAACCATTAGTTGATGGGGACAAAATCATTCTTCCACCACTTCATATCAAGCTTGGTCTAATGAAGCAATTTGTGAAAGCATTGGACAAAAATGGTGAATGATTCAAATATATATGCAAATCATTCCCTAGTCTCAGTAATGAACAATTAAAAGCTGGTATATTTGATGGTCCCCAAATTCGGAAACTTATGCATGATTTGGAATTCATTAAAGTTATGAATTGCATTGAAGCATCTGCGTGGAGCAGTTTTGCATCTGTTATCAAGAATTTCTTGGGTAACTACAAAGCACATAATTATGAGGAACTGGTGAAAAACATGCTCAGAAACTTCAAAACCTTGGGGACAAATATGAGCATTAAGATTCACTACCTCCACAGCCATCTTGATAGATTTCCGGACAATCTTGGTGACTACAGCGAGGATCAAGGTGAAAGATTCCATCAAGATTTTCTGGTGATGGAAGAACGATATCAAGGTAGATGGGACCAGCACATGATGGCAGACTACTGTTGGAACCTTCAGCATGACTGTCCTGATGTTCAACACAACAGAAAATCACACAGGCGGAGTTTTTCGAGATGCTAATTGCAATAATTTTAAAAGGCTGTGTTTTTTCTTTCTTTTTCTATTACTTCTGAATGAACAATGGATCAACATTTTTGTGATTATTTTCATATGTTTTCTCATTTTCATTTGCTTGTGTGCACAATGTATCTCAATTAATATTTTGAAGTTTTTTGTTTTTTTTTTAAAATCTATATAGTATACGTTATAACAATAAATAGAGCCAATCTAGCAAAACAAATGACATATTCGAATTCAGGGCCATAAAGTTATCCTAAATTCATTGTAAATTAGTTGGCAACAAAATCACTGTTGACCAGTGTAATAAATGTGATTCAAGCGGATGTATTCAAAGGAAAATTCAAAGATGAGGAAGTTCTCATTCCGAAGATTCCATGATCCCAACTTATATGCTCTTTCGAGCTTAAACGAATTCCAGTTCGTGTTGCATTCGTGATGATGCTCAACAAATCACAAGGTCAATCTTTCAGTGTTTTTGCTCATATGCTCATGAAAAACCCAAGATTTTATATGTAGTATGTTCACGAGTTGGTAAATCATCCGCTTCACCCTTTCTTCGCTTCGCTATATTTATTTCGATTCATCCGCTTTATCTTGCGCCTTATAAAAAAAGGAAAACTGTCATATATCAGAAAGTGCTTAACTCAAGATATTAAACCCGTATAAGTATAAGCGGTGGTACGTTCAGTCGTGGTAGTGCCCTTCCCCGAACCGAGTTATGTGTAGCGCGCCACGAGTATATGACATATTAATGCTGCTCTCTATGGGCTATTTTCGCGAGATTTTCAGCGTCAGTCAAGTATCGGTCCAGCGTGGCGTAAACTTGCTCCAAGGACGGTTTTGACATTAATAATTGCTGTATAAGACCACAGTGTCTTAAAATTTCTAAGTTAAAACAAAAAAAATTACAAAAATTCATTGAAAAAATCCGCATGTATACATGCCTTGGTCTACTTTCCCGGTGTGGTTTGAATAAAGAAAATATATTTCTAACAAGCCATTGTTATGCTTATTTACGTTTTTTAAATTTTTTATTACTTTATTACTGTAATCTAAATATTATCAAAATCAGTACAGTCCGCTCTTTATTAATAAATGGTGTAACTAAACAGTTCAGTGATTAATAAGCGGTACGAAGCTCGCCGGGTCAGCTAGTTTATTTATAAAATATTTAAAAATAATACTAATACGACGTCTTAATAGCAAAAATACAGTGAGTAATTTCATCTTTCAAGCCTTATAACCGAAGCACAAGTAAGTATGGATTACATTTTGTTGGTGGGAGAGGGGGGGAATGAGGGGGTATCAGGGGAGGGGGGGAGGCGAAAAACTGATCTTTCCCCCCCGACAAAACTCCTAGTTCCCTGCTGTGACACCCCGGTCCTACTACCCACGTTTAAAGGGAGTTAATAGGTATGTGGGCTGAAACCAACCTGCGCGCAGTGGTCGGAATTCGGAAGAAAAGTAGGCCAAAAAATAAAATAAATGGCTTTTTCGTGATAAGAAATTGAAAATTCGCATGCAAACTCAAAAATGATTAAAATTTATGGAAATTTACCTGATTTGACATGGTTTTTACCCGGTACTGCAGTACAGAGGGTTAAACGTGAGCAAATTTCAGTAAAATTCCCGTCTTCAATTTTCACTGGTAATCTTCCAAATTTAAGTAGATGGTGCAGTTAGAGGTGGATTCTCACGGAATAAAAAAACTATATCATCTGTTATCATGGTGGTTTTAATTTTTATTTCATCTTAAAGAACATCTCTATGAATTCTTACCATGCAGTTACAAAATAGCAGACACTGCTTTTCGAAAAAAAAATACATTTAGTAAGAGTTTCAAATGAAATTGCGGAAAATGCACGCTAGTAAATTATACCTTAGCATTATATGAATATTTTTCAAGGTGCATACGCAGTTACCTTTGAAATAAGTTTGCGACGCCGGAAATTAAATTGATTTTTCGATCGCGCGGCAAGGTTCGTCTCCGCGCGTCGGAAGCTGGATTAGCCGCGACGCGGTGAGGTTATTGAAAATGTACTTCAAGACATAGATTCTCAAAGGGTATATGCTGAAAAAAGCGGAGGCTTTCAGCTGTGGTAAGTGCTCACTTCATTGAAGTTAATTTAGTTTTCTTTGAATACGATTGGGGACAATGATTTTATTAAAAGCGTTCAAACCTCGCAAAAGTGAGATGTTTTCCTGATAATAATACACAAAGACCTCCCAGAAAGACACCAACTAAATTGGATCCTTACACCACGATTCTAGGGCGAAAATGATCGTTTTATGACACCATGGAGCGGAATCATAACGGGATATTTAATGTCCACCAAAAGATTCTATACTACACTTGCTTTCATTCCAGCTGGCGGAGTAGAATCAAAATATTATTGCCGAATTCATGTTATATTTGGAATGAAAAACAAGGAAGTTAAACTTCTAAGTGAAAAACAAAGTAACGGCTTAACGAAAAGTTAAATATTGGAAATCTATTTTAGCGATAACAATTAAACACCTCAGCGCAGAATAAGATAAAAAATACAATGTATTATCAACATTTAAAATGCACAATAAGAGATTTTAAATGATATTATTGGTGTAACACCCTGTATATGAAATACAGTTTTATGTATACGTACAGGGAGAAGTTTCGCATACAAATTTAACAAAGAAGGATACGTAACATTTATGGCTTGTTTAAGGATAGTTAAGTAGTTGATGGCATTAATTCCCTAAAATATAAATTCCTCAAAAATAAAAGGGAAAGAAATTTAATCCTTTATTTAGTCCTCCGATGAACGTTCATCACTACAACTCGTTGATTCGAATAATTAATTTTCTATTTCATCCGCTATTTATGACATTTTCACTTCATTTGACATTCTTCTGCTTTCCTTCACTGATAAACCTGAAACGCCCTTGCCGGCCTCGGTGGCGCCGGGGTAAAGTCCCCGACTACTGTCCTAGAGGTCGCGGGTTCGAATCCGCCTGGGTGGTTTGACCACCATCCAGGGCATGGATGTATGTGATTGTCAGACAAGTTAATTGTAAGAGAGGACTATCTAGTCCTAAATTCACTTGTTAAATAAAGACGACATTATTATTATTATTATTATTATAAATGTTCAAAGGAGGAAAGAAGTGGGTCGGATGATAGCAAAAGCCTCTTGAAAAGGCCCTCGTTGGTTGCCACCCTGGAGTGCTTTCTGGTAAATCGCTCGCGGAATTTTCTGGTGTGTTCATTTCTGGCATCCAGTGTCTCTTCCGAAAGCTCACCTAACGGAAGTATCACAGGGCGAAACAGTGTCTTGGGGTATTAATATTTTTTTTCAATTTCCGTAGCGGGGTGATCTATTCACTCCGAATTCCTCTAGGTGGGCATTTGCACACGCTAGGAATAGGGCACTTTAATAATCGTTCTCAGAAGAGGAGTGTGCGATCCAGGAGAATCTTGAAGTTGTCACGTGCCTCCGATTCGCAAGTATCCACTCGACGTGGGATTTCTCCAATGTCACGAGTAATGTAAGGGAATAGCGACACCTTCTCCTCCTAATTGGATCACAATCGGGAACATGCATGAAATTTGTTCATCATGCTAGTAAGTCTTACAGAATAGACAATTTTCTTACGAGTCCAAATATATAAGCCAAAACTCTCCTAGCACTACACAAACGTCATTAAATGCTTATTAAAAGTGATAGAATATCGCTTGATGTCACGCGACCTGAAACGCCCTCTGACGTCATCGCACGGTATACCATTCACTTCGCTAAGAGAGTAGAAGGGTAGACTGAGTTCTGAGATTGCAATATATCGAAGCAAAAATCATCAACGAGCTTTGTAGTAGTTTCTCAAAAGACAAGTTGACTTAATAGGGATTTAAGGAAGCACGATACGACAGTTTACTTTTGGTCGACTTCCATATGGCGGCTGATTTTCTGAAAAATAGCGATTGCTTCCAAATATCAACAAACAATCCCCTTCATTTGTTTCAATAACGCCTTGGCAACCCAACATATTCACAATCTGCTGTTTGACGTTAAAACAGCAATTATTTTCGCTATATTTGCGTTTGAGCCCCTGCATAGACCGATTTATTTATCCACGTCCTCAGTCTGTCATCAGCGGATTCCGTGCCGTGACGTCACGCTCCGATGACGTCGTGTTTTCAAGCAGCTGATGAAGATTAATTTTCGAAGACTCATAACTCAGCTAAAAAAAATTATTCATCCGCGAAAATTTCGGTGAGTACATTTGAGATAGGGACCTTCTTATTCTAGTACTTTGAAACAATTGTGCATGTTCCCCATTCCCACGTACAGCATAGATGCCATTCCTTCCAGTACAATTTTTTCTGAGCATCCCGTAAATTTCCCCAGGATACAAAAGAAATCCTGGCGACACATATCAATAACACGACTTTCTCACGTCTTAACCATTTATTAGACGAAGTATCTCCCGCGATACTCCATTCGACCGGGCTAGCAGAAGAGATCTTTACGTTTATTAATACGCATTTTGGGCGATTTGTCTCGGAAGAAATGCGTGTTATAAAGGCCGTTTTCCACGGGGCACGTACTTGCACAATCTGCCGTGTGTTCGAAGGCGCAGTCAAAATAAAGTATGGATTAGAACCAAGTAATTTATTTTATTTATGATGAAGCAGTTCCACAAAGTAACGCCTGAGACCGTGTCTTATATTTGCAGTATAATGTTCGCCATTGTGAGGAATAGCATTGGGATGAAATTAATTTGATAGATCAAGTCAAAATGTGGATAGATATTGGTTGAAACCCCTTAATCACACCTTATTTCCTCGTGAAACTCGGATCACTTTGTTCGTTTAGCGACACGAGTGGCGTATTTTTATAAACTCAATTAAATGCGCGGTGGGTGACGCACAGTGGT
This sequence comes from Ischnura elegans, assembly GCF_921293095.1. Taxonomy (NCBI): domain Eukaryota; kingdom Metazoa; phylum Arthropoda; class Insecta; order Odonata; family Coenagrionidae; genus Ischnura; species Ischnura elegans. Next base: position 95,319,588 of record NC_060255.1, on the reverse strand, counting down.
GTCATGAATGAAGGCACCGGGAAACAAAAGGCACAAAGGTCAAATAACACTTTTATCACTTTTATTGCCTCAAAATTTCTACTATTTACATTCGTAACCAAAACGAAAAATTCTGATTAAATGTAAATAATAACTTGTAATAAAATACACACACACAGAGTAATACTTCACTTCCAAAAAAGTTAAAAAAGTGCGTTCCGGAATTGCTTATTTTGCCATGACGTCACTGGTGACAACACATTTAGTTGCCGACTTGAAGATCCTCTTTTGTAATATTCATGGAATTAATATACAAGGTAATGCATTAGAGCAGGGGTCTCCAATTTACCAGGCCACGAGGGCCACATTCCAAGTTCCGAATCGCCCCGCGGGCCGGATAGCAAATTTGCCGAACACTGAAGTATTCGATACCAACGTCTACTGAAGAATCCGGTGGTGTATTTCTTATGCCTCGTTCACATTACGATTGTCCGAGCGATTGTCCCAACGATAGTTGGCCGAACTAGCCGTGTGAATGCATGTCCTGACAATAGTTGACGTAGTTCCGAACGTTGCCACTTTACGATGGTTAGACGCCGGGAGACCGGAAACGGAAGCGACAAGAGAAAGACGAAAAGCTCGTGAAGCTCTATTTTTTTCATGGATTTGTCCTACGAAGGAAGAATATGGGCGGAAGAAAAATTACACGTAAATACACGTTGAACACAGTAATATCTTGTCCCTGCATACCTCAACAGCTTTGCTAACCGTCAATTTCCCGTTCACTTTATATGTCAGCACTAGAGGGCAGCACAGGCTTTAACAATCGTCGTGTGAATGCACGATAGTTCCGACAATCGCTGGAACAATCGTAATGTGAATGAGGCATTATTTACGAACAGTTGAAGGCGACTTTGGCGTGCAGCACAGCGCTGCAATGCTCCTAACGGCGTCTCACAGAGTTAAATCGCGCGCTACTTGAAACGAGTGCGCGGGCCGGATGAAAGCCCTCCCCGGGCCGTATTTTGGAGACCCCTGCGTTAGAGACGTAATATGTCTCGAGGGGAATCCAACGATGATCTTCCGCGTGACAAGCGGGGATACTAAGGGGCGCAGCTAGGGATTCAGGCAAGTAGGGGTTTTTAGCACAAGTAATGCTGGGGTGACTGGGGGTATGGAATACCTACGCAGCGTAAGTGGGAGGTACGGGGACCTTCCTTTGATAAAATTAAGGATAGATAGTGAGTTTTACGGCTTTCTGAGGGATATTTTATAAATCCTTACACTATTCTATATAAGTAATATTAAAGCAATTAAGTATAATCGATTTAACTTAAAAAATTCTCTGAGCTCTGGGGGGGATTTTATCCCTCAAAAAACTCCCCCTCGCTGCGCCACTGGGGGTACTAACCATTCCTGTTTTGCAATGTCTTATACCAGATGATGTCTCTGTAAGCCGAAACGAGTCGTACGCAATAAAATAATTGTGGAAAAGCGTAATTAAATTCTATTTTATTTGATGTCGATATTCCACTATATCACGCCTGAATCGGTTGAATTTATTGGTTTCAGATATATTTATACGGAGAGGTGGCATTCAGGGGAACTATAAATTTTAGCAATTAAAGACCTATAATGTGGGCGCATATCTATTTATCGATTTCAATTTCGCCGAGGTAAAATTATTGGCCTTTCCTAAATTGCTCCTGGGAGAAACTCGCGTAGCACAAAGTGGCACTTTAGCCCTTAACCAGTGACGTGCAATTCTTGTTACACTACCAGTGACGTGCGGTCTGGGAGACCACAATAAAACAAAAATTCGTAAAACGATGCAAAGTCATTTTTATTGCTTAGTTTAATGTTTCATTGATTTCTCAAATATTATAAAAATTACATTTAATATTACGCATTCCCAATGCGAACCAAATTTATCAGTAAAAATTGTTACTTGAAACAGGATCATATAGCTGATATCGAAAACACTTGAGTTAATATTTTTACTATGGTACTTTTGTAATTAAGCACTTAATTATCCACGTTATGCAACTAAAAATACTTCCTCACAAATTAATAATTACTGTTATCATTCTTGAAAATCGCTAGGAATTGTTTTTCATAACTTTTTGATTAATTTCCACCAGCGTTACGTTTATCGGTTTTTCCAATTTAGTGACGTGAAGTCTCACAGACCGCTACTCAAATTCAGTGGCAAATTTTCAGAAATATAATGAGAACGTTAAAGTTTAAGAGTACTATGTCCTTAATATAAAAAATTAATACGCTTCCGAGGATTGAAGATATTTTGAAATGGCAATTTTGAAAATATTCATAATTTTAGAAACGCAGCGGTCTCTCAGACCGCACGTCACCGGTCAAGGGTTAGTGGAACACACCAAGCATCGCAAAGTGCCGAAAATAGTGCAGGATGGAAAGAGCCACAGGCTTAGATTTCCAGGTTGTAAGAGCGCAGGGGCCAGGGTCTTTTTTTTTGCTCAGAATGTAATGCGCACATATGACCTTGGGGAAAAAATCCCTATTCAAATATGAATTCTTGAGGTTTGCGTTATCTCTAAAGAAAAACGCATTTGCCGTCGTTGCGGAAATATATACGATATTTTCAATTTTGAAGTTTGGCTATTTGAAATTATTTAGAGGTAAAAAATAAATAAAAAGATGGTCGAGTATTAAAAATTAATTTTGCAGTGTAAAACATATATTCAATAAAAGATTTCAACAAATAGGTATTATTAAAAAAAATAATTTAAGATGATTGCTGTGAAACACCTTGTATGTACTGGTTTAGTTTTCTTGGGTTAGTGGTAGTTTTCTGGGGCCAAGAAATGGTCAGGTATACTGGATGGGAGGGTGACCCTTTTTCGAACCCTTTCTCGGGGTCTCAGAGATAATCCGGGTGCTCGGGAGACGTGCGTCACAGTATGAGGTAACCGCTGCCGATATGACCTGTCGTAGTACATTTTTTACATCTACATCTACATAATACCCTGCGAGCCACCTCTAGGGTGTTTGGCAGGGGGTGACCAATCACCAGCATGCAGCATGCATTTGGACTCCCACATGCACACCACACCGTCCAAAAAACGTTTTACTAATGTCAATACTTGGAGGTAAAGAAATGCACCCATCATACTCACTGTCGTTGGGAGATTAAATGCGTCTTTTGATCGAGGTTCTACGATGAGAAATAAGGATTTTACGAAAAGGCATCAAATTTACGCACATTGCCTCCGTTGAATTGGCAACGCCGAAATTTTGTGAGTGGAGGGGGGAACGCGAAAAGCTCCTTTTTCTCCCCCCACTCCAACTTTAAGCTTGTCCACGTGTATGAGTGTATCCGGAAATCTGGTGACTAAGTTTCGCAAAGGTGTTTGGCAGGGTGTGAGCTTTCGCTGACCTTCGCTACTTCATTTATTCTTCTATATCTACATAGCTCCATGCGAGCCAAGGGTGTTTTGGCAGGGGGTGACAAATCACCAAGATCACCACAAGCGCATGGAAAAATAAAAGCATGTAATCGCCATCTACATAATACCCTTAGAGTCACCTCTAGGGTGTTTGGCAGGGGGTGGCAAATCACCAACATGCAGCATGCAACAGAACCGCCACATGCACACCGCACGGTCATAGAAATATTACGCATCCTAGCAAAATATGAGTGCTTATTCACTAAAAAAAAACTTGCTAATGGTTAGTAATACCTAGAGCAAATACATGCAAGGTTAGAACTATGAAGAAAAACAAGCAATGAGTGATCCCAGCGAGCAACGCCATTAATCCTATCTACATCTACATCTACATCTACATAATACCCTGCGAGCCACCTCTAGGGTGTTTGGCAGGGGGTGATCAATCACCAGCATGCAGCATGCATTTGGACATGCACACCACACCGTCCAAAAAACGTCTTGTATAATAACAAACTATACTACTACATGCTGTTAGAAATAGAATATAGAATAGAAATTCAGAAACATGCTTAAGTTTTACATAGGTTAGTAGGCTACACTACAAGTCATGCATTCTATTTACGAGTTCTATTGCTACCGTTATAATCTCTTATTGATCGTGGAAAAAATGACATTCGGAATCTGTCTGTTCTGCAATCTGTCTCTCTTATTTTATTTATATGATCTGATCTTCCGTAGTATGTTGGCGTCCGTAAGATATGGTTAACTTCGTCAGAAAAGACACTGCTCTTGAATTTATCTAAAAGGTTTAGTCTATTTTTCAATCTACGGTCCGACAGAGATTCCCATCCGAGTTTATCTATGAGGTCGGTTACACTAACAAGACTATCGTAACGACCTTTCACATACCTGGCAGCTCTTCTTTGCACGCGTTCTAACTCTGTTATTAAGCCTTTTTCATGAGGGTCCCAAACACTGGCAGCGTATTCCAAATGTGGTCTAACGAGGGAAAAGTAGCTAATTTCTCTCACTTTGTCGTCGCACTTTCCTAATATTCTTTTAACAAAACCCATTTTACGATTAGCTTGACCGGTTATTTCTCGAATATGTTTATTCCACGATAGATCATTATTGAGTCTAACCCCTAGATATTTCACGGATTCAACTGCCTTTAACTGCGTGCCCCGAATGATATAGTTACGCTGCAGGGAGTTATTCTTCTTCCAGAAATTCATTACGACGCATTTTTCTAAATTTAATTCTAACTGCCAAGCATCGCACCAAGCTTGGATAGCAGCAAGGTCATTCCTTAGTTCATCTATATCTTTGCTGGAACGGATTTCTCTGTAAACTACAGCGTCGTCTGCAAATAATCGTAACTTACTCTGCACTACTTCGCCAATGTCGTTTATATAAAGTAGGAATAGGAGTGGGCCAATGACACTACCCTGAGGAACGCCAGAAGTGACTCTAACCTCATTGGAGACTGCACCGTCTAATACTACTCTTTGGACGCGGTCGCTCAAAAATTCTCTAATCCAGGAAATGACACCTTCGTCTAGACCATAAGATTTCAGTTTTATTATTAACTTTCAGTGGGGTACTTTATCAAATGCCTTTTTGAAATCAAGAAAAATCGCATCTACTGGAATGTTGTCTTCCCCGGAGACTAAAATATCGTGAGCGAAAAGCGCTAGCTGTGTTTCGCACGATCTGCTTTTCCTGAATCCATGTTGAGTTCCCATTAATAAGTTTTGCGCGTCTAGGTGTTTCATTACCGAGCTGACTACGATGTGTTCAAGGACTTTGCAAGAGATGGACGTTAAAGATATCGGTCTGTAATTAGATGGCTGTTCCTTGTCTCCACTTTTAAATATTGGCGTTACATTAGCGATTTTCCAGTCATTAGGTACTTCGTGTTGCTTGATGGATTTACTGAATATTAACTGCAAGTAATGGGCAATTTCTGAGGCTAGTTCTTTATATACCCGAGAAGGAATTTCGTCTGGACCGGGTGATTTATTTGGACTAAGCGATTTCAATATATTTTCTATTCCGAGCGTACTAATGTCAATAGCTGGCATCTTATGTATACAGGGATTGTCATCGGTCTCGGGTGAGTTTTCGGAAGGCTCCGTGAACACGCTCTTAAAGTAGGAATTTAATAAATTGGCTTTATCGTAACTGCTTATCAACACATCTCCATTGTCGTTTCTCAGCGAACATACGGTAGATCGTTTACCTTGAACTTCCCGAACATATGACCAGAATGCTTTTGGGTTATCCTGTAACTGCTCTACTAGTGTTTTTCTTTTAAAATTCGTGAACGCATTCCTGAACGCTTCCTTCGTGGCGGCTTTAGCCATCCTATATTTTTTAATTATTAGCTCGCGTTCATTAGCGGATAAATCCGTGCTGACTTTTTTCATTTTAGCAGGACACGCTCTCTGTCGCCTCAATGATTTTCTCACTTCAGCGTCGTACCATTTTTCAACCCACTAATATACCTACACTCTGCCCTACTCTCTACTCTAAAAAAGACCTACAGTGCTCAAATATGCTACTCGCTACACGACTAGCCGACTCGGCCGTGTAATGGACTCCCGAACGGTTCAGAGGGATCCGACACGATCGGATTGCCGGCCTAAGGTCCTATCAATTGCCGGCCTATCAATTGAGACAACCTTTGATCCATTGAGATATCCTTAATAGTTACGAGGTAAGAATGACATTTTAAACTCTTTCTTTTGCAGTCTATTTCTTTTATTTTATTCTCATGATCACCTCGACTATAGTACGATGGTAAACGAATGATATGATTCACGTCGTTTTAGAAAATATCTTCTTCGAATTTCCTAAGTACGTTAAGCCTATACTTCGATCTACGCTCCTGTAAAGATTCCCATCCACTCGGGTAACATACTGGGAACGCTGCAATTTTTGTCGTAACAACTCATCACAAATTTGGCTGTCTTGCGCTGTACTCGATTGATTGACAAACTTAAGCATGTTTCTGAATTTCTATTCTATATTCTATTTCTAACAGCATGTAGTAGTATAGTTTGTTATTATACAGGACGTTTTTTTCTTCATGGCCTATGTCTAGATACTGTCTATGGCCTATGTATAGTGTAGTGGACACCTGGTTTCGCAAAATACTAAAAATTATTTAGAAATCACAAATATTTTTCAGTTTAATGGAACCTAATTCAGCTATTTTAAATGAAAATGATGTAAAGTTTCTGTTGTACTTTGTGACTGAGTATCAGAATTTTAAAGAATTTCGGTCTTCTCAGACTGGTCTCCGGTCTCATAATACTAATAGGGGCGTTATTTTCAGCAATATTCCTAACACATTACACATTGTTGAGATAATAGCACATTGTTGAGATAAATCTACGAGATACAAGACCTCTTGGAGGCTGAAACGTATCTCCTAACGTATCAATGATCATTGGCGTCGTCAGCATCAAAACTTTGTGGGATCAAAGGGGGTTATATTAAATTTTTTAATACAATTTAGGGGCGTGGGGGGGCAAAACTGACTTTTCAAATATTGGGGCTGACGCGTCCTCCATGTCCCCTATGGCGGCGACGCCCGTGCCAATGATAATAATAGGATCTCTTCTGAGATAAAATTAAGCTAAAGTTTCGAGATTTGTTCACCAGTGGGCGCGTAGCTATACAAACCAAGGTCGGTAAAAGCCAGGTCGTGTCACGCACTTGACCAATGTAATCCGCCATCTTGAGTCTCTAGCGCTGCGGGAATTCAAATTTTACGTGCATTTAAACGGGAGACATAGGTAAAAGGAAACACGGTTTTCTCACAACGTAATCAATGCAGGGAAGTGAAAGTTTTGTTATAGATAGTTAATAAAATGAAAATTTATGATACGTCTGTATTTTGAGTCTATGGTCCACGGTTCGACTCTGGAAAAATTGTCAACTCACGGGAAAAATAAATTTCGCACTGCAGCGCTCTGGATGCATGGGTTGTAAGGCACCATGTCTTACTTCCTTATTTAGGAAGTCTGGTGCATGAAATTTTCTATGGTTATAGAAAATTATAATATACTTGCGAAAACGGGCAGTTTTTGACACTGAAGACCTCGGTTCGACTCAGGAAAAATTGTCAACCCACGCGACAAAAATGTCTTACTTCAGCGCTCCGGGTGCATAGGTACAAGGAACAATGTTTTATTCCTTTATTTATGAAGTTAGATTCATGAAATCATCCAAGATTATAGAAAATTATAGTTTACTTAATAATACGGCCGGTTTTTTAATCTGACGACCTCGATTTCACTCTGGAAAAATTTACAAGCCAAGCGAAATAAAATACGCTCTACAGCGCTCCGTGTGTATAGGTACAAGGAACCATGTCTCACTTCCTTAATTAGGAAGTCAGATGCATGATATTTTCCATGGTCATAGGAAAGTATAGTAGACTTGACAATAGGGGCGGCTTTTGACCCTGAAGACCTCGGTTCGACTCTGGAAAAATTCCCAACCCACGCGACAAAAGTTTTCTTACTTCAGCGTTCCGAGTGTATAGGTACAAGGAACCATGTTTTATTCCCTTATTTATCAAGTTAAATTCATGAAATCTTCCAAAAAGATAGGGAATTATAGTATACTTGATAATGCGGGCGGCATTTTACCCTAAAGACCTCGGTTCGACTCTGAAAAAATTTCCAACCCACGCGACAAACATTTTCTTACTTCAGCGCTCCGGGTGAATAGGTACAAGGAACCATGTTTTATTCCCTTATTTATGAAGTTAGATTCATGAAATATTCCAAAGTGATAGTAAATTATAGTATACTTGATAATACGGGCAGCTTTTAGTCTGAGGACCTTGATTTGATTTTTTTTAAATGCCCAAATCAAGCGAAAAAAAAATTCGTTCTACAGCGCTCCGTGTGTATAGGTACAAGGAACCATGTCTAACTTCCTTAATTAGGAAGTCAGGTGCATGACATTTTACACGGTCGTAGGGAATTATAGTATACTTCATAATACGGGCGGTTTTTGACCCTGAGGACCTCGGTTCGACTCTGAAAAAATCCCCAACCCACGCGGAAAAAAAAATTTCGCCCTACAGCGCACCGGGTGCATAGGTATAAGGAACCATGTCTCATTTCCATATTTAGGAACTCAGGTGCATGAAATTTTTACATGGTCGTATGGAATTATAGTATACTTCATAATACGGGCGGTTTTTGACCCTGAGGATCTCGGTTCGACTCTGAAAAAATCCCCAACCCACGTGAAAAAATAATTTCGCCCTACAGCGCACCGGGTGCATAGGTAAAAGGAACCATGTCTCATTTCCATATTTAGGAACTCAGGTGCATGAAATTTTTACATGGTCGTATGGAATTATAGTATACTTCATAATACGGGCGGTTTTTGACCCTGAGGATCTCGGTTCGACTCTGAAAAAATCCCCAACCCACGCGAAAAAAAAATTTCGCCCTACAGCGCACCGGGTGCATAGGTATAAGGAACCATGTCTCATTTCCATATTTAGGAACTCAGGTTCATGACATTTTACACGGCCATAGGGAATTATAGTATACTTCCTAATCTGGGCGGTTGTTTAGTCTCAGGGCCTTGTTTCAACCCTGAAAAAATGTCCAACTCACGCGACAAAACATTCCCATCATAGTGCTCTGTGTGAATAGTTTCTAATGTATCTAGATTTTTCTACTTTATTTTGAAAGTAAGGTGCATGGAATTTTTCATGGCCATAGGCAATTATACACTTTGCTCTACCGCATAGGTTCTAGGATTCACTAATTACTTTCTTTTTCCGGATTGATTACTAATATATTAGGGTTTCAGCATAGATATAATAATAATAGGGTAGTTTCCTTCATCAAAGAAAACGAAAGGCATTGATTGCGATTCGTTACCCACCATTAGTGTATTCATAATACACAAATTATTTGGTTTTTGAAATACCGGTTTAGACGAATGGCAAGGGTCAAATTTTATCCTCATTTGAAAAAGGCCAGATTGGCGCCCATGCGATGCCACTCCACGTGACGTCACAGGGACCTAGTTTCTACACGAGAGGATAGGAGTTATACATCGTCTGAGGTTACCAATGCATGCATGAGGCACAGAGCTCAGGGAAACATGTCTTAATAATCACCTATTAAAACTGGCTAAGGTCGGAAAGTTTTCTTCGTTTGATAAGGTATTAATAAACCTTTTTTAAGCCATGCGCTACCATTCAGTAAGGCACTCAGCTACCCGCTGGCAGCGTGCGACGTATCAGCGCTAAGCCTCGCCTCAAGGTCACCTCACCGGGCGGGAGGGGGAACCAGAAATACGACGTACGGAGATATTTCCCGGCATTCATACTTAAGCGTCGCGTTTTCGCGCGCTTGAAAATTTTCACTTTTCATTTAATCGCGAAAAATAGATATTGTCATTTAAAAATCTAAAAGCGTGAAATACGTACTCCAGGAGTAATAATCTTTCGATTAAGGCAATAAAAAAATAATAGGAAACCACCCTATTATTCTTATTGGTCCCATGACTTTACATTGTCAAATATAGTACAAGTCAATACAAAAAATACATACACATTTGAAGCTTATTTGTGCTAAAATAGCTTTTGTTAACAAGGAAGAGTTTCAGATTGTAGTTGAAATTTGCCCTCGTAGGAGCATTTTTTAAGCATGAAGGCAGGGCATTACAGACCTGGGTAGGTATATGAATAGGTATATATACGTAGAAGGCAACGTTAGGCTATGTATGTGCTTCAATACCTCATTTTCTGTTACCGGAAAGAGGGCCATTGAGGACCTTATATGTTGACAGGGGTCAGTATTAAAGCTGTCCCAACATATTATTGAATTCTGCATGCATAGGGGCACATTGGCGAGGTACTGATTGGCAAACACTGCCATTTGCATGGGATCGGTTTTTATTACTTACCATGATATTTTGGTCAGGTTTTTCGCCAGACTGATAACTCTACTGTAATATTATTTCTTAGTTCGTAATACAAGGTCCCTGTACATTTTTTAAACTCAAAATAATATGATTTCTCCAAATGATAATAATATACTCTCATTGAATGCTTATTAATTGTCTTAAGTTGAGGCCTATGTTGATTAGTTAGAAATTGTAAATATTGCCAATCCCAATAATAAATGTAATACTAGAATAATCCGCATGCAAATATTCCAAGAATCATGGCAAATAATGTGACACAGTAATGTCAGTGTGCACTCAGGTGAGCCTTTAGGTACATTTAAGATTTTACAAATAACTGCAATAAATGAATACACATCAGAGCATTAATTAGAATAGGATGGATTCCAAACTCAATCACTGATATTGAGGCAGCAAATGCTGCACGAAGGAAATGCATTCCAAATTGAGCAATTAGACTCAGACAATTAACAATGACAAGACAATCATGGATGTAAATAACTGAAGCAAAAAGCGCGATGTTATTGTACATTTCCATTTGTTTCTTCTGCAATCTATCGACCACAGAGCCATTCTTTTAGGATCAGAACAGTGGCGCCGACTCCATGGGGCTTGAGGGGGCCTGAGCCCCCTCAAAGATTCGTTTGGGGGGGCGGAGCCCCCTCAATAATTCAAGAAAATAATTAAGTTATATTATGCCTTGTGAAATCACAAAAATATATTGGCGATTTTTATTTCCCATGCTTGACGATAGTCAGTGGCGCCGACTCCATGGGGCTTGAGGGGGCCCGAGTCCCCCCAAAAATTCGTTATGGGGGTGAAGCAAAAATGTGTATGGCTTTTCGATTATCTTCTGAGTGTCAAGTTATCGAGAATCGAGTTTTCAGGTTTCTAATGTTGATCAGATGGAATCTAAAATGCTTTAAAAAACTTTAAAACTCACTCTTTATAAATTTTCCCGGGAAAGGCCCCCGGATTGCCCCCCCCCACCCAATATTTTTTATAAGTCGCCACCCCTGACGATAGTTACCTTTTAAAATAAACGAGTCGATTGGGTGCTTGAATTCTTCAAGCGGGTAATTAGGAGGGTGGGAACATTGTTGTGTCACGTGTTGTCGAGTATTGTGTCCATAAGTGTTTAAAATATTCAAAAATTTCCCTGCCGGTTTTTGAAAGGGTAAGGAACTTAATTGTTTACTTTTAAAATTATTTGTTATTTTCAATATGATTTCATTTGACGGATAGTTCATTATTTGAATAGGCTAAGTTTAGCACTGAGACATAATTGGAATAAGGTTTTTAAAATTTCAAGACAGTGATGATTTTGTGGTTATTTTTCAACTCTTAAAGTCCAAAAGCGTTGTGATAAGCGAAACTTGAAAATGAAACGCAGATTCCTTAGATAAATATATAAAGATATACCACTCGCAAAACATATGTCCATAATGCAGTGTGTAAAATACTAAATTGTAACGATTCCCCAAATTTCTTTGGTACTAAAAAATAGTTATTCTCAAGATATTCCAATTTGAAAAAAATAGCTTTGGCATATTTGCTATCATTATCGTATCGAATTATCAAGTATACTGTTTTGAAAATTCGCAATCCTGTTCCAGTCTTCGATCATCAACCGTAAATTTCCTGGTCAACTATGTACGTGGATAGAAAATCCTGTATGTAATAACGATTCGATATATTTTAAGAAAAAGCATATTCAATATATATAGATCGTGAGACTACACGCCAAGCATATTTCCATTGGGCATTGTGAGGAAGACCAAGATGTACCCATTCACTAAATTTCATTGGTCAAACGGATACAATAATCAAGTTATGCCAATTTAAATATTTGCTAAAATATTCAAATCGATTTTTCAATTATACTGACATCTGTACTGTTAAATCCGCGATGCTATTGGTTTAACTTCCAGTGTATGGGTATCTACTATAAATTCCTGGTCAACTATGTCCTCGGATGTAAAATCCTACATGTAATAGCAATTCGATATATTTTAAGAAAAAGTAAATTCGATTTATATCGAACGTGAGACTATAAACAAAAAATATTTCAATTGGGCATTGTGAGGAATACCAAGATGTACCCATTTACCAAGTGTCATTGGTCCAACGTAAATACTAATCATGTTATGCCAATTCGCGTATTTGCTACAATTATGGAATCGATCTTTCGATAAAACTGCAATCTGCACTGTAATATCCGCAAAGCCGTGGATTTTAATTCCAGTTAATAGAAATCTTCTCTATATTTCCTGGTCAACTATGTCCTTGGATGTAAAATCCTATATGTTATAGCAATTCGATACATTTTAAGAAAAAGTAGATTCGATATATATCGAACGTGAGACTAAACATAAACAATATTTCAATTGGGCATTGTGAGGAATCCCAAGATGTACCCATTCACAAAATTTCATTGGTGCAACGTATATACTAATCAAAATATGCTAATTTCAGCATTTGCTATAACTATCGAATCGATCTTTCGATTATACTGACATCTGTACTGTAAAATCCGCAAAACTATCGATTTTATTTCCACGATATGGTCATCTTCTATATAATTGCTGGTCAACAATGCCCGTGGGTGTAAAATCCTAAATGTTATAGCTATTCGGTATAATTTGTGAAAAAGCAGATTCGATATGTATCGAATGTGACACTACATGCAAAACATATTTCCATGGGACAATGTGAGGAATACCAAGATGTACCCATTCACCAATTTTCATTGGTCCAACGTATTTACTAATCCAGTTATGCCAATTTGCGTATTTGCTAAAATAATCGATTCGATCTTTCGATTATACTGACATCTGTAATGTAAAATCCGCAATGACATTTTTTTAATATCCAGTCTATGGTCATCTTCTATATAATTGCTGGTCAACTATGCCCGTGGGAGTAAAATCCTATATGTTATAGCAATTCGATATATTTTAAGAAAAAGTAGATTCGATATATATCGAACGTGAGACTAAACATAAACAATATTTCCATTTGGCAATGTGAGGAATACCAAGATGTACCCATTCACCAATTTTCATTGGTCCTACGTATTTACTAATCCAGTTATGCCAATTTGCGTATTTGCTAAAATAATCTATTCGATCTTTCGATTATACTGACATCTGTAATGTAAAATTCGCAATGACATTTTTTTTATATCCAGTCTATGGTCATCTACTATATAATTTCTGGTCAACAATGCCCGTGGGTGTAAAATCCTATATGTTATAGCTATTCGATATAAATTGTGAAAAAGCAGATTCGATATATATCGAATGTGAGACTACATGCAAAACATATTTTCATTGGGCATTGTGAGGAATACAAAGATGTACCCATTCACAAAATTTCATTGGTCTAACGGATATACTATTGAAGTTATGCCAATTAACATATTTGCTATAATAATCGAATCGATTTTTCGATCATACTGACATCTGTACTGTAAAATCCGCAATGCTATTGGTTTAATTTCTGGTCTATGGGTATCTACTATATATTTCCTGGTCTACTATGTCCTTAAATGTAAAATCCTATATGCTATAGCAATTCGATATATTTTAAGAAAAAGTAGATTCGATATATATCGAGCGTGAGACTATATACAAAACATGTTTCCATTGCACATTGTGAGGAATACCATGATGTACCAATTCACTAAATTTCATTGGTCCAACGTATACACTTATCATTTTATGCCAATTTGCGCATTTGCTATAAAAATCGAATCGTACATTCGACTATACTGCCACCTGTATTGAAAAATTCGCATCCTTTTGATAACCCCTCCATTCTATGGCCATACCCTTATCCCTCATTTCTCTACTATCCCCGCTTTCAAAATTTCGCCTATGTTCTTATATTGGTGACGTATATAGGGCGATGCGTGTATATCTTATGGGGAACTAATACAAAAAGATATAAATTCATATTGATATATCTTCGTTAGGAAACAATACTAATCTAAATAATTAATGTGTACGCATAATTCATTTCTTCCCTTACATATTGTTATAATTTTTATACCCGTAACTATGTAAATAGGTCTGAAAAATGGCTCAATCGAATGCAACCTTTTATCGATCATAACTTCGAATGTAATCGCTCGATTCGCTTGATTTAACTTTTGTCGAAGAAAAGACATTAACAGTAGTATTATATATGTCTTTCACATTCATGCCTTGATTTAGAAAAAAGTTATTAGCGATTTAAGCGTAACCAAGGAGATTGGTATCGATATAACTCGCACATGAATCGATCGAGCGAAATGGTCATCATTGCAAAAGTTGACCATTGTGATAAAAGTATTACTCTGAAAATTTCATTTCTCTAGCTTAAACAGTTGCTAAGATATTCAAGATTGCATGCTCCACAAAAAAATGGCGACAATGATTTTTCGCGTGCAGGACATTTTTCGGAATTTAATTATGAATTAACCAAGAGGGTTACGGCGAAAGTAAGCTCAAACGTGAGGGTTCGGAGAACCCTCTAACGGTTTTTCCTAAAGAGTCCAAATTTTCATATGGCACATGTCTCAAGGCTGAAATCCGAGTTTGAAAATTCGCCCATCACGACAATGTTAAATCGAAATCGTTTATTCCTCGGAATTGTTTCGACGTACGAAAATTCCAAGATACCCAAAAAATTAACCAAAGAATTATCTAACTTTTTGGCAAAGGAAATTTTCCTACGATTATTGCAAGTTGGTCAAAAAAATTCCCAAAGTTTTCCCATAAGAAAAGCATTGAGAGCATTCAAACAGTAATAAAAAATACTAAATATTAATTCGTTGCTATGGCAACCACACCAAAAAATCGACCAAAAAATCTAGTCCATGTCCATTGAATATCATGTTCCTCGGGCGTTTAAAAGTACAAAATAAAAGCGATAAAGTTGTAGTCCCATAAGGCTCCCATGTTAATTCAAGTCGATATATCTCGAAAACTAATCGACTTTTTCAACTTTTCAGATTTTTCCTCCCGATGAATTTTTTTTTACTTTTACGTCCAATAATCCATATACCCACACATATCACAGTTTGGGCTACTAATTTGTATCAATCACCCAATCAATGAATCAGTTTCCAGCTTTAAATAGCGTATAATTAAATATAATTAAACAATGAGTGTTGAAAAAAATAATTATAAGGTTAAGCAGGTTAACTGAATCAAGTGTTGTGAATCATGGTAGTGTTTCGGTGCTGCGACACACTTTCAATGTAACCTCTTCCTGGGGCAAGACTTCCGATATGGGCCCCCCCAATATTTTTTATAAGTCGGCGCCCCTGGATCAGAAGGAAAACGAAATATTCTTACTCCGTTTTTCGTGGAATTGGAGGAATGCGGAGCACTGCAACACACAATTTTTTGAAATTAATTCACATGGCCTATGCTAACACCATGTAAACAACAGACAGGCGGGAACCAAGATGGGAGCGTGTCACGACCTGGCTTTTACCGACCTTGATACAAACTATATGCATCAGGCCAAATGTCGCTTCAATTCAAGTTCCCCCACCCTAATACACGACTGGGTTTGGCTTTCAGAAAAGTGGGTGCGTGATAAACCTAGTGGGTAGAGTATTTGGCTGTTGATCGAGGGATCCCGAGTTCCATTCCTGGCTGAAGCCTTCAGACACCTTCAAAAGAAAATACTCGAAGTGCTATGTGGCCAAGGAAAAGGAACTGCCCCTCCCCCCTCTACCTCCATTGCGTGAAGTTCACAGCCCTCTGGCCTAGTCCGGAGTGAGCTCTATCCTTACCTAACTAAACCAATATTAGGCGTTGAATCACTGAGTGAGTGAGTAGTATGAAATACCTACTTAATCTGCTTCCTAATGAAGCAATATAAACTCAGAAGCTGTGTACTTAAGTGCAGGTATACGAATGCGGAACTTCTGCATGACTTTCTGTTTGTGCTAATGAAGCGGTTATAAGCTTAGCAGTCATACAGAACTCTTGGAGAAAAAAATTTAAGTTTGTTCACTTAATTCTTAATGGTGGACTTGGAAAGAGTTTATTTCAGGCAACGTGCTTTAGGCTAAATGCTGCATCCATACAAGTTCAATCAGGGCCGGCCCTAGCAGGTGCGGGGCTAGGGGCGAACCTTCGGTGCGGGGCCCTTCACTTAAAATATTAAACTCTATACCCCATCTACAAACTCGAGCATTTTGAATCCCTACAACTCTCTGGCTAAGTATGTGTTCCCCTCCCAAATTCAGACTTCGTAATTACGCCGTTATGATACCATCACGCAGTTGAGTTCAAAATAGTATAACACAAATAAAATTTATAATTATATTTATTCATAAAATTATAACGTAAAATAAACATAAAAAGCGCGCTTTTTCAATAGGTACGTATTTTTATAAGTTAGATTATGAAAGTTAATTAGTTGTAAGCCTAAAGCAATTACTGTAAAATGAAAAAAGTTTTAATTTCACATGCAGGTCAAAATGGCAATAAATTAATAAAAATAAACTTTGCGATGAATCATCACTCCTCCCCTCGCCACACTACGCCTTCGACTACCTAGCCGCGCCCACTCTCACTCGTTGTTATCACTCACACGACACAGTACTGTACTGACAAATGCAATTGCACCATAAAAATTACTGCATTATTATTCCTTTTTCATAATAATATTATTTTTTGTCTAGCACGGACTTAACAATACAGTAATAGTTGAAATTTCGTTTTCAAAACCATCCTATATTTTAATTTTTTTTCACGAACGCGGGGCTCCCCAAAGCGCGGGCCCCGGGGCGGTCGCCCCGCCCTAAGGCCGGCCCTGAGTTCAATCACCACTAGGTGCGTGTTTGCATTTCATTAAGCACACCTCCAGATGAAGGATTCTGCATCCAGATGAGGGAGTCTACACTCAAGAAGTTGTGTATTCAACGTAGATTTAGGTATGAGAAACTTCTGCGTGTCGTTCTGTTCGCGCTAATGGAGTTATTATAAGATTGTCGATCCAACAAAACTCTTAACAAAACACTACAAAGCCTTCTTTAGTTTGCCGAGTTACTTTTTTTTATACTCTCGTAAAAAAGATGAATAAAAAACATCTGCTGGGTTTTCGATCTTCCCGAGGGTTCCATGGAGGTCGTAGGTGGGTTCGAGGCAATTGAGGGACTAATGTGAAAAGTTTCGCCATAACTGTGGCAAAGAATGAACGGCCAAGAAGACTCCAGGCACGGGAGAGATTGTGGCGCCTAGTGGTGTTGGCGGAGGCCGTGGGAAACTTGGGCGCCTCCGATTGTTGGTTGGGAAGAAGGATAGTGGGGGCCCGTCACGGAACGAAGAAACTGCTTTTAATGCATTGCCATAGTTTTTCCGCGAGAGTAATTATAAACAAGAGTTTTTAAGCTGTTTTCGCGGTAACCAAGAGTTTCAGGGGCTAACATTGAAACCACCAACTTCAGGGTTATTGAGGTAAAACAGAAAGTTTACGGATGAAATACTTTAATAAGAATTTAGCTGAACAAATGAATGAAGTCCGAAACCAGAAGACATACAAGAAGAGGAGCGTGAGTGAAGGTCAGGGTTTTGACGTCATGGGGAACCTTAACTGTAACAAAGGTGAGTCAGTACAAAATAAAACATCATTACAAAGTCCATCCTGGCTATTGGCAATTTCGAATTTTTCCATAAAATCTAATTAAAGCCCTTTGTCAATGCAATGTAAAATATCTGTGTCAAAATTGCTAAAATGGTTATTCAGGCATATAGTGTGGAAATTACCATTTGTGCTTATATTATGGAGTTAACATCAATGAAAACTTTTTGAAAAATGTGAAAAAATTAATATACGCGTAAATCGCGCTGCTTTATTCTCCCCTCAAAACGGTCTAGTGGTATTTAGTTTGAGGTTCATCTATACACCTATATACTTTATCAAAATCTGATGCCTCAAGGGTGTAAAACTCATTCGATTTAGGTTGAGTGATATATTTTAGATTATTTTTCAGCTCCCATAATTCCCTCACATGTGTTTTAGAATCCGAAGATAAATTATTTGGATCCAATGCGATATCTTTTGCACCTCTACATGCACTATAATTATCACATAAAGATGCACATTTTAGCTTGAGTTTTGAACTGAGATTTCAAGAGCTCAACTGATAAATGCATATGACCTTGCATTTTAGAATCACAAAGCAAACATTATTATGAATCATAATACATATGATGTCATTGTTCTTATAATTTAATTACAGTTGAGCCTATTGAGTATCATAACTAGAGAATAACATAGCTCCCTCACTAAACTAACTCGCACAATGAAGACGGGAGATTAAGGCAGGTTTTTTATATAGGATTTATTTATTCGAGAATACAAATTAGTGCGACGCCAACTATCGGCCGAATTAGGAAGTAGAGTCTCGAGAATTCCAAGCTATTACCACGGGAAACCCAGTTGACAAATCATTTGCATTGTTGGGTATCATACAAGGGCGGACCCAGGATCAAAACTAAGGGGAGGGGGGCACGCCATGGTTTTTCAAGTTATAGATAAGATTTAAGCATTGAAAAGGTAAATGAAACCAACATTTTAAGGAAACTGTAACTGCTCTTTATCAGTTTTTAAAATTATTTGCTTGAAAAAATATTATTAAAAATATTAAAAAGACATTTGCGATTTTTGCTTCTGGGGGGGGGGGGGGGCAGATGCCCCCTCCTGCCCCACGCTGGGTACGCCCATGGTATCATATAATTTCTTTTGTTATTTTGTTGGCATTTAGCTATTATGACGTCGTAAGTAATGCATTCGTGCTTACGTATTATGCCTTTTAGCTGTAATTCATTGCTACAATTCGTCATTTTCTGTTACGGTGGTTAGTAGGTTTAAGGCGTCTAAGGTAACCAACGTATTAGCTAAGGAAAGCTTTTTTTATTGGAGTTACGGATTAATGGTCATTAAGAGCCCTTTGAGTAATTTCCGATAGCTAATTGCACAAATTTCAGTTATAGAATATTACTTTCTGGATCTGTATTGCTATTTTTCGTTGCCCCAAGGTATCGAAATACGTCCATAAAACAAAGAAAAATATTCCTTGACATTTTCTACTTCTTTTTCGTAGTGGCTCTACAATTCATCCTGTTACACCAATATTGACATCACAACGCTATCCTCGATGCGGCGGCCATATTGGCAAATTACGCCAGCGCCTTCGTCGCTGTCATCGGTGATTTCATCCTCTAATAAACAAATTAATTTAAACATTTCAAATAAAATAAACTAAATTGATGAATATATAAAGTATGTCAGAATTAAATCAGAGATACAGTCTCAGACCCTGATACTAAGTCCGACTAGCAGTGTCAGTAATCACTACGTGCCAGCTTGGTGTGTTACGCGCGTTGCATCCAAACATAAAAAAACATTAAAGTATTAAAAATAGGGATGGTCGGATCGGATACCTCGGATCCAAATATCCGCGAATATTACCCTTCATCGGACACATCGGATCCAAAGTCGCGGAAGACATCGGATCTGGATCCGAAAATTTAAATACTAGCTTCAGTGAATGCAACGCCCCTTAAGGATGGAAAGAGTTCCGATTCTATCTTGCAATGCGCCGTCGCACGCGATTATTGTCCTACTCATGAACCGTTTTGTCTGAAAGCTCTCGCACAGGTTACGTAAGAGAATTTCAGCCGTAAAAAATAAAAAAAGGCAAAATACGACTGGCGCATAGTGTGACTCTTTCAAAGAGATTGAACAATCATCGGGGGAATCTCAGCGTCAGGAATTTGAAAATGCATTTGGATCCGAAAATATCCGATCCGAAAGATCCGGCTCCGAAAATCAAGGATCCGATCCGAAACCGGATCCGAAAATAATCCTGGATCCGTCCATCCCTAATTAAAAAACAAGATAATTTTCAATATTGCTTATTAGTCCTTAATTTCGACACATGCATTGAGGTGGAGAGACCCATTTTAAATTTTATTAATCTCCCCAATGGTTTTAGTATATAGTTTTTCCTCACACATGAAAAAATATAATTTAAACAATAGCTACAAATGAGACAGCGTTATAGTTTTACAGAGTCACCTTCAAACATGCTTTCAGTCTGAAAATTCCATAGATGAAGAATCGTTTACCTTCCCCGCGAAACTATTGAGGTAAATTTAAAATTTATATCTCAAATCAAGATTTATTTTGGGTAATTCAGATATGGCATTTATTAGCAACAGATTTTAAATTTTTATTCCTTTAATTGAGATCAGTTT
The DNA here is from genome assembly GCF_921293095.1 of Ischnura elegans. Classification (NCBI taxonomy): domain Eukaryota; kingdom Metazoa; phylum Arthropoda; class Insecta; order Odonata; family Coenagrionidae; genus Ischnura; species Ischnura elegans. The sequence continues at coordinate 95,298,968 of NC_060255.1, read as the reverse complement.
CATCTCCAGGAAATAAAATTAACCACATTTACAAATTCTGTTAATATTTTTTTAATTTTCCTAATTTAATTAAACAATTATTATTTATAATTTGCTCCGACAGCTTCAAACCAATACATTTTCTTGTCCTTCGGTTTTCGAAATTATATTTTAAATCAATTTTGGTAAGTTTTAAAGATGGGTTTGATATAAATATTGCCTCCTTAGTTTATACTAGCTATTTTGTCACAGAAGGTGACCTGTATTTTCTACCTGTAACCAGTTTCCTATTCCGTGCGCCATTGGTGTAAGGTATCTACGGGATAACTTATTGGGCACTTAGATTTGATATTCCCCTTCTCGATGTACGATCTCCTTTGAGCACAGATGGGGGCATCTTCCCTTTTGGGAAATTCCCTGGCAACGGCTACAGGTACCAGGATACTGAATCACAAGGAAGGCTATAGATATCCGAAGAGAGTGCGCGCAAGGTATTTCCACAGAATTACACTGCAGTGGATGGTATGTGGTTTCAAAAGGTACCCATCAAAATATCTCGAAATATTTCAGCTTATGTAGTTTTTACTTTAACTTTAAATACACAAAATTTTCGCACCGTGAACATTGATGCCTATACGCCCAGCCATTGGGTCTTCGTGTCGTGATGTCAGCTTCCACGCTCCAAACTTGCCAGCCTTCGTCAGACTGATTTTAACACGCACGGGCTGTTTACATGAACGTTTTTTTGTGGACCGGAACGGAGCATTTACGAGTGCACGAACCAAATTAGAACGTGTTCTATTTCCTGTACACGCATTATTACCTGTTAGGTTGTTACACGGTGCATTTTCGTGCTGATTCACGCATGCATACAATTAGACATTAACTCGTGTGGGTTAATGCACCGTGTAAACAGGTCTTTAGAGCTAATTTCTACTGGAGTATTGAAGCCATCCGCGTGTAAGTGAATCTGCGTGTGACTGTTTTGCGAGTAATTGCTTGTGTGTTCATATACCGACAACGAGGTATCCTTTGAAAAGAAATCTTTTTTAAATGTATAATTTTTTTAATGCTTCGTTTTCCTTTATGAAGGAAGTAGTGTTTTTATATTTCGCCTCCCTCGCAACGCCAATGGCATTAGGTGATATTAAAGTTTCTTTCTCAGAAAATGTCATTTCCTAACGCAGCTGAACTGTGGAACGTGCCCACCACAAAGGGCAAGCAAGACTACTGTAGAGCTTCTCTGGAAACATTCGTCGGTATTTTTAGGTTTTCTCGGAATAACTTATTCTCATTCTCCTTTCCATTCCCATAATAGAGATTGTAGCTTCTCTCCAATTCACTCTCCGACCTTGCTTTTGTGGCTGTCAATTTCTTTCTGTGTGATTGAATACCTCCGCTAGGGGTGGTCTGGGGTGATTGGGGGCCCTCCGCCAGAGCTCATGATGATATAACAGATTCCAAAGGTACGTTCATAATGATATAACAGTATCCTTACTGGGGGATTCGGGGAATTTTCCCCTGGAATATATTGGGAAATTGCATGCCCGGATACGGATTATGACGCTCTTCAGGCTCTTGAAAACCAAATAAAAGTTAATAAAAATAGCAATTTCGTCAGAAAAATACGATGACAAGTGAGAATTTCACAGCTTATAACATTTAATGATGCATTATGGTTCTTTTATATATCCATAATACATATATTTATATAAATATAAATAATAATTAAATATAAACATAATTATATTAGTATATATATTATTAGTGAATTGTTCCTTGAAACTGCGCTGAAATCTAAAACAAGCCTCTAAAGTAAGCTTTTCAAATCTGCCTTTCAAGCAAGCATCAGGTTCTTTTATAACTTCGAACACTTTTATTTTGTGTATATTTTTATATTATTTTTTATATTATCTCTTTACATTGAGAAGGGGAACAGTGGGCAGAGTGAAAAAAATAATCGAAATTTATTCGTAAATCCACTTTAATTCATTCCAATAACGTTGTGATACATTCGACATTTAGATGTCTATTTGCCCATTGTACAACTCAAATTTCACAGCCGAGACTTTTTTTCTAGTATCTGTGATTAAGATTTGAAATCAACCTTGCATTTGTATTACTGTGCCCCACGTGTGGAGTACACTGAAACAGGCGATGGGGCACAGTGATCCACGCATTTGTAACATTTCAGCATGAATCATTTATCAGGTTTTTAACAAAAATACATTAGAATAATAATTTTTGGGTATAATGACTGAAGAAACTACACTCTTAATGCCGAAATGATATAAGACACTTAGGATTGGTCAAACAATTATAAAGGCACTTAATGAAATCTGTATCCCTATATGAACTGTGTCAATCCCTATCGACGTTTCTGAGAACTGTTTTCGAAAATTCGCTTGAATGGATCGCGGACTCATGAAACGAACTCCTGTGTCGTTTCCATGGCAGCCAAATAATTTCCACGAATATATTATCCACCTATAGAGAGGCATATGCAAGAATGTAAAAGTAACCGTAATCTCCTATAGAAGCTAAAAGAAGCTGGGACAATCTCTTGTTAAATTCGGCGTGACGTAATTGATAGATTCATAGTGGACATATGAAAGTGAACACATGCAAAAAGCACTTTGCGAAATAAGGAAAGATATTTGTTTTTTCTGTATTTTTCGTCTCCAGAAGTAACCATAGAAACATATTTCCAACCATTACTAACTTTAACGAGCTGTGCTCTGAAGCGCAAATATTTAAAAATGATTGATAAAATTTATGATATTTCAAATATTTGAAATATCATATAATAATAATGAATGCAGTCGGTAAGATAACAAATAACTGAATGCAAAGAAACAAATTTACTTCTCATGTGTGTTACCACCAGACCTGTGCAAAAAGTGTAAGATGGTAGCCCCATAACTATTCAATTAGGGGTACCTATATAGTCCATAATTATTTCAGTGTTTTCTAATGTAATATATCTGAATGTAAATGGAATAAAGTTATATTATTATAAAAAAGAAGCAAACGACCCTTTCTTTACGAAGAGAGTTGTACCAATTGACAATGCCGTTCCTGAGTTGCTCTTCGGTTTCAAAACATTGGCCACCGTGCTACTGTATCGAGTTGGTTTCACGGCAACATTGTCTATCCTTTCCTTCACTAATAAAAGTAGGTTCAACTAGGCATAACTCCCGATGAATTTCAGCAGCCGGCAATCGATTTCCATACAAGAATCGTATGATATAACGCACTTCACAGCTGGCGGGATCAACGACTGTCGCGTACTTTGTTGTTTGCATGCACGGGCAGGCAAACGACTTCTGAAACAAAAAAATGCTGCTGTAGCTTCTCAATGAATCAGTAGATGGCGCTTCAGGAGCATAACTGTGTTCTGAAGCGTCAGTATTTAAATATAAGAAAATGGCCCTTGCTTTATACATATCTATGCCTCGTACTTCGGTTGGAACAGTTAGTATCGATGCATAACTTTTGGGGAAAAAAATGTGAAAAAATTAATATGGGTGGATTTCGTGCAATGTTTTGTCGCGCAGTGTTCTCAAGACGGTCTTTAGACAGCCTCAAGACGTTACTTAGCGGTAATAGAAGGATCAACAACTTTTCTATCTCCACATGGTAATTTATTGAGACTGACCTTGGTTTCGTTACAGAGTAACATTATCAAGGTAAATTGATAATGTTACTCTAGAATATAATTGATAATGTTGACCTTGATAATGTTACTCTGTAACGAACCCATGGTCGGTCTCAATGAATAATAATGTGGAAATAGCAAAGTTGTTGATCCTTCTATTCCTGCGATTATGGATTTCCACCAAGTTACGCCCGCTACTATTAATTTTGCTCATCGGTATTAATGAATCCAATGAACAGAAGTATTTTATCGAAGCCTGAGACCCTAAGGGTATGATTCCCGTCGAAATGAGTAGGGTGGCCCATTTTAGATTATGGAGATCCCTTCTATGTATTTTTTAGTTTACCCTCACGTATTAAAAAAAGAATTCAGAAATTAACTACAGAAGAGGGAATTATTGTTACGGAGGCAAGTGTTATCATCCTGTGGTGTTCTGCCCGTCGTCAGGTCCCCCGCGCCAATGCTGTCTCCATTCCCTCCTGTTTCCGGCCATCTCCTTGAAGTCTCCATATCTTCCAATTTTAACCTTCGAATGAAACTCTAGCATAGAGTGAGTATATATACTTACTCAATGACCCTAGTCAACAAAGTTGACCTCCATGACTCAATGACCCTATGATCTGTTTTTTTTTTGCGAACAAATTATAAAAAGTGGAATTGTACCACAGAGCAACTGTCATTGCTCAACCAAAGTATGAACACTCAGCAGGTTGCAAAGTAACAAAATTCATCAAAATATTGTAGTAAAAATTTGTAAATTTTCATTACATTAATTTGTTCAATATGCACATATTTCAGTAAAAGATACTGGCAGAATAAATTTCCGAAAACAATACAAGTTGAAGCTCACAGCACCATGGTGTGGTGTGGTGTGTGAAGTGTGGTTTCTGCAGAAACAACACTTCGTTCACAAGTAATACTGTCTTCGTCTTCGAATGTGATTCATTTTTGCAAGGTGGAGAAGCGTTTGGAGATATTCAACGGCCATTTGATTTACTTGATTCCATATTGCACCTTTGATCCAAGATTCTTTGAAAATTTCGTAAGGCAACTGAGACTCGCAAGTGACCAAACAATATAAATAAATTTAGAAGAAGCGAAAGAGGAAACTTTGCGTTTATTTTTTGCAAGCTGACATGAAAGATGGAAAAATTGGACGTCGTATGCTTCAGGGCATTTTCAAAATTTTAATGATTGGTTACACCACCCGACATAACAATTTGAACCAATTTCCTGGCTCGAAATAGTCAATTCTCAAAACTCCTTAGTAGGGGAAAACGAACTTGTAAATGGATTTATTTTATTATCTCTTGTTTTCAAGATTCACGACAACCACCTAAAGAATGTTGCGTGATATCCCACCTTTTCACTTGAGGGTATATTGAAATAGATAAAAATTCCTGCATGGTAAGTATGCCTTAAGGCTACATGAACACATGGAAAGTTGTTTTAAGAAACAGCGGTTATTCGAGCATAATAATGCGCATGTTTCTTTTCGAATGCCGCTGGCACTTAAAATGTAAGAGTCGTTCGATGAAACGTTGGTATATTCAACGAATTAATCTCATATTTCCCAGCAAAGACTGATTTTCAAAGGAGGCCGTTTAAGATCAGGAATATAAAAATAATTTAGTTCGAGAACCGCAACACGCAAAAGAGACACGGTGTAAGCTTAGCAATGCGTGGAGTCCCATTTTAAAGAAAATGAAAAATGATAAAAATCCTCCTTTTAGTCCAAATTACGTAGATCTTTCCGGTCGATAATGAGTAACCTGATTGTTGTGACTGTTCATTGTTACATCTCATCGTTTTTTGTGCAGTCAAACTTATTCATTCACCCTGATGCCGATGGACGAATTATTGGTTGAAAAATTGGTCGCATAAACGAATTAAGCTGGTGGAATTCCCGAGAAGACTTCACGCAAATAATTCGCCGGGAAAGAATATCATCATATTTACCTGTAAAGTAGGCAAATTCGAGGAATTTTTGCCAATATTAACCCTTAGAGTTCCGGTAACCCTTAAAGTATTAACCCTCCTATCTCTCGCGAAAAGTGCCACATGCAATGTCACTCTTAGATGCTGATAATTAACTAATCATACAATGTCATTTAATTTTAACATTAACTGTTTTATTTAAATTATAAAAATTAACTCATATTACCAAAAATTCGTCAAATAGTATAATGAAAAGGTGAAACCACATACATAGGCGGATCCAGGGAGGGGGGGGGGCACGGGGGCACGTGCCCCCCCCAGACCCTCAAAAATATGCAATATTTTTAATACGGTCCCATTATCATTTCGTTCGTTTTGTATTACGAGGTATCCTTGTGCCCCACCCAGAACAAAATCCTGGATACGGCCTTGCTCGTGCCCCTCCCAGAAAAAAATCCTGGATCCGCCCCTGACCACATATAATAAAGATTTCCTAAAGTTTTTTTAACATATACCTTAAGTTGTTTTTGAGACCTAATTTTTTCCCTAGCCTACTGCAAAATCAGCAAAAATGCCTCGGCACTTTCGTCATAGTACATAGAAAATCGGTTGGTACTATAAGGGTTAAACCTTCTGACGTGCTTCGTGCTTGGAAGACGATGTAATTGGGATCATACTTAACGTCTTACACCCTCTATGACAATCTTACGGATATGGATATTCCGCCCTACCAAGCTGTCTACCCTTTTAAGGTAGGCACATCCGTGTTTTTCACCGGAAAAAAATCGCTGATTTACATAATTTGAAGCAATGGCGCGACCTCCAGGCGTTGTCCGATTGATTGCAATTCTTTTCTTAAAATTTTGGCATATTGGAACAAAAATTGAAAAAACCCCATATGCATTACGAATATCTCTGATTTTTAAATCTACATTCATTGTCATGGCGCTGTATCTGCATAATTACCCAATTATCTTCTATACATTTTCAACAAGAGATAATCACAAATTTTACGGTTATTATCGTTTTATCAAGACAAAATACTAGGAAATGAGCTATTTATGAAAGCCCGAAACATTTTTGTTTGCTGGATGGTGTCATTAGATAAATAAAGATATATCATCCTATGGACATGATATTTGAAATGTTTTTTAGCTGGGGAAATGTTTTTTGACGCATTTATCAGTTGACGAAGAGAGAAAGTACTCTATGGGGTAGATTCGAATCCCGGTCAAGGAAAATTATTCCCCCCTGGAATTTTTGCTAGTTTTTAAAATGTTTTTCGTAAACTTTTCATGCTTTTTTAAGGCTATTTTTTGCCTCAGACAGCACTATGAAATTTGATCACAACAGGTCGCCCCTTCGAGCACATCTGCGAAACGAACAGGGATTTCGGAATAGCGTTCTTCAGCGATTTTTCGACCTTTCGACTTGGGTTGCTATGGAGTTGTTGAAATGACGCATTCGTTTATTTGGGAATTTTTGGGAAAACTTTCCTTTTAAGGCGCGATTGTGCTCCTCTTTTTCTAGGAAAATAATTTAAGTATTCGTTCAGCCAGTCTCCATGAACTGTAATTTCCGTTTCCTTTTCCATTAATTTAAATTCTTAATCGACTTAATAAGTCTTTTTTTGGTTATTAAATCTTCAATTCCCGTGAGCTATTTTATTTGTTATTAAGCGAGAGATTCATATTTGCATAGCAACCGTGATTAACATGGAAAAATGGCGTAATTTCTCGAACGAGTGCAAACGTTATATCGCATCCGTTCCAAACACTGCACGTAAGTGATGGTGCGTTAGGAGCTATCAAAGTTGGCTATTTATGCTCGCTCACGGGCCCCACCTTCTGAGCTTCAGAGCCTTCTAAAGCGTGAAACTGACCGGCCTGAGGCGCTTGAAGCGTGAAACGGACTGCGCCCTTATTCAGTAGGATATCTATGACCTCCTTTGTCAGTCAGTGTCCTAGCAGCTTATTTTTTCAATGCCAGCGCGGGAGGAGATCATTCGAACCATGTTCAGAGGAGGTCGCTTCAAAGCGAGATACAAAGGATATGTCCTGGGGATTAGTCTGGGTCGTCAAATGAAAATGACCTTATTTTGAACTGTTGGATCTTGAATTGAACAGTGAAATTAGTCTTTCAATAATTGGAAATCATTATTAATGACTTACGTGATGTAATGATTAAAGGTAGGTTTATAACGAACTGCCTTTATTACAATGAAAGGTACATTTTAAAGGTGTACGAGTTTTCTCATCGTATGTTCGACCGAAATTAAGCTCTAGGAAATAAACAGTTCGAGATCAGTTCTCGTTCCGGAAGAAATCGCGCGCCACAGGCGGGAATTTAATTAACTTCCGAACGCATTTAGAGCGTTTAGGGAATGGCCAATCACGAGCATAATGACCTCATGCGACGATTTTAGAACCCCCTCCAGTGGATAAGACATCTAGCGGTTATTGATGGGTAATGATTTCGGTAGTATGGGTACTATTGAAAATTCGAAGCTTATTCTTTTACTTGGCGATATCCGCTAGATGTATCCTCGTTTGGAAGTAGGACGTAAATTGTTATATGAGAACTTTTTTCTTCATCATCATGGGAACTTGAAATCAAGTTTAATTATTGATAATTAGCACTTTCACAAATGCCTTTCATGATATGCAAGGCGTTTTTCGAATTGAAATATGAATTTACCGAATAACATTATGGTGATGGAGACAAGTCAACCGAACGTCTCACAAAATATGATCCAAAATTAATTAATCATTAATTAGTTATCACTTTAATCACCGCGGAAGCCTTCCTAATTATTATTATGCGTACTCACAAGTCGCCTTAAAAACGTGTGAAGTTACTTTAAGAGGAGTGCTAATTCCGGAAAAAATAAAAAAAAAACCTGGAGAAACATTGAGCAAAATTCTTAAAGAAAATTACTGACATGGGGTGCTACTTATGAAAAAAACATCACGTACTGGACGCCCTCCACCACTTTTCTGAGAATTAACACAAAAAATTCCGCCGACAATAGGGTGGTTTCCTATTATTTTTTTATTGCCTAAATCGAAAGATTATTACTCCTGGAGTGCGCATTTCACGCTTTTAGATTTTTAAATGACGATATCTATTTTTCGCGATAAAATGAAAAGTGAAAATTTTCAAGTGCGCGAAAACGCGACGGCTAAGTATGAATGCCGGGAAAACTCCGTGTGACGTCGTTCTGGTTCCCGCTGCAGCCAAGTGAGGTGACCTTGGGGCGAGAATACGTGCGACGCTGAGATGCTGGCTGCTAGAAGGTAGCAGAGTACCCTGCTAGCAGGTAGCGCTTGGCTTAAATAAGGATTATTAATACCTTATCAAGCGCAGGAAACTTTCCGACCATAGGCAGTTTTAATTTTGTGATTATTAAGAGATGTGTCCCTGAGCTCTGTGCCTCATGCATGCATTGGTAATCTCAGACGATGTAAAACTCCTATCTACTCGTATAGAAACTAGGTCTCTGTGACGTCACGTGGAGTGGAATCGCATGGGCGCCAATCTGGCCTTTTTCAAATGCGGTTAAAATTGACCATTGCCATTCGTCTGAACTGGGATTTCTAAAACCAAATGATATGAATACACTAATGGTGGGTAACAAATCGCAATCAATGCCTTTCGTTTTCTTTGATGGAGGAAAGTACGCTATTCTGTCACCTTAATGATGTAGTTTAATTGCTCTTTCGTTGTTTTGATGCCTTGCACGCAGCTTAAATTTGTAGTACCCACGTTATGTTTTAACTCAAAGATGTCCTCCTCCACGATATTACTCCCTCGCTAGAAGGATATTCATGGCTTCCTAGTTTTTGTCGGTTAGTATAATAGCAGCCGTTGGGTTTTTCAGCAAATTTCCCTTTGCGAGGAGAGTAGCGTCAATCTGCGCTCAAAGGATATCGTATATCGAGTAGGGGTTTCAAAGGAAGTGCCCTGGAAGTGGTCCTGGAGGTAACTTACACTAATGGAGCACAGCATACCAAAATGCGGGTCACCCTAGGAGACTAAATAGCTTGCATAAACTACAGAGGCATATATTTAAATAAAATTTATCTGTAAAATTTACCAAAATTGCTCAAAGGAGATCGTATTTAGAGAAGGGCTTCAAATGAAGTGCCCTGGAAGTGGTCCTTGAGGTACCTCACCCTAAATGCGATCGGAGTGGCTTTGCAATGAAGACTTAAATATGGCTATATAATTAATAAATCAGAAGTTTCCTGTTTTAAGTATATTTTAGGTACCGATAATTGGGGTGAATTCGGCAGAACTTGTCATGATATCTTGGATACAAAAAAACTTATCTAATTTTAACGTGAAATTTGTGTTGTGCAATGGGCAAATAGTCATCTAAATATCCAACGCATCACAACGTCATTGGAATAAACGAAAGTCGATTTGCAACTAAATTTCGATTATGTTTTTCACGCTGCCCCCTGTTCCTTTTCTCAATGTAAAGAGATTATATAAAAATTCACAAAATAAAAGTGTCAGAAGTTATACGGTCATTTGAGTATTACCTTTCTACAACCTGATGCTTGCTTGAAAGGCAGATTTGAAAAGGTTACTTTAGATGCTAGTTTTAGATTTCAGCGCAGTTTCAAGGAACAATTCCACTAAACAATATATAAAAGAACCATAATGCATCATTAAATGTTATAAGCTGTGAAATCTCACTTGTCATCGTATTTTTCTGACGAAATTGCTATTTTTATTAACTTTTATTTGGTTTTTAAGAGCCTGAATAGCGTCAAAATCCGCAACCGGGCATGCAATTTCCCAATATATTCCAGGGGAGAACTCCACAATCCCCCGGTAAGGATACTGTTATATCATTATTAGAGATACGTGAAAATCGCACTTTCATTTTTTATTTTATCGCACTTTCAATAACAGTTTATCGCATTTTGTAGCGTCTATTTTTTATTTTCATAGTGAGGTAGATTACGATAAAATGTAGTGAAACACAGTTATATGACAACATACAGAATATTTTAAACAATTATGTCGTAGAACAAAATAAAAAAAGTAGAATAAATTAAGGAATAGGGCATATAGTGGCGGAGGTGTAGCTTGCCTGCGGCCACTTGTAGTACGCGGACACGAAGAGTCCCAGCCAACTAGCAGCTGGCCAGTCGCTCACATGCTTTAAGCGGTGAGTGTCGGCGGAGCATTTAAACTGCGCTCGGCACAAAATGTACGAATTTTGCCGTCGAAAAGGCAAATTTTCGTAAATATATCATAAAAGTCCTGTCATCGCATATAAGTCGCATTTATTTGCGCACATCACATCTATATCGCATTTGCGATTTTCACGCATCTCTAATCATTATGAACGTACCTTTGGAATCTGTTATATCATCATGAGCTCCAGCCGAGGGCCCTAAATCACCCCAGACCGCCCATAGCGGAGGTATTCATTCACAGAAAGAAATCGTCAGCCACGGAAGAAACGTAGGACGGAGACTGAATTGAAGAGAAGCTACAACCTCTATTATGGGAATAGAAAGGAGAACGAGAATAAGTTTTTCCGAGAAAAATCTAATAATACGGACGACTTTTTCCAGAGAAGCTCTACAGTAGTCTTGCTTGCCCTTTGTGGTGGGCGCATTCCACAGTTCAGCTGCGTTAGGAAATGAGCTTTTCTGAGAAATAAACTTTAATATCACCTAATGCCAGTGGCGTAGCGAGGGGGGCGAAATATAAACACACTATTTCCTTCATAAAGGAAAACAAAGCATTAAAAAAATATGCATTTACAAAAGATTTCTTTGACAAATGAAATTTCTCGATTATGAAAAGTGTTAAAATTAATAAAAAAACCTTTTACTAAGTACCGCGATTTTAAAAAAATTTTCCCCCTTGGTTTTAAACCCCACCGAACGAAATTCCTGGCTACCGCACTGCCTAATGCATTTCAAAGAAAGGCGAATATTCTAAAGAATACTTGGAATCAAATAAATACATATCTCAGGAGAACAATGTGGCAACTAACATATTCAATATATCCGTTAATATTAATGGCAGAGTATAGATTAAATTTTTTGACAGCAAAGAAGAGAGCAAGATTTTCATTTCAATTTAAATGAATTAAGGAAAGTAACAAAAATGCATGAGACAAAAATCGATATTTAAACAATTAGGTTTGCCACCGGAAAGGTTGTATACCCTTTCTAGATTCTTAATTCTTATTCTAATCGTCATAACTAAAGCAGGTGATTAATAGAGCAATTACCTAACACAAAAAAAGGGCGAGGAAATAAAATTCACTTTGTACGTTCTACACTGAATATTTTTTAACACTGCCCATGTTTTCATACTGCTTAATTATAATGAAGATACGTTTTGAATCTATTACATCATTATTAATATACCTTATGATACCCTATATGTCGTTATGAAGAGGCCTTACAAAATGTTGTTTCATAATTAAGGGACATTTCGAATCTGTTAAATCTTTATGAATATAACTTTCGATATTGCTATACCAGTATGAACATATCTTTCGTTACTGTGTTATCATAATAATTAAGATAAATTTCGATACTGCTATGTCGCAATCATTATAAATATACTTTCCGATACTGTATATCTCTTTCATGATATATTGATGATTATCTCACTATCCAAATCCAAATATATCCAGGTATTCAAATACCTATCCAACATCGGTGTTAATAAACATTCACTATGGAACGTGTGAAGTAAATATCGTTTCTCCATATTATAAATCAACATGTTAACCCGTGTAAATAGCATAAGTGAATTGTCGTGACAAATGCCGCCATGGCACTGTTCTGAATAAATTTCTGATTTCCCAAATGCATTCTCGGTACGCTCATAATTAACATTCAATATATTCGACATAAGGATCTATATGTGTTTACAATAAACTTCAAACATCACTACCAGCAACAGGGGTACATTTGGCCCAATTTTTCACGATATCTTAGAAAAAACAAATGAATACAATTTTACAATTAATAAAAATATATATAAAGTGGTTTAAAATATCAGACAGATCATGTACCTTCCATTTGAGGCTGTTTCTGAAGCCTTCACACATAATATCTCGCAGTATGCTGTTTTCAAAGTTTCTTGATTTTAACCTGTAAATTAACTATACTCGGTTAAAAATGAAAAATAAAAAAACAGCATTTCTGCCATGAAAAATCATATTATATTACTACGTATTAAATTAAATGTATAACCAATTAATTTTTTGAATTCCTTCTATTCTATGGAAATAAAACCCACAATAATTCAGCAAGTAAGCCAGTTGTGCTTGTAGGAAAATAAAGCCACTGTTCTAAAAATTTCCTTTAAAAAAAGCTCCCGCTGTAATAGAAAGAAATGGAAAATAAAAGTCCACGATTAAAGCACAAATGGTAATATCCACACTATTTTATTTATCACTTAACCGACCATGGTTTCGACACTTGGAAACTATGGTCGGTTGAGTGATAAATAAAAGTGTGGATATTACCTACCATTTGTACTTTAATCATGGATATAGCATTATTCTACAAAATTATGCCTGAAACGATTTTATACGGGAAAATTAAAGGCTTTTTAATAGACAGGAATTGATTAGGTTTTTTTCTAATTGTCCTTGTGAACAAAATTTAGATCGATCAATTATCCAGACACTCGATGTAACCTTTACCCTTAATTTAATTCTGTTGAAATCTCTAGAGGTTTCCATGATCTGTTTTCAAATTTCGCTCGAATGGATTACCTACTCATGGAACGAACTCCTGAGTAGTTTCCATGGCATCCACGTAATTTCTGCGATTCAATTATCCATAAGTAGCGAGGCGTGGGCAAGAATGGCAAATTCAACGTCATCTCCCATGGCAACCAATGAAGTCGGCTTATTAGGCGATCTCTTGCTAAATTATGCGTGACGCAATAAATAGGCACTTCTTAATTACGGACAAATGAAATTGAGCTCTTGCAAAATGCAATGAGTAAATTAAGAAACGATTTCGCTTCAGGCCCGAACTTGGCCTGAGGATGACGCAGTGCGTCGAAACCGCGGTCGTGTTTAAATAAATATATATATATGGAAAAACAAAGTTCAATTCTCATTCATTATGAGTAAATTTCACAAAGTGATGCCTCAAACCATCAACTGTATCACAAAGTATCACGAGCTAGGAGTATGGGATACAAGATAAAACTTGGTGGGAAAAAGTTTGTGCAGGTAAAGCAATTCTACCATTTGGGTGGATTAGAGGAAAATGGATACAGCAACAAGGATATCAGGAGGAGAACTGCGTTGGGAAAAGGAGGCGGTCATGAGCATTAAGGAACTGGTGAGAGGACAAGAAAAGATTTCGAGACGTGGGACGTGGAGAAGAATGGAGAAAGTGAAGTATACGGAGAGGAGGAGAAACGAAGAAGTGCTGGACATGGTGGGTGAGTTGTAAAATTATTAATTATTATTAAAACTTAAATCGCTCTTAGGTCTACTCCATCACTTCAATGATATGAGCAGTACAAATGCGTTCCAATCATATTTTGCATCCATCCTTCTTACGTCAATCCACGACAGAAAGTTTTTGCAGAAGAAAAATATAAAATTGTTATTCCTTAGTTTTTCTATCCAATTCCTTCTAGTATCATTTCAATAAACTATTTTAAATCGTGAAATAAACCTATCGATTATGATTCCACTCCCACCAATCATCTTAGGACAAAAGAAAATGTTTAAAATGAGTAAAATACACTTGAAAACATAATTTTTTAAAGTGCTCCTCAGTATTGCCAAAGTCTGCTACCAGTAAACTTGCCACCCTAAAGAGTGAATTGATTTTTATTTTCGAAAGAAATGTAAAATACAGAAATCTAAACCTCCGCGAGACACTAAAAATTGCCGTTTTATCCTCCGCAGTCCTCACCTTCAATCAGGCATAAAATTCATTTTTAATGCCCTTAATCCACACTCCGACGGTCCTAATATTGTTTCCTTCATCAACCTCTCCGCCGTCGTCTTTCGAACTCCCCACCTCACCGGCCAATCAATAATTAAGCGTTCCTTTCCATACAGTCTTTTCGCCTTTACAATTTGGGCACTATGGGCGTAATAATACGCCACGCGAAATCCTACGATTGTTGTTACGGGTGTAATATTACGCCATCCATCTTTTGAAAAATCGTAACTTGCCATATTTTAACAAAGTGGCACTCTCCTCTAAATAAACAAATTTTAAAAAGCCAAAGAACAAAAGCAAAATTCATTCTTTAAAATCATATTAAAATTTAAAATGATTCCTCGAATCAAAGATTGGTTGATAAGAAAAAACACAAAAGTATGGAAAGTGACCAGCACTGGGGCACAGATCTACAGTACTAAGTTCAGCACGGTAAGTGTTAACAAATTCTCTCCCAATTGATATCGATCCCCTGTCTTCATTGATTAAAACTTTAACTGCCTTTGCATCAACTTATTTAATGCAAAATAAAAAAGTATCTAAACACTGGTATAAACGTATGTTATAAATGGAATAGAAAACCCTCAATGACTTCAAATATAAAAATGTCATGGAAACAAACAAAAATGGGTTGTTGTTGATTTTGACGAAAGATGGAGAACATGGAAGTTTCATAATTTTTGTGAGTCAAAAGATTAAGAGGACGAATAAAGAAAGTGAACAAACTGTCAGTAGTGAAAAGAAAATTAATTGTATCGCTGCATTACGATAACGCTCAGGATGTGGCCATCGTGCTGGTTATTTAAGTTGTTTTGTTCCTCTTTGAATAGGGTGGTTTCCTATTATTTTTTATTGCCTAAATCGAAAGATTATTACTCCTGGAGTACGTATTTCACGCTCCTAGATTTTCGAATGACGATATATATATTTTTCGCGATAAAATGAAAAGTGAAAAATTTCAAGCGCGCGAAAACGCGACGGCTAAGTATGAATGCCGGGAAAACTCCGTGTGACGTCGTTCTGGTTCCCGCTGCCGCAAGTGAGGTGACCTTTGGGCGAGGCTTTGAGCGCTGATACGACGCAGGATGCTAGCTGGTAGCGCTTGGATTAAATAAGGATTATTAATGCCTTATCAAACGAAGAAAACTTTCCGACCTTAGCCAGTTTTAATAGGTGATTATTAAGAGATATTTCCCTGAGCTCTGTGGCTCATGCATGCATTGGTAATCTCAGACGATGTAAAACGAATATCCACTCGTATAGAAACTAGGTCCCTGTGACGTCATGTGGAGTGGAATCGCATGGGCGCCAATCTGGCCTTTTTCAAATAAGGTTAAAATTGACCGTTACCATTCGTCTAAACTGGGATTTCTAAAACCAAATAATTTGTGTATTATGAATACACTAATGGTGGGTAAGGAATCGCAATCAATGCCTTTCGTTTTCTTTGATGAAGAAAACTACCCTATTGTAATTTTCTTAGCTTCTTTGTTTCTTTTTTTATATTAATAAGTGCACTTCAAACCGGTATTCTTGCTGCATGTCACATTTTCATCAAAATCAAATAAAAATAAACTCTTCCAGTAGCAAAATTCGTCTTCCTTTTTATTTAATCGTATGCGACGCGGAGACGCGTGAGGAAAATGTCTTTCGCATGCTTGCAATCTTCCTTCACCTCCTTTTTCAATCAAATCCAATCCAGGAACTCTTCGAAACTCAAGCCTCCTCCTTGTATTTTTTTTGTTAACTTTCTTCTTCTCTTTTGTCGATCGAAATTGGACGACCAACTCGTAGATTGTGTTTCCGGTTTTCTCGTCTCTGGCGTAAAATGTTTACAGTGCTTTGAATTCCCTCCAGATGGTGCGGAAAAAGTGGCTGCTCCTACAAGAGGGAGTCGACGGAATCTTGAGAGTGAAATTGTGGGGATAAGCTCGCTGTTTGAACAAAAATACAAGGATATATTCCGTGGGAAATACGTAGAAAATTCGGTAAAAAGAGCAGTGATGAGTGGTTGCAATAGAATGTGCAGCGATGTGTAAGGCGAGTTTGGATGATAATGTTTACAGGAACGTAGAGCAAAACATGGGCTAAATTTACCAAGTAAATAATGAGAAATATTTTCTCAGACGACGTAAAAATATCATCCGTCTACCGTCATGCTTTGGTAAAGGTGATCACGAGATAGAACTTAACGAAATGGACTCCAAAAGATCGAGGTTTAAAATGTTATTACTGTCATATCCGTGGGTCATATAAACTCTGGATTCACAAGTGGTTTCCTATTATTTTTTATTCCCTAAATCGAAAGATCTCCTGGAGTACGTATTTCAAGCTCGTAAATTTTTAAATGACGATATCTATTTTTCGTGATTAAATGAAAAGTGAAAAATTTCAAGCGCGCGAAAACGTGACGGCTAAGTATGAATGATGGGAAAAGCCCGTGTGACGTCGTTCTGGTTCCCGCTGAAGCCAAGTGAGGTGACCATGGGGCGAGGCTTTGAGCGCTGATACGACGAAGGATGCTAGCAGGTAGCAGAGTACCATGCTAGCAGGTAGCGCTGGGCTTAAATAAGGATTATTAATACCCTATAAATCGAAGGAAACTTTCCGACTTTAGGCAATTTTAATTGGTGAATATTAAGAGATGTTTCCCTGAGCTCTGTGCCTCATGCATGCATTGGTAATCTCAGACGATGTAAAACTCCTATCTACTCGTATAGAAACTAGGTCCCTGTGACGTCACGTGGAGTGGCATCGCATGGGCGCTAATCTGGCCTTTTTCAAATGAGGTTAAAATTGACCATTGCCATTCGTCTAAACTGGGAATTATAAAACCAAATAATTTTTATATTATGAATACACTAACGGTGGGTAACGAGTCGCAATCAATGCCATTCCTTTTCTTTGATGAAGGAAACTACCCTATTAATTACAGAATGATACTCAGATCAGTCCAAGACACCATGCCCACGTCCACACGCCGTGATGTTTCTCAAACAACAGAGAGCGAGAGCCCCTTCTCCCAATCCCAGCATACCTTAGACCATATAAGAAAAGTATCTCTTATAAGTTCTTATATGGTCTAAGCAGCGTAAGCAGCATACCTTAAACAACTGAATTACGATGCGAAATCCAAGATGGCGGTGGAGCGAATGCAATGACATCTTAACACAACATAAATAAATGTAAATACACCACAACTATTTCCTCGTAATATCGAGAACAACAAGGTCTGGATTAAGAAAATTTATGGCGTCTCTCGCAAGGACGACTCATTATAAGTTTATATATTTCAGACATACTCTTTCATAAATATAGATAGTTTATATGAAAATAGCCGGGTATTCAAGAGGAGTTGATATGTTTTCCGAAGCGCGAAAGAGCCAAGCTTCAAAAATTTGATGCGTGACAACAATTGGAATATCGTACGCAATGTGAAAATCCTGAAACTAAATCCTGAATGACACGATCTTTTTTTTTTTCGTCGCGAAAAGCGATCGCTCGATTGATCATTTTTCAGAATCACTCGGTCACTCCCGCCGTCGCTTTTCGCATCATTTCCGATATCACAGCTCGTTGTCATGGGACCCGCATCAGGAAAATATATATAGCGTGTTTGTTTATCTATGTCGTGCCCACGATTGTCAAACGTTGCGCTGCAATCGCTCCATAGGGTTCCGATTGGCTGATGCGGGGTTTTAGGGACGGTTTTAGCGACGGAAAAAGCGACCGGACGAGTGATGAAAAATAGCGATGGGAATCTTCATCGCGATCGCGAAAAACAATTGCCGGCGACGATCATTTTTCAAGTGATCACTCTAGTGATCGCGATAGTGATCACTTTTCCCGACGAAAAAAATGATCGTGTGATTCAGGCTTAATTCCTTGAGTCATAAGAAATATTTATTGGTGACGAATGGTCCTTTTCTATTTATCATTAATTGGAAAATTGAAAGTAATCAAATGTCGCACGTATCGAACCCAGTTTTTCTAATCTGACTAGCATTTATGATATGCTATACAATAAACGGCTGCGAAGGCTCCACGTCGTAGTAATTGTGAGGCAATCTAATACCCCGTTCACACTACGTTCTTTTTACGCCGGTTAGCCCCGACTATGGTTACGAAACGAGGTGTGAACGCAAGTTACCGTTAACCGTGGTTGGGATTCTGACCACCGTTTTCCGACCATGGTTGGCGGTAGTTCATGCGTGTGTGAACGCAAGTTGGTTAAAAGCTGGTTAGAAAAAGAAGGCGAAGCAGCGACGAAGTGGGATAGGAGGAAAGAAAACAGAAAATAAAGCATTCGAAGAGGAGACGGCCGTTATTGTTGAATTATATTCGTCAGAATTAATTCTAAGGAAAGTGTTATTGATTCATTCCGTAATTTGTTGTATATTATGAGATTTTAAAACTAATTTAAGTTATGCGATATACTATACAGTTCGTAGTGAATTAGCTATTAGCTCGTATTGTATTGTTACGGACAGATTGAATAATCTATATAAATATTTTGCTAGAATTAAGTAAAATGTGCCTAACTAACTAAAACTACCATAATAAAAATCCGAAGGTCACAATGATTTTAATGTTTTGGTAAGAGTTCTTTGTCCCAGTTTGAAAAAGATCACTTAGGTTCATCCTTGAACAAAAGTTCTTCCCATATCAATATAAAATATCAGGCTAACGGCTAGTCAGATATAACTATAGAAAATAAATTTAGAAACGTCGGGTGATACTACATATCGCAAAAAATACCACGTTCTCTCTCTTATTTCATAAGTTAAATTTCGTCAATCGTAATGGTAATGTGAACGGGGCATGAAGGACTCTGCCCCGGATCAGAGTCCTCTATATTGCCATATAATAACTACGAAGTTGAGAGAGTAGTGTTGAGAGAGCAACCTAGAGGACTCTGCCCCGGATTGAATTATGTCGACACCTATTGGCGTTTCCCAAAACTGTTTTCTCGAATGGGTGACTCACTAATCGAGCCCTTTCCATTGGAGCTACGTAATTACCTTCGCTTTCATTGCCCGTAAATAGCAACACGAACGGAAACTCTAGGGCGCAGAAATTATATTGTCCATTCATCTCAAATGGCTGCTGAGGAAAACTGGATTATGCGTCCTATTCACGGTAAATTCAATTGAACGAGCGCATTCACGAGGAGGAAGTTTAACCAAACCTATTGAAATAGACTGAATGGAATAATCGAGGAGCTTAAGGTTTTGTTATATTATAAAGATTGATACATTAAAGTCTGTATAAATATCTTCAATTAAGTGTGAAAAGCGTATTTTATTGAAAATGCAAAGATTTATTTCAAACTTTGCACGAAAAGCGACGGAATAGGAGAATTGCAGAATAACAGTTTGATTCAGAAATTACAGGTCGAGCGATAACTTTTTTTGGTAAGAAAAAACAAATCGTTAAAAATTGCGTCAAAAATTAAATCATCGATAATGGTAAAATAGTTCTTGGAGTATAGGTCTAGTATATATGATGCAAAAAAGTTTTAGCCAACGTTTCAGTTTATTTTAAACTATCATCAGGGCTATGAATGAAAACAATATAAAATACAACGATATACAATATTTTAACATAAATAAATGCTACGGTATTTTTTTACAATAATATAATTAAAAAATATACATATAAATAAGAACAGAATACAAAAAAATTTTGACGTACCTTAGCTTTGCACATATTTATTGATATGTATTTGGGTATATCAATTTTTTTGTGTATTCTGTTCTTATTTATGTATATTTAAAAAATTATATTATTGTAAAAAACTATCGTAACATTTATTTATGTAAAAACATTGTGAATAATTGTATTTTATATTGTTCTCATGTTTTCATTCATAGCTCTGATGGTAGTTTAAAATGAACTGAAACGTTGGCTAACAACGTTTTTTTGCATAACATATATACTGGACCTATACTCCAAGAACTATTTAACCATTAATTAAAGAAGGTCAAGGTAAGAAGAAAAAAAATTAATCATCGATAATTTGGTGTTAAAAATAAGCTTTCTAGTGAAAGTACACTACTATTGTGGAGTTAATGAATAAATTATAATCAGTTTTATCAATTGTGGACGAGGTTCGATTTCCAGAATAACTAACTGCGTTCTTTCTTCTATATTAACGAGAATACACTATCGAATATATATAGAAATACAATGGAAAGGAGTATACAAAGACATCATGGCAAATATCCTTGTTTCCAGTTTAGTTTTCCTGTACGAAAAGCACAGGAATACTTGCGGTTCGCGCGGAATATCTGAATAACTTACTTAGCAGTTGGATCAATAGCACACGAGGTTTTACGTAATCTCTTGATGCGTGATTCGTTTATTTGAAAAGAATCTCGAGGGACTGTTTTCTAGTCATACCTACGTGATTTTTAAGACCTCTGTCGTTTTTACGAGGAACCAAGCACGTTTCTCGGAGTGTTTTGAAACTTGGCAGATCGTGACTTGTTTCGGAATATGGGATTTTACTGATTGTGAGTGGGATTAAAAAGGCGCTTAAGGAACTCGTTGCACGCTCGACATTTGCATCCATTTTCAGTGAAAAGATATTTTGCAAGTACCTATTTGATTTTTTTCTCTGAAAATTTTATCACTGTGTCAGTTAAATTCAGGTTCGAATATTAAAAAAAACTATCTCGCAATGCATTTTTAATGTCATTATTAAAGGAAATAAGAGCGGGCAACCTTGCAAGGTATTTTTCCTCGGAGTCATTCGCTAATTCTCACCTATTTACGAGATAAAAGTTTATACTTAAATAGGAAGCGTAATATTAAATTTTAAGAATTGTTTAAAAATCAGTCTGATATGTTGTATGAAAGGTTTATAGTTTTTAAATAAAAGTTGAATAAAAATTTTTATGCAAAACATCAGGATTTTTATCAAAAATTATCCAATTTATTTTTTATTTTAGCGTATTTTCCCGTTCATTGCAAATCGACCAAACTCCTTCACGCTAATTCTCGCGCTCATTTCAACGAATTCTGCGAATATCTTCCCCACCTTTTAAGCATGGGCAATGAAATATCACGCTAAGTACATAGTACGGATAATTTACCACTGATTGCTTAAATTAAATGGCCTCAACCGGCATAAGCCAGTTTACTCCCAAAAAGCCAGAAAAAAAACCAAACCGGTTGAAGATGCAACGGTAGGTTAAATTTTAGAACACCTGAAGCGATTTCGGGAGTTGCGGATTCGAATTCCGGTCCATGAAAGTGATTTTTCGACTGAGGACGTAATGCTGCACTTCAATGAAATCAAGTTTTTTTTTGAACAAACTGGAAAAGTGAGTTTTCAGGTGAAATATTTGCCACACGTCGCACAGTGGGCTAGAATAGAAAAAAAGCTGGCCAAAACCTCAAATACGATTTTTTTGAGCTATGAAGTCGAAACTTCGCATACATATTCTCAAATAAATTGTGCATAGTTTTCCAGATTATTTCTTTCCTGTTTTTTCACGTTGACAACATACGTGAGGTCAAAGTTGAACAAATTTAGCGAAAAACGACCACCCTCGATTTGTTCTGAAAATTGCCAACTTTATCCTCATGCAATTGTTTCATGAATAGTTTTATCGACAAAACTGTTACACCATCTTAATTGACTCATCTTTTTCTTCCATTTGAAGAGTTTTCAAATATTGTTTTTCATCAATAACCATAGACTTATAAAATAGTGGCGGAGCCTGTTTTCAGGCCATTTTTTTTTACATAAACGCAGAGAAAAAGTAGATATTACGACGGATTTCCGCCAAGTGACTGATACCACGTCGTTACATGAAGCTTCTATTTTTTCTAGCCAGCTTTTTTTCGATTCTAGCCCGCTGTACGTCGGCACGTTACCTACAGAATACATCTAGAAGGTCAGATCATAGAAATATCCATCCAAGCTCTCACGGGGAAACTTTATGCGTCGTGATGGCAACCTTCGGGATATACATTATTTGTTAACTCGCACTTTCGGTTGGATCGGAAAAAATCAATTGGTTGAATTGGTTATAAAAAATGAAATTAGAACAATTTAATATGTTTTAAACTAATAATTTTGAATCCATATACTATTAATGATTTCTTTTTCTCTTTTTATTTCACTATTTTGATGTTGCAGTTTTGAAATCATATGATGAGAGTAAAAGTATTTTATCTGTAACTAATGGATTTGACTTGAGAACCAAAAGCTGATCAGTTAGATCGTGAGAATTTATTTCCTGAATGATGTTTTCTTCTAGTTTGGATGAGTTCTTTCGTCCACATTTTATAAACTTCAAGCGAATTTTCGGAAAAAAACAATGTTTTATAGCTAAACCTGATGTGTTTTGCAAAGAGCTTCCTTTTTTGGCCACTAGGAGGCAACAAAACTGACTTCTGATTGGAGATTGGCCGCGAGAAAATAGAACCTGTTTTAAATTCTAAATTGGGCAAGAAATTGTGTCCAATATTGTGAAAAGGATATTGGACTAGAAATTGGTGCGTGTCAGTTGGACCACAATCCAATGTCAAATGGATTGGCTAATAAATTGGGTAGTGTCATACGGGCTTTACTCTCCCAGCAAGAATGGCAAAAAAATTCTCATTTTGAGTTGAAAATAAATAATGTAAGCCGATCGCAATCTATCTTCTATAAATTGAAATGGAATCAATAAAGATATTCCAAAAATTAATAATTAGGAAAAAATGGGTTAACTGAATCAAAAATATATTTAATGTAATGAAATATGAATAATCTTCATTGATATGGTCCCGGAAAAAACGTTCTTGATAAACCTAATTATCGTTTTAATACCCCTAATTAATTTGAAAATTTGAAAGCATCATTCAATGCGATATAGCTATACAACACCGTAAACGATAAAAATTTATGTAGATCATTGCCTATTTAGCATATTTTTAAATACTATAATCAAGGCATATGTTCCGGTAATTGATAATCGTGCATAAATGGGTTAATCATATTGAAAATATGCGTCAAATTTCCTGCTTAATTTAAAACCAATATCCTATTTTTCTCTTCGTTTGGGTAATTTTGTTTTCAAAACGATTAATTCAAAATCGACCTCAGTGAAGATTATCGTGGGATTTAATCGAGGTAATCACGCAGTGGGTCTTTATTTGCATTTAAATGTCGACCGCGTCATAGGATATTCAATTATTTCGAGGTTAACAGCATTTTTATTGGCGCAAAAAGGATATTGGTGTAATTTGAGGAAAATATTTCAAAAAATTAATGAAATCGAATAAGCCCTAATACGATAACACAAAGGAACGCGGAAGCAAAAGTTAATGGGATGAAAAAGCGAGAAAAATAATCGTAAAGAAATTTAGGTAATTTCTTATTCTCATGTATCTCCACCTCCCCGAAAACAGAACCGTGTTAATCTTGTTACTGTAGGTATGTGCCCCGGTGCTGGACATTTTTCATACCTGTATGTTATTTCTTAACAACCAGCCTAAGATGCGAGGAATAGGTGTTTGGTATTATTTTAAAGACGTAATATACTCTAAAACCAGTATAGTGAATAAAACAGTTTGGGAAATTACTACAGATGTATTTATCTTGTTACTTGTTGTAGGGTTTTGAAATGAAAATATGTAGACAGTATGATATCACTGTACTGTTCTACGATATCTCTCAAGAAAAAGTTGACTTCACCTATAATGCTGCTTCCCTGTACTCTTCCAGTTAAATCAGACATGCAAACAAGGCTTAAGAGGGTGAAAATGCATACGAACCCGGCCGTTAACGTTTGAGGAAGACCGCAAGTAGATTTGGAAGTTACTTGAGGAAGGTGCGTGGGAACTGGAACGGCTGGAAGGAAGAACTGGAGGCCTCCCTCCAGCATTTAGGTCGCTTCCTCTTCTTACGAGGAAGAATGGATTCCAAGGAAAGGGACCCGCTAGCGTAAATATTCACGCAATGACGAGGAAGTTTCCATTCCGCGGTGAGACCCCTCATGGTTTCCTGGAGTCTCTCTCTCTGTTTTTTTTTCCGGGGTCGTTCCTCTACAGATATTACTACATTCCTCCTCCAACCCCTGGTCGATCCGTATCTCCTACTGTCGGCGTCAAAATGATGTGACGCTGTACTGTGCAAATTTATATCTGGCCTTCAATGTAATTCAGAATAATGAATAATACGTCATTTTAAAGTAAATTTTATTCTCAATTCTGACTTACTTTTTATTTTATGAAAAATTAAAAAACGTAGACACGCGAGTTCAATAAATGACTCCGCGCACCGTAAAATTAGCCGTTTTGTCAACTTCATGTACTTTGTGACTCAACTTAGGGAAAACTACTATGTCTACAGCATTCATCTTCCACAGTATGTTGCAAAAATTAATGTAGATTGTTAAATTAATTTTTGCTTATTTTCAAAACGCATATTTTGTTGTAAAATAACGAAAATGTTTAAACACTATCTTGTCCTACAGTTGACACAAAAATAAAACATAAAATAGATAGAAACACTTCTTAATTTATTTGCAATTTTTCTATAATCCATAATCTATAGAAAATATTGATATTTGTGAATGTCATTCACTTCTGTCAATGCCATGTTGCCAAACGGGGCCGCGACGGGCCAATGCTGGTTACCGCGAGGCAAAGTTTCGCGCGCAAGACGTGGCAACGCAGCATTCGTTCGCTCCGGCGTATTTTTTTAATGCCCATATATCTACTACATTCAGTGCCCATCTATACTACATAAAAAGTTTGTATTTTTGGATCATAGAAAAATTGAAAATAAATGAAAAGTGTTTTTTTATCAATTTTCTTTTTTCTTTCGGGGAAACTGTAGGACTAGATAGTGTTTAAACATTTTCATTATTTTTGCAACAAAATATGCATTTTAAAAATACTCAAAAGCCATTTCATTAATTTATATTAATTTTTGCAACTTAATCAGGAAGATGAACGTTGTAGACGTAGTAGTTTTCCCTAGGTTGAGTTACAAATAATATAAAAATATGAAATGAGAATAAAATTTACTTGAAATTGACGTATTATTTATTATTATGGCATGCACTGAAGTCCAGATATAAATTTGCAAAGCACAGCGGCACATCATTTTGACGCCGACAGTAATTTGTCTGTGCTTTCTCTCTATATCCCCACTGTACTTATGTTTTCCACCCCTTCATCAACGTCGTCAAATCTTCCCCCGCTCTTCCTCAAATATACACGAGGTGTGTTAAAAAAATAACGGGAAATAATTTTTTTTAATTTGTCGAGAGTTTAGAATGTCTGCTTGTCAAAATGTTTATTATTATGTTGGTACTCATTACCCTGAAGCATGATAAAAATTTCAGCTGCATTCATTGTTTACTTTGTCTGTGGAAGCCTATAAGGTTAGACGTGTTTTTATCAACTCGGGGATTTTCGGCTAAAATTCCATTGGTTGCTCGTGAGGGATATTTTCAACGTCGGGGATTCGATTTCACCATCTACACCATCTCAATAGTACGATTAATACACTAGGCCACCGCAGCTGCTGGAAAAATCTCCCATAGTATCTTTTATAGAATAATCTTCCAAAATCGTTGGCACAATAAAGTACGGTTACTTGAATAGTGGGCCCTGTCGTCTTTAATGGCGGCGTGGGTTCCCCATCCCTCCCTTCCATCCCTATCCCTACCCCGGAGGCGTCGACGGGCTCCTTAATCGCGGCGGCGCCTCCATCCTTTTTCCTTCTCATTCCTATCCCCGGGTGCGCGGGCGTATCAGTTGTAGTAATGGGACCCGGACCCCGGTGCGTTGTAACCATCTAAGGACCCCCCACCCCCTTGGGTCCTCATTCTCTACTTGCCGGTGAGGTTTTGGCCAAAAAAAGTACTGTAACCATGTCCACCCTCCATATTTCCCAGCAATGGCTCCGAGTGAATTTTTCCTATTTCCAAAAATAAGGAAAGCCTTAATGGACCGTCGTTGAACAAGCATAGAAGACAATAAAAGAAGTCGCTGATAGGCTATCCCAAAAATGGGGTTTGGGAAGTGTTTCGGGGATTGGAAGAATAGCTGAGACAAGTTCTTATTATCCAATAGGGAAAGTTTTCGAGGCAATAATATTAATGTGGACGGATACTTAAATATTTTTTTCCAAATGACTAAACTTCCTATTATTTTCTGAACACACCTAGTTAATGTGATGTTCTCATTTACTGAGATGTCTTGTAGCAGATGATTGGTCTCTGAACTCAAACGTGTAGTTCGCATTAAAATAGTTGTGGAGCAGTGCAATTGCATTTTATTTAGTATTCTCATCATTGGAAACATTAAAAACCGAGAATTTTTCGCTGATGTAGCAACATTTGATAGTGAAGATCAAATGTATAGATCGTGTGAGAAATGAGGCAGTTCTAAGAAGATTAAGGGAGAGAATAGAATAGAATATATATTTATTTATGCTTTGGGCATACCCTTGGAGCAAAACACAACACAATTTACAATAATTGGCTCATCAAAAAACTCGAAGTACACGAAAAAAATGAAGTAATAACGATAAAGCAGTATGATACACAAATAATAATGAAATAACAAGTAAGCAAGGATTTAACAACACACGTAATATCTAGGCTGTATTTCATGTGGGAGTTTATTTTCGCACTCCATTCAGTGGAGACATCTATAATTTATATTCAAATGCATGGTTGGAGCATTTCTGTTTCAGATCCTCAGGGAGAGAATTCCAAAATTTTGATGCCGTTACTAGACATGATTTCTGGTTGGCAGTTATACCTACGTGGAGTTGGATAACGTAAATAAACCTCATTGCGAGATGTCAACTGAGTGGTTACTGATCCGTTCATAAACATTTCTCGGAGATAATTGGGGGTTCTCTCTCAGAAAATCCTAAACAGAAGAGCTCCGAGTAGATATTAGAGGAGAAGTAGGTATTTTGAAAACCTTGGGTGAAAGACGGGACCATTGAATTGGCCACTTCATGAGACACGTGGGTCAAAGGAAAATTGTCGTTGTAGGATAGGTGGACGGGAAAAACAGCATATGTGGCCACGGATGAGTAACATAGAGCAGTTATTCAATGATCATTCTCATAAGACCATTGAGTCTCATGATAGACCCGATTTATTTACCCTATCCTTCTTCCAAGGTTTTTAAAAGACTTCTCTCCTGCTCCTCTGTGAACTCTCACGTTATTCACACGATATATTCAATTTATAGTATTCATCATTCGTCTGTAAAACCACGTTTCAAAAGCTTATAACGTTGATTTCTCTGCTACTGTGAATAGCCATGCCTTACCAGTGAAGAAATAGATGCTTCAAATGTTAGTCCTCGTGAATAGCTTCCTTCCCACGCAAGACACTGAATAGCTTCTTAATAGTAAAAAAATTAATTTTAAATTAATTATAAAAGGCAGGGACTAAAATTTTGACATATCTTTTATTCCATTAAATGAATTTGTTTATTGATGGTAACTAAGATGAGACATCTCGTATATGAAATAATAAATTTAGTTTATAGTGTACCTATTCTTTCATCACAAATATTTTTTTTGAAATATGCATAATTGCTTAAAATGATCATTTTGTTTAATTACGTTCAGTCTCTAAAATTCCCGTATTTTTTAAGGCTAAGCAGTAGTATAACTTTTATAGAATAGACATATTTTAGACATCTGGTAGACATTTAAAAAAGAAGCTACCATAGCTTTAAATCGCTTTTTAAACATTTGCCAGAAGAGTTGGCTTTGCTTTTTTAGTGCACATGCGTGCAATGACTATCTATCCATCCAATGAAAAGATTTTATACTTTTACACTATACACTTTTAAGTTACACTTTTTTTCAAGTTTTGGTGCCTTTTGGCTAATTTCATTGGACATATATACAATAAGAGTCTCCGCTCAAAAAAGGCATATTCCAGACATCTAGTAGGTATGTAAAATATCAAAGACATTGAAGATATTTTCTAGATATCCAGAAGATATTTTGTGCTATGTGGGTTACCACATCGCAATATTATTGACTAAGATTAACAATGCCTATGACACGCAAGCTCCTCGTACGGGAATACATGGACTAACGAGGTTTCCGAGGTCCTTCTTGCCATTTCGTACCTTTTTAATCCCTAAAGCGACAGGAGGCCATCGCCTCATACACGACCTTTCTCCGTGGACTCCCCACTATCGAAAGCCTAAGTTTCGGCTAAAAGACGCAGCCACAGCTGTGAGAGCTATTCCCGAAGGTGCCTTTTTGTGCAAATTAGACTTACGTGATGCATTTCATCAGTTACCAATTAGTGATAACCATGTTAAATTTTATGGAGTTTACTCCGGTGGCCAGTATTATTGTTTTCAAAGACTTCCTATGGGTCACTGCCTGGCACCCGCCATTATGCAACGGTGGGCCAGGTCAGTGCGCCGTGAGATATACTCGCGTTTTAAAGTGTGTATGATCCCATACCTTGACGACTGGCTCTTGGTATTCACCTCCGATTTTAATAGTGCTCGTTCTTGTGTTCTTGAAATTGTTGAATTTGTTAGTGTTACTCTCGGTATTTCCCTTAATCGTCGGAAGTGTGTTCTGTATCGGATTTATAATGCGCCAATTTCCGTATCTGATGAGGCCTTCTCGTATTAGAAGCATAGCCCAGGGTATGCTTCTAATAGAAGGCCTTTGTCGCCTCTTATAGGAGGAGAGGAGCGTCTCTCAATATGAAATCTCTCCAGAGGGAGGGTTAAGAGGAGAAGGTCGCCTGAAAGGCGCGACTGACAATACGGGCCTTAGATTAATCGTAATTAATTGTTTATCGTGTTTCATTTTTTTGGGGGGTTATTTTCAATTGTTAAGGCCGGAAACTTTGGGGAAACACATAATTTTGGATGCACTTTAAGTCTATATATTTTATTTTTCAAAATATCTGGGGGCACTTTTCACCATCTTAACCTGCTAGACCCTCTTTGAAAACTAAATTAAAGCCCCCCAAAAAACAGGGGTAGCTTACTAAAGTTTCTAAGGGACGGACTGGTGATTCCTTTGTGCAACTAGTTTGAAGGCAACGTTAGTTCCAAACGAATAATAATAGGTCAGGAGGATAAAATGAGCTAAATAGAGCCGATCTTGCAACTGCGATGCGTCCTCGCTTAGGTCCTTGAAGCTTTTCGACTTCACCGTGACGCTGAGTCCTCTACATTACGAATTTCAATCCTCTTTTTGGAGTCGTCGTAGCCCGCTATTCCAGATCCAACCCACACTCTTATGGATGGCTGTGTAATTTCATGGGCGGTTGAGCAAGCCGACTTTGCTTCTAAGGTCGTTTTGGGCGTAAAAGATACAAGGGCCGAATTCCAATCCGAATTTACTACCTCAGTATATACTATGTACGAACTCAAGTGCATCTTCGGGGCGTCCCAGAAAACCAATGCCATAAAGTAAGTATATATAGAGGGCTCACCGCACGTACAACAATCGTATACAGTTTTGGTGTAGTTCTGGAACAATTAATCAGGTGGCGAGGAACAATTTTTTGCAATTTTTTGAATCTGCTAGTTCCACAACTCTAAAAATATATTCTGAAGCAGAAAGGGTCGCTACGTTTAGTGGAGATAATAGTTATTCGATTCTGTTTATAACAATTGTTATAAAACATATTTCCTCGAATTTCGCCTAGTAACTTGACTTTTCCGAGTTTATATTCCTAATCCATTTGCCGGCAGACTGTTCTTAGTATTAAGTTGAAACTTGCAGGAAACGTTAATTGTTCATATTTTTCCTATGAAATACTTACTCTACGCCAATACGTACCTACGTACGACCAAAGCACTCGTCCGCGAACTATAAAACAAAAGAAATCGCTCAGAGCTGCGTGGTGTTGAAGGATATGAATAAAGTTCAGGGAAAAAAAGCACGATAAACTGGGGTAACTTCGGCTGTTTCCAGGTAACTATAGTCCAGAGACATAAAAAGATTCAATTCTCTGTATTTTGCCATTTGCATTGAGTTATCAACTTAGTTCTTGCATCACTCGCTAGGTAGAAGAACTAGCTTCACTCTTAAATTAACATGGGTTTTAGTGTCATAGAATAGAAGGTACTTTGAACGTTTACGGGTTGACAAATTGCAATGTACTATTATTTATCATAAAATAAATGCTGTTTTTTTACTTCTCAGTTTTACTCGAATAAAATAAATTTACTAGGTAAAATCGAGGAACACTTGAAAAAAAGTATACTAAAATATATTTTATGTGTGATATATTTGCTCCAACTCATAGTTTAGTACTGAATTTTTATACTTTAATTACTTTGGGCCAAAGTTACCCCAATTCAAGATGCCTTTGGCCTAATAAAAAATCCTGGTTGCAAAACTTTTTAAAGGTTCAAAAACAGCCTTAAATTGAAAGAATATTGTATGTTATTAATTTTAGCATCTTTCTATGCATTGCCTATCATTTTTAAAATTAGGTATGTATGTTTTTTCCCTGATATCATGAAAAGTAGGTCCAACGTTATCCCAGTTGACGGTAGTCATTTATATAACTCACCATTTTAGCGTATTTAATCGTTGCTTAGAGAATCTTTACGTCAATGGGATGGCACAAGGAAATAATTTGGCCGCTGAATGGAGGATTAAATGCGACGTCGAAGAACTTCAACTTTAATGCAGTAAAAGATTTAAAATATAGAAAACTAATCATCATCCGTATTTTTATATTATGTGCGCGTGAGATTCCAAAATTTTAGTCTAATAATATGATTTTTTAGTGAAATATCATGCTTTGTTTATGTTCACGTCAAGCTGATAATTTAAAATGACGTTATGAAAATGGAAATGAGTACAGCGTCTTTTATTATCTCTGTTTAATAACGCATCAATGACGCATGCAATATATATCGTACTAGATTAAAATTTAAGCTCTTCGTCGTCGCATTTAATCATACATTTGGCGGCCGAAGTATTTCCTTAAACCATCCCATTGACGTAAAGATTCTCTAAGCAACGATCAAATACACTACAATGGTGAGTTAAATAAATGACTACCGTCAACTGGGATAACGTTGGACCTACTTTGCATGATATCTGGGAAAAAAATATAGTTACGTTTTTACGAAGAATAAGACATGTAGATCTTGACTGAGCATTTATTGCATATTTTTGCTTCAATAACTTTACCTTCCCTCACATGGAGTCGTTCTGCCTTCGAAACCTTTTGAAGTTTAAACTCTCCTCTTGACATCCACAGACGCTACTAATTTGTTGTGCTCTAAATACGAGGCTGCTCCTTATCTAGTCCCAATTTACGCCCTCATTACTCCTTTGCTGAACCGACTTGAAAGTCTGAACACATCTGCTATTCTGTTTCTACGAAGTTCCACGATTCCCGTTTCAGTGACGTCACATTACATTGTTGATCTTCGTGTTACTGCGCGCGTACTCCATGGTAGTGCACTTTTATTGGTAGCGATCTCTCTCTCTCAAATGAGAGAAATTAATTGTTCTCGCCTATTAGGTGAATTTTTGGATGCACACCTTTTTGAAAATGTTTTTCTTTATTATTTGTATTAAATATTTTTAGGTTTCCTATTGAAGCCATTTTCTGTTTATTGAAGTCAATAGGGTGGTTTCCTATAATTTTTTCAAGCGCCGCACCCCGTGTGACGTCATTCTGGATCCCCCTGTCGCCGTGTGAGGTGACCTTGGGGCGAGGATATTGTGCGCCGCTGCGATGCTGGCTGCTAACAAGTAGCAGAGTACCCTGCTAGCAGGTAGCGGTTGGCTTAAGTAAGGATTATTAAGACCCTATCAAAGGAAGGAAACTTTCCGACCTTAGGCAGTTTTTATCGGTGATTATTAAGACATGTTTCCCTGAGCTCTGTGCCTCATGGTAATCTCAGACGATTTAAAACTCCTATCTACTCGTATAGAAACTAGGTCCCTGTGACGTCACGTGGAGTGGCATCGCATGGGCGCCAATCTGGCCTTTTTCAAATGCGGTAAAAATTGACCATTGCCATTCGTTTAAACTGGGATTTCTAAAACCAAATAATTTGTATATTATGAATACACTAATGGTGGGTAACGAATAGCAATCAATGCCTTTCGTTTTATTTAATGAAGGAAACTACCCTATGGCACATTGCAACACAAAAAATATAAATACATTTAAATTTTTTTTACCCTATTTTCCAGTTCGTAAATAGCAATTAATTAAGCAGTTACGGTATTTGGAGGGTAAAACTAAGGTTAGAGTCGGTATAATCAATCAAAATTCATGGCTTTTCAATTATTCACGAGTGATAGTACTTCATTGCATATCGAATTTTGAAAACCGATTGAAAAGCGAGCGAAGCAGCTGCATAAATGGAGCTTCTACGAAACTATTCAATTGAACTATAAAAATATAAATTCCTTTGCAGCCACCCCTTTTCCCGACATTTAATATTACAAGGTCATATTTTCATGACTATTATTTTTACTTTTAATCATTTTCACGAAGGAAAAATATATATGTATCCCTTAATACATAGAGCCCCGATTCTTTCATTTCGAAATCCGTTTGTGGGAATCAGGACGGTGAAGTTTCCATTGAATACCACGTTGTAAGCTTTACATTATGCAAATTTTATTATTTTCTTGCATTTCTCCTTTCTTCTGGCATCAAATATTAATTACGCCACATAATTTTCCGTCCATGCACAATACCACTTTCAAACCCAGGACCAATGAATGATTTTTATCGGTAAATATGTCCACACTTTAATGCAACACGTGGGTTCGTAAATAGAGGTATTTCAAAATTTCCAAATGCCACCCCTGCCCTGTTAATAAATAGTTTTTTTTTAAATATTTTATCTACTTCGCTCTTCAACTGATGATATCCAACGGAGTTAAAAAATATTATCGAAGGATGTCCCTAATATGTTCACATACTAAAAATATTACTGAATTCAGAAACCAACGGTGAAAATTTAATTGACAAACTCTAGTATGTGAGTTTTTATGCTTATAAATGGTGAAAAAGAGCAAATAGGATGTTTATTCAAAAGCAGATGAAAAAATACCACCGGTCGAAATAACCGACAGTACCTTCAGGTCAAGTGTGACCTGAACATCCTGGAGGAATGCCGAAGTAACTGTGGTCACAAAACATGGTCCTAAATGAATGTGAGCAACTATTCATATATTTTATTAAACCTGATAAAATTATCGAACATTATGCATACATCCTTGAGCCAAATGTTTTAAAGTTATGTCCACAGACTCCAAATGACCTTTTTTTAAAATCATTAATCATTCTCTTGTAATGTATTCTCTTATACACTAGCAAAGTAATTTATTATAAGTTTATTTAATTTTTTTATCATTTTACGGCTCTATACACCGATTCCATACGAAATTGTCGCAATAGTAGTACATTTTTATGCATTAAATTTTTACATTTTTATTGCATTTCAAATCATTTTTATGGAACTGAGTATATATATTATGACAACATATCTTTAATTATCTTATGTTTTACAAAAAAACTTTATATTGTTAGAATCAATTTATTTTCAACTGTACTTTTTTGGCTTCATTTAAATTTTCATTCTGATTACCAGAATGTTATAATGTTTTAACGTTTTTATTCCAAATGTAAGCATCTGATTTCTATTCATGTTCTTCACTGATTGGTGAGAATGCAGCCTATACTTTTGTGTATGTTCAAGGCATTTGTTGTTTATATTGCTTCGATTAATTATTTATTTATTTTCTTTTTTTAAATATACATATCGTATATGCTGGATTTCCTGAGATGAACTCGAGTGAAGCGAAGAAAAGACTTGACCAGCCCGGCATCCAATGGCCATTGAATGACCACGAAGCTGAACCAAATGTACTAAAAGAAGAAAATAATACATACCGATACCATATTTTGCACTGTGAGAATGAACTTAAATCTATCTGGATATTTATTCTCTAGCCAGAATCCTCAGAAGATGCGATTTAACTCGCTTTAAATACCGGGTAGCTCCCTAATTCCTCCAAATTAACGCGCTTAAGTTTGCTGAACCGAATTGAGCGTCTGAACAAATCTAATATTCTGTTTCCACGGGATTCCGCGATCCTTGTCCCGTCTCCAGTGGCGACATAATCCATAGTTAGCTTATTGAAACCATAGAAGCGTTCTCTCAGAAAATGTAACAATTTCTTGTATGCCATCTACCGTCCATTGTTGGCTTCCTTTCTGATCGCGCGTACTCCCTTATAGAGCAATTTTATTTTAAACGGTTCTAATCCTCTTGTTTCCACGTTATTCAAACAATCTTGAATACATATGCTATTTTGTAACCACGAAATTCCACGATTCCTGTCCGTATCCAGAGACGAAACTTTCCATTATCGCCTTATTGTCCAATTAAGCGTGTCCCCGTTGTAATGAATTTTTTTGAAACTGATCCATTCCTCTCATTTACATGAAATCACTCACAATCCTCTTTTCGTGGATTTTCGAATGAATGCCTTTTGTTCTAGAATCATTCAAAGCTTCCTACAGAAACCTCTTACAGTTAATGTAGTAGTTTAACCGGATTGGAATTCAATAAATTAATATCATGTACGCATCGCTCAACTCATATCACAAACGTCAACAATTAAAAAAAATTGAGTGCGAGGCAATTCACGTCCCATGAACTTAATAACCCTTCCAAGAACAGATTAGAACGTGATTAACACCTACTCGAATACATCTGGTATTGTCTCTCCGCTAAATTCATCGATTTACATTAGTCTCCAGTGAAAAAATTTACAATGTCGCCTTCTCGTCCATTCACGCATGCTCCCTGATAATATTAATTTATTGACTTTCACCTGATCCTCTGAGAAGTCAATGAAGTGAATTAATGTTCTATTTTGGTGAATTTTTTAGTGAATGCCTTTCCTGTCGGTCCATAATAAGATTTCCTATGAACAAGGAGAAAAATATTGAAAAAAAATGAAAATAAACCACTGAAAAAACAAATAAATAAGAACTAATAATAATAAAATATTATCAAAATAAAAAAATATATTCACTGGAAAAAAATATGTTACTTTTTGTGGACTTTTTAAAATTCAACAGCTGTTTTAGTATGTAAGTTTCTGCTAACATAAACACCACACTACCCCAAACAACACAAACTAATACGCAAAATAAAATTGTAATGTAATCTGATTGGGTGTGGTAAACATGGTTTACCGGTACGGCGCCTTCGGTGCGACATTTAATGTGAGTCAAAATCCCTTTTATTTTTATAATATTTTTTATTTAAAAAATAATTTACGATGCCCAAAAAATCTTCCGTCAGCCGTTTTGTCATAAAGGAAAATAAGAAAACGCGAAAATTGCGGCCCATTATTCATGAGTTGATGACGTCATGAGAGTTCGGATTAATTTAGTCGTTCGAGAATAACCTTTTAATGAAGGATAGAAGCACTCACTCGAGAGTAAACGACTGCGAACCGAGCGAGGCCCATGCACAAGGCAGAGGAGTGATTAAGTAACTCGGCATGAGCTCATTACGTCATCAACTTACCTGAGAAAGGGCTAAATGTCGTCGATTTTATGTAGTTATTAGTTCAAGAAGAAGTTTACAGAATAATAAACGGGAAAATACAGGTCTTTTTATTTGGTAACATCCATCACAATGTAAATAAAATGATATAGTAGATATGAATTACGGAGAAAACTTTACTGTATATTTTACGCCTGATGATGATACAAAATGTATTGAAACTATTGGAAGCGAAGTGAAATAAATTTTTGCGGAAAATTATCAATGACTCTTAGCTTACTAGTTTTTTTTTTAATTGTTACGCGTGAACGGTCATGGCTTTCTTCCCTTCTGCCCGTGCTAGTTCTAAATAATGACGCTTGCGACGCCACTGGTGAGATCTTAAACAGTTTATCACTAGAAATATGTTTCCACTGTGCTCGAAATTAAACTGTGCTAAACAGAATGCTGAAAATCTCTCCCAAATTGAAAGAAAGGTAAAGCGAAACCCATCATCTTGAAAGATATACAAGTTCGTGGAGAAGCTTCGATACGGAGACCCAAACGGTATGTGTTCGTGACGTCATCAACTCATCTGTGAAAGGGTGTCTTTCGTACACACCCGTCGGAGTCTTCTCATCGGAGACTTCTCATTTCGTTTTATCTTCTCACTCCGTTTTCTCTGGTGTTTCCCTTTTTATTATTATCCCAAGTAGGTTTGAGCAATCTTTTCCGTGAGTTGGACAGGTGATACGCGCCTTCAAACCAACTCTTGAGAAAAATAAAATGAAAACACCAGGGAATGCGGACCAATGATAAGACTTCGCCTTCCAACATGGACCAATAGGGTGATTTCCTATTCTTTTTTTATTGCCTAAATCGAAAGATTATTGCTCCTGGAGTACGTATTTCACGCTTTTAGATTTTTTAATTATGATATCTATTTTTCGCAATTAAATGAAAAGTGAATATTTCCAAGCGCGCGATAACGCGACGACTAAGTATGAATGCTGGGAAAACCCCATGTGACGTCATTCTGGTTCCAGCTGTCGCCGTATGAGGTGACCTTGGGGCGAGGCTTTGAGCGCTGATACGATGCAGGCTGCTAGCAGGTAGCAGAGTACCCTGCTAGCAGGTGGCTCCTGGCTAAAATAAGGATTATTAATACCCTATCAAACGAAGAAAACTTTCCGACGTTAGGCAGTTTTAATTGGTGATTATTAAGACATGTCTGTCTTATTAAGACATGTCTGTTTTATTTAGACATGTCTGTCTTATTAAGACATGTCTGTCTTATTTAGACATGTGTGTTTCCCTGAGATCTGTGCCTCATGCATGCATTGGTAATCTCAGACGATGTAAAACTCCTATCTACTCGTATAGAAACTAGGTCCCTGTGACGTCACGTGGAGTGGCATCGCATGGGTTATTAAGAACGTGGAACGAGGGGCGAAGTGGTTGACCAAGGCCCCCGGTGGCAGCGACGTTGTCAAGAGGTTCAAAAAAGCGAACAATTCTTTAAAAAAGCGAAAGAAAATAGTTGAGTGAACATATTTTTAACAATCTAACTTAAAAAGCTCTATTTATAAGCGATATCAGAGAGTAAGTGTAGATAGATACGAAGCCAACAATAGAAATGGTTGACATTGGAGACATGACGCGAATCGTGGAATTTCGAGGAAACAGAATAGCAGATGTGTCCAGAAACATTTGAATAACGGCATTAGGTAGATATAAGTACAAATACTGTATTCATGGGAAACATATTCACACCACGAATTGAGCTATTATTTTTTTTCGTCTTCATTCATCCACATCATTGATCACCCCCTGTGGATTTTATCACATTTTTACACGTAGAGAAAAAAGTCGGAGTTATCTACATTATTCGCAAAATTACATATAGTCGCTATGTCAGGATTAAACTAAGTACAAAGTACAACCAAAAATACAAAATACTTTCGAAATTAAATGCACTTCCAATCAGGATAAAAAAAAACTCATTTGATAAATACACGTCAACGATTATCTGCAACATGTTGAAATTTAATATCGCTTGTTTTTTTCCTTTCATTGTCATTTTTAGTTAATTGCTGGTGTTCTAACAGCCCCTTCCTCACGCCTATCTAGGCCGCTACCGTGGTTTATGTAGATGTAGATCACATTGAATATTTTCTTTTTATTTTCATGAACCAGCATTTCAAGCTACAGCTGTTCAATTTAAAGCCGGATATTTTTCACCAAATTTAATATGATTCATTAAATGACCCTATTATCAACAGAAAATAAAATGAAATCAACGTATTTTTTCATTATTTTCACTTAAAAAACAAAAACTAATGTAAGTTGAGCAAAGCTAGGCGCCTCAGTTTGGAGTTGTTCCTTATATATATGTGTAAATATATATGAGTTAATATCTTCACGAGGTAGGTATAGGTCAAGGTTAACCAAGACAATTATAATTATAATTTTACTTACAGGCAACAAATTAGTGGCTATGTCTTGCAGCGCCGAACTTCTCTTCTGCTTCAAGTGGTAATCTGGGGAGCTTACTTCGTACAAACACCTTTTTTCCTCGTAAAAACTAACGAGGGCTTCCACTGCGTTCCTCTCCCAAACGGCCATGATGTCAATAGTCATCTCCAAGGCCGCGTTGGCAAGGCTCGGAAAGCTAGGGATCGTTCACTGATTGGTCGAAACGCTGCAATGCCATTCGAGATTCAATAGAAATTAGAACCGTTCAAGACAAGACGAATTTGATGGAAACGAAGTGATTCAAGAGCATTCAAAACGAAATGTCCGCAGTCATGACGATTGACATGACGTCATATAGATTCGATAAAGATTGTTCAACGAGTCTCGAACGGAATTTGAAGAGAATTTGACATTGTGAAACCCCATTTAGGCATAAAAGCACCTATCTGCTTGCGAAGAGGAATGAAATGTTCCTTTGATGCTGATAGGCACACAAGGCCGATTGAGTTCTCTCTCTATCGGTCAGTCGTCCTCTCCCTATTGATTTTAGTTTCATGTGGGAGGAAACTGGTCCCCACTTTTTCATGTCCGCAAGCTAAGTTAGAATTTCCCCGACGTTTATAATTTGAAACTCCCTTTCGCCCACGGCCTTACACGGTCATTATGCCAGTTCTTACAATTTTTGTCTTTCGTTTGTTCATTAAGGTTTCGTTTTTTAGGTGATATCTAACCCACTTAAAGTTAATCATAGGAATACCAAACGGTTGTTAGCTTCCACGATTTCTGGCTGTTACAAGATGTGGTTTAAATGCTGCCACAATAACGGCATTAACAAGCTTCTCCGCGATGTTCAATTTCATCATTGACATCCATTTCTTGTCCCCAAAATTTACAGGTATACAGGCAATTGACAACACTTTATTAGGTAGAAAATTGAAAATTTAATGTTTTTGAACAATTTTTCCAAGGGTGTCAGACGATACATACTCATGGTACATAATTCCTAGGTCTCATTGCCTACTTATTTGAACTCATTCTGCTGAGATGTCTATTCAAAAACTGAATGATTATACCCGAGAAATCAATACTTTTCCGTTATTTGGTGTTGAATACATCGATTCGAGTATTCACTAAAAAATGCACCCTCCCTACAAACATATTTAGCAATCACATCTAGTATTTTGTATTCCTTTTTGATCATTCCTTAACATATGGTTCGTTTTATTTTATTTGCTGTATTTTTGTGTATTACACCGCTGTTATTGCTAAGCGTAATGTTTGAGTTATTCGCGAAAAACTGTTTTAAACGTGGCTTTATCCACGAAAGTGCTAACTTTTCAGTCATAAATAACTCGAAAATAAATGATTTATAAAAAACTCCATTCAATTACTTTTTTCTTAAAGTTTGTTCCTCTATTAAATTTTGGCGTTGTTTTGAGAGAAAAATTCGAGTTTCCATCCCCGAGAAGGGGTGGAGACCACCTTCAGGGTAAAAGCATCAATCAATTGTACGTCAATAACGTTCGCCAAAACAGTCAGTAACTACGAAAAATATTTCAAGACAATTGGTTTTGTTTCATACATTTCAGGGTTAATTTCTGATTTTATGCTTCAGTGACTGGACCAACAATCGAATTTTGCAAATTTTCCCGTACCATACAATACATTTTACATGGGAGCTTGCCATGCTTGAATTGCCCGCACAGGCTTCGGCCTGGCTCAAAAAATTACCGTTCATGGCAACCAGCATTCCATTTTTAATAGTACGGTAAGGAAAACCCATTTTAGTATTATCGATTGTTTATGACAATGATGATTTTCACCTATTGTTCGTTGGCCTCCATTCCCCCACACATTCTCACGTGATATGGCGTCGCTTCCTTTTTTGATTTTGTTTCGTTGCGACCACGATGATTACATTGTTGTTTAGATAGGCTATTGTTCACCTTACCCATCTAGAGTTCTACGCGAAGTAGGAGTGATAAATATGGCGGACGACTATTGTTGAATAAGCAACAAGTGGAGAGAACAATATGTACATTTCGTCGCCATGTTACAAACGTGTGACCGTTGTGCATTCCTATTTGCGCGCGTGAGCGTGGTGAAGTTTGTTCAATTTCGGGGCCATGTATTTTGTGAGAAGAGGTAATCTATGAAAAGCGGTATGCTTCATCATGTGTGGATAAAACTGTGCCAAGTTTCAATTTCCGTATTAAAAAAACTTTTTTAGAGGTTTTGGGCAAGCTTTTTTCGAATTCAGCCCATTGTTATATGCGGCGTTACTACATCCTTGTACCTAAATATATACCACATGCGATGTCATCTTGAGATTTGAATTAAATAGATTCGGAGAGTCCAGCAAGTTAGGCAATTTCTTTGCGCGACCATTCAGCCAATATCCCCTATCGTTTATTGCGAAGTGGGAGTGAAAAATGTGGCGGACCTAAACTGTTGATCAATCACCTCGTGGCGGGATCAACATGTTAATCCTATCGCCACCTTTCGTAGGTTTAAGAGCTTAGCCACCACGTTGATGTGAGAATTTTTATGGACAAAGCATGCTCTGGGATCAGTGGCGTAGCCAGGAATTTCGGAGGGGTCTAAAACCATGGGGGAAAATGTTTGAAAAACAGGGTACAAAGTAATCGTTTTTAAACTAATTTTAACACTTTTAATAATCGAAAAAACTTCATTTGTTAAAGAAATATTTTTTAAATTCATGATTTTCCACTGTTTAGTTTTCTTTTATGAAGGAAAATAATTGTGTTTTTTATATTTCGGGGGGGGGGGGGGGGGAACCCCCCGGACTCCTTCCCCTGGCTACGCCACTGGCTGGAATGAGGTCGACGCAGCCCATCAAGCTTTGGACCACGCCGGGAAAGATGGTGGGCGGAAATAGGACCCACTCAGTTTTTCTTGGAACTGCCGAGGAGGAAAATGTGAATCTACTGTCGACGCTGTCTCGCGAATCTGTACGCAAATAACTGAATTACGGAATAGTACTCAGAAACAGTTTATTAAATGGCTGCTATGGGCACCTACAATAGGGGTCCTACAATCCATTTTCTTTCATCAGATTTGTGTAGTTTCGTATTTTTCTACTGATTTTATTTTTGTAGCAACAATAATCCATTTTCTTCTCAATTCCAACAATCGAAATAAACCGTGGTAACCAACTGTAAACGTGAATTCAAAACATACATTTTAAATTTTATTGCATTGATACATTTTAAATTTTAATTATATTCACATATCTAGGTTTATCATTTGATATTGAATTGAATGTTAGAAATTAGGCCATTTCTTTATTTGAAGTGATTTCGTATTGTTTGCACTAAGTTTCCAGAAAATAGTTTGAAAATCAATCATCATCACAACTGGTCAACAATCCTAGTATTGGCTCTCCACTCAGTTCTCCTATCAGCTAATCTTTTCACACCTACGTATTTCTTCTCTTTCACATCCTTCTCCACTTGTTCCATATATTTTGTTCGATGTCTTCCTTTTCCGTTCTTGCCTTCCACTTGTTCTTCGACGATTGTCTTCATCAGGCCATCATGTCTCAAGATGTGGCCTATAAGGTTGTTCCGTCTTCTTGTTAAGGTTTTCATGAGGCTTCTCTTCTCTCCTACTCTTCTTAGGACTTCCTCGTTACTAACTCGGTGGATCCATTTGATTTTCATCATTCTTCTATAGCACCACATTTCAAAGGCCTCTATCCTTGCTTTCTCCGCTGCGGTCATTGTCCATGCCTCACTTCCGTATAGGAGCATACTCCAAATGTAGGTTCTTATAAATTGTTTCTTTACTTCCATATTTAAGTTTCCCGCTGTAAGCAGGTCTCTCTTTTGGTGGAATGCTCTCTTCGCCTGGGCTATTCTGCTGATAATTTCTTTCTTACTTCTCCCATCACTAGTTATCTTGCTTCCCAAATAACCGAATTCATCCACCTCTATCAGTTTTTGCTTCCCTATTTTAATGTTAGTCTTGACTTCTTCTCTTCTGCTGCATACTAAGTTCTTGGTTTTCTTCGTGCTTATTTTCAGTTGATATCTACCCATTACCCTACCCATATTAATAAGAATATTTTTCAAATCCCTCTCTGTTTCTGCTATAACGGCTATGTCATCGGCAAATCTTAGCATGCTAATTTTTTATCCATGGATATTCACTCCCAATGCCTTTTCTTTGATTTCATTAATAGCTTTCTCAATGTAAACGTTGAAAATTACGGGTGACAATGAACAGCCTTGTCGCACTCCTTTCCTAATTCTTGCTTTTTCACAGCTGGGCCCTGATTTTATCACCGCTACTTGGTTTTTGTATAAACTGTGTATGATTCTTCTGTCATTATAAATAACCCCAATTTCCTTTAGAATTCCAAGCATTGTGCTCCAATCCACGTTGTCTAATGCTTTCTCTAAGTCCACAAACGCAACGAACGTTGGCTTGTTCTTTTCCATTCTCTTCTCTATGAGCAGTCTAAGGGCCAATATTGCTTTCCTTGTGCCTTTGTTTTTTCTGAATCCAAATTGGTCCTCATCCAAGTACTCTTCTGCTTTTCGTTCTATTCTTCTATAGATGATCCTTATCAGTATCTTCGACGCATGAGTAGTAAGGCTTATGGTCCTAAAGTCTTCGCAGTTCTCCGCTCTTTTCTTCTTAGGAATAGGGATTATAATGTTCCTCTCGAAGTCCTTTGGTATCTCACCTGTGGAATACATTTCACTAATGATTTTGTATAGCTGGTTCAACGTCTTCTCTCCTGAATTTTTAATTAGTTCTGCAGGAATGTCATCAATGCCAGACGCTTTATTTATCCTGAGGTCTCTTACAGCCGCATCAAATTCCGATCTTAAAATTGTGGCTCCCATGTCATCGGTATCCACTTCCCTCTCGTTTTCGATAGCATTCGTTCTGATGCTGCTTCCTTTGTACAGATCTCCCAGATATTCCTTCCATCTCTTCCCTTTTTCTTCGTTTTCAATCATTAGTTCTCGTTTTTTGTCCCTAAGGGTATTACATCTTGCGCTCCTTTCCTTAAAGTGGTTCCTCACTATCCTATAGGCGGCCTTTACTTTTCCATGCTTAAGATTGTTTTGTACGTCTTCACAAATACTTTTCATCCACGTTTCTCTAGCCTTCCGCGCTTTACGACATATTTCGTTCCTTATCCTCTTGTAACAACTCTGTTCTTCCTCTGTTTTCGCAGCCTTCTATTTTCTTCTTTCTTCAATGAGATCTAATACTTCCTGCGTGATCCATGGTTTTTTCATAACGACTCTTCTTTTACCAAGAACTTCCTCAGCTGCTGCCTGCAGACCACTTCTAATGGTTTTCCAACTCTCTTCCATTGGTTTATTGGCCGTATCCTCCCATATTTTCTTTTCTGCAGCCTCTTTAAAAGCCAGTTGATGCTGAACCTCCTTCAATTTTTCAACCTGCCATATGTTTTTCACGTCAAAAAAATCAATTTTTTTGAAAATCAATAGGAAGCGTAATATAAATTTTATAGTTATTTAAAAAAGCACAAGATTACTTCAAATTTGTCAATTTTTCCACATTGGAAAGAGCTGTGAGAATATAAATCATTCCTAAGTATAGTTCTTATAAATCTTAGCGGTGATGTATTTTTGTATCTCTGAATAAATATTTTTCATTTATTTTCTAATATTAAAGCCAAATATTACTGACTCACTGACTATCTACATAGCTTCCTGAATACTAAAAGAATGAGAGGAATTTAACGGCTCAACATATTATATTTTTTGGCTGTTAAGTAGAAATAAGGAATAATTATGGCG
The DNA here is from genome assembly GCF_921293095.1 of Ischnura elegans. Lineage (NCBI taxonomy): Eukaryota > Metazoa > Arthropoda > Insecta > Odonata > Coenagrionidae > Ischnura > Ischnura elegans. The sequence continues at coordinate 95,254,641 of NC_060255.1, read as the reverse complement.
GATAATAATTCAGGGTAATTGTGACCCCTTAATTGTGAACATGATTCACGCAATTAAAGTTCTCAATTTGTTGTAGACCTTTTTTTAGCTCTTTAAAATTAATGTCACTAATGGTATTGAGTAATCTATTTTGCCATTACCTCAGAAAGGAATTATATATTCATTTCTTTTCTTCCCTTTTTGTATACTCTTTGATTTACTTCACTGATTATGATTTTAAGATCCAAAATAATCCATTTATCTTCTTTTGCAACGATGCAAGTCGCGGTAACTAGGGGTGAAAAAACGAGCATGGGGTTATACTTTTTACTCAAAACCGATTAAGGTAATTTTTGTAAACGCTAATAATCTCGGTAACTTGATTTCGATTCCCTTTGATGACGAAATACAACGATATTGTATGATAGTTTACAAAATATTTCCAACGTAGAAGACATCTAGCGGTAAGAAGCTTATTCACTGGATTTTACGATTATTAAGAAGAATTTTCATTAAATAATTTAATGAAGACTTATATATTATTATTCATTATTAAAATTTAAGGTGACCACGACACACTCACGAATAATACATTTAAGGATACTCTACTTGGCTTCTAGATACTATCGGCGGTCCGCAAAGAGTGCATTTGTTTGTCTTTTGTTTTACGCCTGGATCGATTCTGAAATTGTTATAAGTGATAAAGAGTTATTTTCTAATTGGCAAGGTGCTCGAGAAAATAAGTGAAATTATTATGATTAAATCCATAAATTATATTGCTCATATTAAGAATAAATGGATCGCTTTGTATTTATTGTCGCACTGTTCGCGCCATAGTAGTCACCACTGTAGTCCTATGCTATGATCGCCACTCGCTAGCCATACGACCTTTGGTCCTTTTAGCGTTAAAAACCTACGTGAAGGCCGTAAAAATCAATTTACTCAAATTTAACTCGCCAAAACGATCGAAGGAATATAGCGGACTGAAATACGTTCCATCACATTTCCCGGTCACCGCTCCTTAGACGTCTTTTTTTTTTGGACGATTCCTCTCGCTCCATTTCATTTTACGCGATAAGAAGCCGAAAGGAGGCGTGGGATGCGTTCATCCGTTTCCTTTTCAAAAGAGAGGATTCCTCGAAAAAAAAACGAGGAAAGAAATGGAAGATAAGCTCGTCTTGGGAACGTCTTTTGCAGTCTCCAGAAGTGATGTTCAGCTGCTGCCTCCATTGAGTGCTTCGATCAGGGAGAAAAAATATTACTGAGCGCCATGATCGCACAACACCATCTGCCGGAGATTTTTCAATTTATCGCCCACGAACATTACAAAAGGGGATCCTCCAGGCTGTCACGAAATGTATCGTCAACCAGCGCGCATTTAAATACGTTTACAGGAATCGCCACTAGCGTCGCTGACGGACAAATTGATCCGAGTTTCACGGGAAAAAGGTATAATCAGGGGTATTCGCCAAACTTTATGCATATGGCCATGTGATCTATCAAATTCATAACTATTCAATGCTATTCCTCGAAATTAGAAACGTTGCGCAGCAAAATATTGGAATAAAATGGATCGCATTGCGTTCATCACCGCGCCGCGGACATTGTTGAAAACCGATTAAAATGCGACCGAAGTGGCAACGGAAAACAGCCTTCAATTGGGTGGAATTGGGCCTCTACAATGCAGTCCCCTTGGTTATGACAAACGTCACGCAGGGGTAAATAAAAAAAAAAAATCATTCACTTACCTAAATTGGAAACTCATGGTCTCTATCGCTCATCAAAAATTACATGGTAAAATAGTTCTCGGAGCATAGATCAAATGTATGTGATGCAAAAATGTTTTAGCCAACGCTTAAGTTTATTATATTTTATAACTATCATCAGAGCTGCGAAAGAAAACATGAGAACAATATAAAATACAATGATGTACAATATTTTTACATAAATAAATGTTAAGATAGAGTTTTTTATCAAAAATATAATTACAAAAAATATATACATAAGACCAGAATACACAAAAAATTTGACACACCTTAGCTTTGCACATATTTATTGATATTACGTTACTAAGCTATTACCAAACCTAGTTACCACTAATTTTGATTTATTGAATAAAAATAATTTTACTAAGTTTATTAATTATTTAATCAAGGTAATTAATTAATTAATAACCTTAGTTATCTCAAACAAACAATTTTTTAAAAGAAAACATAACATTAGGATAACAGTGTGATTTAGCACAATTCTAAATTTAGTTAAAGCCTGAATCACACGATCATTTTTTTTCGTCGCGAAAGTAATCACTATCGAGATCACTTTTCCCGTCGCGAAAAGCGATGGCTCTAGTGATCATTTTTCTGAATCACACGGTCACTCCCGCCGTCGGCTTTTGCATCACTTTCAATATCACAGTTCGTTGTCATGGAACCCGCATAACGAAAATACATAGCCTGTTTGTTTATTTATGTCGTTCACACAATTGTCAAACGTTGCGCTGCAATCGCTCCATAGGGGAATGTGTTCCGATTGGCTGATATGGGGTTTTAGTGACGGTTTTAGCGACGGAAAAAGCGACCGGACGAGTGATGAAAAATAGCGATGGGAATCCACATCGCGATCGCAATCGCTAAAAACAACTGCCGCCGACGATCATTTTGCGCAGTAATCGCGATAGTGATCACTTTCGCGACGAAAAAAAATGATCGTGTGATTCAGGCTTAACCGTTTAATCATATGTGTGTCAATAAAAATGAAAATAATAATGCTAAGGGGTGTCAACCAAAATTTTCATTCATGAGGACGTGATTTTTCTAATTTTGTAACCTTTCAATGGTATTCATTGAAATTGCAAACACTATGCTGCAAAATATTGGAAAAAGTGGAGCACATTGAACTCATTACACCGCCACGGTCATTTTTGAAAACTGATTAAAATGTGGCAACAGAAATCATCCTTCTATGGGATAGAATTGGGCCTCCTCTGTGCAGTCCTCTAGCAATCACCTTTAATAGCAGGTGTGCAGAAAAAAATGCCGTCGCTGAACCGTGGAGAAGACGTAGAGTGCTGAGTTCAGGGTTCTTTCTTGTTGGCCTCAAGAGCTTTTTGCTTATGAGCCGCACTAATTGAGCGCGATTTTTGGAAACTCCAATAATCAATTTAAATTGATTTCCAGTTCATTTTATCACGAATGTAAACGATGTAATATGAAAATTTACGAACTGCCTCCAATGGAGAAGATATCTAGCGGTCGTCGACCAGTTTAAAAAAATGAGCATCGATTTTCCAATAATGCCCCAGAGTTAGGATAATACCCATATTAGCGAAGTTATTAACCGGCGATGACTGCCAGAAATCCCTTCCGTAAGAGGGGGTTGGTAAATAGCCATATGGAATCGTTTTACCTTCGCCACCAAATTCACTTAATTACATGAGCTAACTATTACTATTAATTCAAAAAACGTCAGGGTCAGACACCACTTTTGATTCATTGTTATGCATCGTTGCTGCAGTTTCTTTCTACTATTGTCGCAGTCACTTGTTTCAGTCCTATCTACTCATATAGAAACTAGTTCCCCGTGACGTCACGTGGAGTGGAATCGCATGGGCGCCAATCTGGCCTTTTTCAAATGCAGTTAAAATTGACCATTGCCATTCGTCTAAACTGGGATTTCTAAAACCAAATAATTAGTATACTACGAATACACTTATGGAGGGTAACGAATCGCAATCAATGCCTTTAGTTTTCTTTGAAGAAGGAAACTACCCTATAGCACTCATTATGAAGGTCCGTGGTACGATTTCCGGTTCCGGAATTTTTTCTCACAGCAATCCATGTATATTTCCCCGCCGTTCACACGCCAGGATTTTAAATATTACACATTATACATGTAAGTACGTTGTCATGGTGAAGAAAGGAAATCAGCAGGATCCGGTCGAAAGGGAGGAGCCGGCCTTCGTGGTACTTGACCGTCTTCATGGCCGTCTCTTGCGTCATTTTCTCTTCTTAAAGAAGGACTCGTCTACTCTGTGTGACTTCCCATATAAACGCAGAATAGATCCTTCTATGCGAGAAAGCTTTAGCAAGCAGACTAGAGAGCACCCAACATCAAATCCTATCAGCATTTTGGCGTGTAAAGTGGCTATCGGAATTTTTTCTTCATACCGGAAAATCGAGTTAATCGCCACGATCGAGGGGATGAGAATTTTTTCACTCGGCCGAGTGGAATAATTTCTTCCGTAGTGGATCGCCAACGGCTCCTGCTAAGTGAAAAGGTCACGGGTTTAATTTATTGCTTTTATCATGAGTTGCCCATTTTCAGGCTGAGTTCAACCCTTTTTCCTCATTCCTTTTACCGTTTCTCGTTTTATTTTTTGCATTACGGTGCTCGATCTGCAATTATCCTGACTCATCTATTTCTCACGGCAACTTCCGCTTTCTTGGTCAGGGGTTCGAATCCCGATGGCGGCGGAGATTTTTCAGAGACTGCTAGATCCCTGCTTGAATTATATGTGGAGGACATTTCAAGCGCAACACTCCGTCCATCGGATGGGACGTTAAGCCGTGGTCCCCTTGGCGCCTTTCGTTAAGAGCAGGCGAATGTCAACGCCGTGTTTCCCTTCCTTCCAAATCCTTCCCTAACATGTGCAAATGACCTAAGCTGTCGGTCCCCTTCTCCAAATACCGTACCAGATTCCGCTTTCACTCCCGGCAATATCAAGCCAGATCTTTGAGAATTTTCAGTTTTCGTTTTAAATATTTTTTGCGCAGCCATTTCTTGGCACAGGATGCTGAAATCTTGACTTGGTTTTCATAAGTTTTTGAATGAAAACGTATTTCAATTTTAACAAGTAAAATTTAAAATATGATTGAACAAATTGAACCAAAAATTGTCATAAATTTGTAGCAATACAAAGAGATAATTTTTTTGTGTGAAATAATCCTTTTTTTAATGTCCTTTATGTTATCCGGGGCGGAGACGAATCCAAAGAACCTAATATCATTAAAATCGGTGCAGCCGTTATCGAGTAATAAGTGTTCTAATAATATATATGTATTATTTATATATATTGTCATTTTATAACATTTTTTACGGTTAATAACACAAATAGCCAACAACTGAATCCGTATAATTTTTATTTCATTAACTGCTTCATAAAACCACAATGCCCAAAATTTCTTAAGCTAAAACGTAAGAAAATTCATTGAAAAAAATCCGCGTAAACGTTCTCCGATCCACCCTGTGTAGATACAATAAAGACAATGTCTTTCTGACCAGCAATTTTGGTACTATTTTACGTAGTTTTATTGAATTTTTACCCTTATTTTATTATAATAAATTAAACATGATTAAAATCGATACAGCCGCTCTTGATTTATAAATGGTGTAACTAAACTGTAAGTTCATTGATTGTTAGGCGGTGCGAAGGCGCACTTCGAGATGAAATCCAAAAGCGTAACATATATACCTACCGGCATATTGAACCTCGAGGCATCTACATCGATAAATTATATTAAACAGACGTGTTTTACGTTTAAAAGTGGTCATTTAAACAACGGTTAAGAAATCAAATGAAACTATCGTATTCCATTCTATTCCCATGACATTTCGTGACTGCGTGTATAATAATAATATAGTACTACTACTCGCTTTACGCTATAATCGCAGTCAAGTTCTTTATCCTGATTGGCCGTAATAATCTTGGAAAACAAGATAAAAAGGAGGAGTTTATATTCATTCCCTTTTTTATACTGGGGTTTCACGAATTGCTAAGTTTATAATCCTCTATACTATTTTTACTGTATTGATGCCTTTTTCTTAACTCATACGCAACCAAACTCTACAAATGAGGCACCAAAATGCACAGAATTTATCAGAGAACACGCGACGGCATATCTTACTTCCTAAATATTGCTATTGTTTCCTAAAATTGGTTTTTAAATAAAAAAAAAACCGGGAAATATTCCTGACGTTAACGGCGCACAAACTGATACATTTGTTCATTTGCAACAATATCTCGCATTCTTTAAATAACTTTTATCAAAACGCGGATGATTCCACATTCAAGTCTCCTGTTGATACGTACGTATGAGTCATCATGTGCGTTTAACAGAGGATAGTGTAATTACTTCCAATGTTGTGTTTAACGAGGTCCTCTGACCTCTATTTGTACATGAACATTCCAATTAAATTTGCAAATCAGACCCTGCCTTTTTTTCTACATTTTAAAATTAGAGACGCGCCTATCCCTTTGTGGACCTGCATTGAAAAGGGCGGGGGAAGCCCGCTGGGAGCGGGCGCAGCACGCTCGTGTGATATTATTTCTAGAACAGACTTGCAGGGGAAGTCATTGAGATCCGGATAAACAAAGATATTATCAGATAATATGATTAAATCGAGACAAGGAGTATAAACTTGATAATTTGTGGGACCCCTTTCCAAAGAAAATAAAGAAAAAGATAGCACTCCTCTGCTTTATCTAAATTTCCAAGATAATTCCCCCCGATCAGGATATGATAGGAAATATTTGCTATAATTAAGTAATTTCTCACATTTAGCGCACAGATAGAAGCACAAGCAAAAAATTTGCGGTATTATTTTGGGGTGTGATCAATTGTGATTTAACGGGAAAATTAGCGAGAAACTTTGAAACGCGCAATGCGCATTCATTTTTTCACGCGCTTATCAACCGTGTATTGTTATTTACAACCGTGAATTGTGGGAAGAAACATTTCTGAATGAAACATATTGCTGATATAATATGAAATTGAGAAGGGAACTTAGGAAAAGAATCAATGAGGCATTCATTTATCAAATATATTAACTCAATTTCAATACATTTCGTTCGGCAATTCGCTTTTATAGTTCTGCGGAAAAATGGTGTCCAGTCCAAGTGAATATTTTTCTATGAACGCCAGAAAGTTGAGAAACTAATATTTTTCCTTGATGCAAATTTAATTATGAATAATTATCGGGGGATTCCATCTCAAATTAGGCAGAGGGATGTCAGGTGACCATCACTGATTTCTCTGAAAGTTATATGTGCGAAAGCAGTATCCTTATGATGATTAATTATCACTTTTTCTCACCTTAGATAATATTAAGGAAATTCATGCATTTTAAAATTATTAATTATAAAATTTTAAATATTAATTGAAAGAATCATTTTATGTTTAGATTATTTTTTATAAATTAGGAATTCTTACTATAATTTAAAATAATTATAATGTTTATAATATTTTTACTTTAATTTACATTTTTTCTATTAAAAAGGCGTAAAGACTTGCAATCTAGCTATGCAAGGATGAACTCCAACTAATTAACTCACAGTGAAGACGACACCTGATTATTCAGTTGAAACAGTAGTGATGGATATTTAAATGTTCAAAGCGGTGGAAATTCCGAAAACTGGACTTCAATGGAATAGTTCCCCTGGAACGAATTGAATCATATTTCAAATAGATCTCTATTCGATAGTCTTTATATAACCGTAGCATTTGTAGGAAAACAAAAGAAAGTCCGCTCGCTGCTAGGGTATTCTGTTTCTGACGGTCACTTGGGGGGAAGTCGGGCTTCGTTGCTAGGCAACACTTTAGAATCAATATGCGCTTCAGTCGGCGTTTTCACGGGAAATGGTGCATGTTTGAATTGACCAGATTCCTCTGCATACCCTTACGAAAATTGTCTACAAATGAAAAAGCAATTAAAAGATGAAAAAGACATTAATATTATGCAAAAGAGGATGTCTGTTTGTCTGTACGCTATGAATTTCCATACGGCTGTACAGATTGCAATCAAAGTTATTACGAAGGTGGATCTCATGCTATCAAACCCTATTGTGCTACTTTTGGCCGCGTCCGATGTATACTTTGCGTCGTTTTCTCATTACTGTGTGTTACGTCACGTCATACAACCTGGGTGGTTGGACATCCTGCCGGGTAGGCAAACCTCTTGACGCGATGAACTTAAAAATATAACCCGAAGGATTCTATACTCGTGCATTAATCTTCTTGCTGGTACAAACCTTTTTGCTGGGGTATGCGTACACACGGAGTTTTTGGTCTAAGCACTTACGGGCACATAACGATGAATGTTGTGGAGTGGAGTATAAGCTGACCCCATGCGCGGTATGTAGAAATCTTTTTATGCACTGTTTGCTGTTACCTATGCATACCATTCTCATACGTGCTTTGTTCCTTTACCTAAAAATCCTGCCATGTGACCATAATTCCAAGTTTCAAGTTCCCCATTTTTCTGGGTACTATCCATCCCGAGTAAAGATAGGGGCTTGCTAGTTTCTAGAATGATATTGCATTAGCAACTATGACCCAATATCAGTGCCTAAATATAGAGAATAATCAATCATAGTGTCCTATGGAAGACAATCGTTGAAGTATGAGTGGACAGGAAGGATAGCAATTAAAGGCCTGGAATTAGTTAATCTAGATCATCTGCTTGCTTAGATTGCTTGAACAATTGAGAATGGATATCTTTAAGAGCGACACAGAGAACATAATATTAGAGCCACACTATATTTCAAGGTCCGATAGAAGCGATAAATTAAGAGAGATGTTTTGCCGAACGGATAGATATGGGAATTCGTTTTTCCCCCGAACCATAAAGGACTTTAATAAACGCTAGTCCCAACTTCGTTAGAGCACTTCATTTTTTTTTAGCTTTAAACGGCTGGTGTCCTAACACCCCCTGCCACACGCCTTTTAAGCGGCTTGCGGGGTATTATGTAGATGTAGATCTGGCATATGTGATGATGATTGCCGCTCACTTTTCATAGGCCTCCTCACTGTGCAGATATTCGGCGGCGGAGGTGGCATTCCACAGCAGGGTGTTTGTTGTGGTGGGGGCAGCCGAGATGTCCAAGGGCCAGCTCCCAACGGGGCATTCGGCCGTTGTGGTGAACTTCTTGGGGAAGGTGATGCGGCCTGCCGCGATTGCTGCCTGGGTGCCCAAAGAGATCCACGACACCATGGCCATGCTCACCAATCCACCAGCAAGGGCACCCTGCGATGGCACCAAAGAAAAAAAGATAGAAGTTCAAGCTGATCCCGTGCGCGGCACACGGAAATATTTTTTTCCTGTTTTAGATGCAACATGTGTTTACCATAATCGTACCAATATATATAATTCAAATCTTTTCATCCAACTGCGTCTAGATTCTGGAATTCTCTTCCGCAGAATATAAAGTCGTCACAATCACTTCAGTCGTTTAAAAGAAGGCTGTACTCGTATTTGAAGTCTGTCGGCTTAATTCAGTCTCCTAAACTCATTAGAGTTATTATCTTAAAGTTGTAATGTTAACAAAACTTTCTACATAAATGTGTATATGCATGTGTGTGTTCATTACTGTCTAAGTTAAAACTTATATTTCTGTGTTATTAGTATTGAATATTTTATATCTTTAGTATAAATATCTACTACTTGTCAAAATGACTTTATAGCCCGGTCAAATAAGCCCAAAAAATAGGGGTACCCTTGCATAAATTGCCAACAAGCTGAAAATTTGCATGAACCTTAGAGATACCACTCTAATGAAATCCTGATAAGTCCCCATCGATCTCGTGTGTGCAAAAAATTTTATTCGAGGTCAAAGGTCACAAAAATGAGTATTTTGCATTTTTTCGCCAAATGGTTAGTTTTATGATAAAAATTGCTCAGATAAAAATTGTAGATCAGAAATTTATCAACAAAATTGTCATTTCACTTTTTTCTCTAAGATTTACCGTTTCTAAGAAAAAGCCATTCGAATGTAGGCTGGAGCTGTATTCTCCGTAATATGCATGACTATATTGTTGCGCTCTCCGAACATTATTGGACGTGTAACTCAGCCTACATTCGAATGGCTTTTTCTCAGAAACGGTAAATCTTGTAGAAAAAAGTGAAATGACAATAGGGTAGTTTCCTTCATCAAAGAAAACAAAAGGCATTGATGGCGATTCGTTACCCACCATTAGTGTATTCATAATACACAAATTATTTGGTTTTTGAAATACCGGTTTAGACGAATGGCAAGGGTCAAATTTTATCCTCATTTGAAAAAGGCCAGATTGGCGCCCATGCGATTCCACTCCACGTGACGTCACAGGGACCTAGTTTCTACACGAGAGGATAGGAGTTATGCATCGTCAGAGGCTACCAATGCATGCATGAGTCACAGAGCTCAGGGAAACATGTCTTAATAATCACCTATTAAAACTGGCTAAGGTCGGAAAGTTTTCTTCGCTTGATAAGGTATTAATAAACCTTTTTTAAGCCATGCGCTACCAGACAGGAAGGTACTCAGCTACCCGTTAGCATCCTGCGTCCTATCAGCGCTCAGAGCCTCGATCAAGGTCACCTACCAGGCGGGAGGGGGAACCAGAAATGCGTCGTACGGATTCTTTCCCTTCATTCCTACTTACGCGTCGCGTTTTCGCGCGCTTGAAAATTTTCACTTTTCATTTGATCGCGAAAAATAGATATCGTCATTTAACAATCTAAAAGCGTGAAATACGTACTCCAGGAGTAATAATCTTTCGATTTAGGCAATTAAAAAAATAATAGGAAACCATTTTGTAGATAAATTTCTGATCTACAATTTTGGTCCGAGCAATTTTTATCATAAAACTAACTGCTTGGCCAAAAAATGCAAAAAACTCATTTTTGTGACCTTTGACCTTGAATAAAAATTTTTGCACACACGGGATCGATGGGGACTTTTCAGGATTTCATTAGAGTGGTATTCTTAAGGTTCATGCAAATGTTCAGCTTGTTGGCAATTTATGCAAGGGTCCATGTCTATTTTGACCGGGCTATTATTAAGATTTAGAAAATTTCCTGTATTTTCCATTTTTTTTCTCTCATAGGTTTTACCTAGGGCATAATAAAAATATTTTATTCTATTCTACCTGATTAGTTAATTCACCAAAAAATCCTGCGATGAGACCATGAATTCCAAGTTCCAAGTTTCGTACTTCTATCGGTACCTCTGTAATCCTTCTACCTTCCCGAGCAATGCCATTGTTATTCTATTCTTTTTCGGCAGCCTAAGCCAGCGGGTGCTGCGCGAAGTGATGGAGACGAGCAATGGGGAATTTTCACATTCTTTGTAAACTCTGTCAAAATGTAGTAAATCCTTTAGGAAAGAATGTCTACCACGGGAAATTTCAATACTAGCGGTATTTTCCAAGATATTAAAGGTCAAAATGAAAGAGTGGGGGGTGAGAGCGAAAGTAGCGTCTCCAAGAGGTGTGACGTCGTTTCTCCCCCTAAAGAGTTGCTAGCGTCAGAGTTGTGTTTGATTTGGGTGGCCAGCCTTGCCCCGCCGGAAGTCTAAAGCAATCCTGCCTAAAAAGTTACGCCGTTATTGCTCGAATAAATTCTTCATTCAGTTTATAACCGGTATGGGGACATTCTGAATTAAAAAAAATAGGAATAAAATTACCCGGTATGATATGATATAGAGAGCACATGTAATTTAAACGATATAATTAAATTTTAACCAAATTCCCTGGCATATTAAATGATTATCGCTGGATAAAACTAATTTTAAAATATTTAGTCGTTGTAGCTTTCATGAATCAACCCAAATTGTAAAAGGTTTTCTGGGATAATTGTTCGTATATTGAATATACGATATCACATTGAATATACTATATATAATTGAATACCACATTGAATACGAGGTGTGTTCAAAAAATATCGCGACTTTTGTGTTTTTTCAAAAATTATTTATTTATTCATGAATATCTATTTTGTCCCCTTCAAAGTAATCCCCATGAGATATTATACACTTGTGCCAACGGTTTTTCCAATCTTCGAAGCACTTCAAAAAATCATTTTTTAAAATCTTGTTCAGCTCCTCCTTCGATGCCGTCTTTATCTCGTCAATCGTAGCGTAACGTCGTCCTTTCATGGGTCTCTTCAGTTTAGGGAACAAGAAAAAGTCACAGGGGGCCAGATCTGGGGAATACGGTGGCTGCGGCATCATTAGTGTGTTGTTTTTGGCCAAAAAGTCGCGCACAAGCAACGATGTGTGAGCAGGGGCGTTATCGTGGTGCAAAAGCCAATTTTTGTTCTTCCACAAATCCGGGCGTTTCTGGCGGATTGCTTCGCGCAAATTGCGCATAACTTGCAGGTAATATTCCTTATTGACCGTTCTACCCTGTGGCAAGAACTCATGATGCACCACGCCCCTGCAATCGAAGAAAACTGTCAGCAAAACTTTCACATTCGACCGAACTTGGCGCGCTTTTTTCGGTCTTGGTTCGTGCGGCAGCTTCCATTGAGATGATTGAGCTTTGGTTTCCACGTCATAACCATAAACCCACGATTCGTCACCAGTTATGACCCTCTGCAGCAAATTTGGGTCGTCGCGGACCCAAACTCAACCCAACCCAACCCAACCCGACCCGTCTCATGCCCAAATCATTGATAAAAATCGAATGGCACGAGCCAATCGATATGTTTAGGTCCTCAGCAACTTCTCTAACGGTGATTCGACGATTGGCCAATACCATTTTCTCCACTTCATTAATTTTTTCGTCTGTTGTTGAAGTGCTCGGGCGTCCGGCACGCTCTTCGTCGGTCACATCTTCTCGGCCTTCTGAGAACATTTTGTACCCCCAATAAACGTTGCTTCGGTCCAAGGTAGCTTCTCCGTATGCCACAGTCAACATTCGGAATGCATCCGCGCACTTAATTTCGTTTTTCACACAAAATTTGATACAGGTTCTTTGATCCATGGTAAAAATCGAAGACGATCCAAAACACGTGCAAGCAAAGGAGCTGTCAACAATTAAGTAAACATTCAAAATGGCCGAGCTTTTCGGCATAAGTGACAGACATGAGTACCAACATAACGCCACAAAAAAATCGAAATTCGATTATACGTAACCCGCGAAAAATTCAAAATTCGCGATACTTTTTGAACACACCTCGTATACTATATTCAATGTGGTATCGTTGAAATGCCAATAGATTTATTTTTCATTGTTTTCGCTAGAACGAAGATAAACAATTACTTCCTTTCCAAAAATTATCATACGGCTTTCCATTAAATGTCATAGGAATATTTTATAAAAAGTATCAGCTATTAAGGAAATTTGTATGGAGTTTATAAATAATTGAACGACCTACAGTGAAAGAAAATAAATTCTCCAAGGCCCTTTGCTGGGAAAATAAAAGAAGAATATTTGGGAAGTGAGAAATGACAGTGATACACTACAATTTAAAATGAAACACAATAGATCAAACAATCGTGCAAATTCAGTCACTCCCCCAGCAGATATGTAAAATACTCAACCTGAGTGTGTATGTGATATAGACCTGCGCGGAATTTGATCCTTTGACAAATCTGCTAGGTAGGTGAGTGAGTTTGCACGGCTATTATTCCTTAGGGTCCCGCGGCCCTGTTTCCTGAATTTATCATTAAATTATTCTACCATCTAAGGTAGTTGGAGTACTTATGAAGTATCCTAGCAGTCTTAATGGACTTATCCCTTCAATTCACAAGAATGCCTACTCCCTTATATTCTATCTAAAAATCCTACTCTCCTCCATCCTCTCCCTTGTTTACCCAACTACATTCTACCCTCCAAAACTGTTTTCAACATCTCCTCCCCGCTAAAGACTCTCTCCATCCATACCTTCTGTCACCTCCGTATCTCATTTAGAAGCTGCCTCTCCTCACCCACCATGCCCAGCACTTCGTCGTTCCTCCTCATCTCCGTATACTTTACCTTCTCCATTCTTCTCCACACCAAAAGCTCGGAAGCCTTCGGTCTTCTCTCATCGTCCTCCCTAAGAGCCCATGTTTCCATGGTAAATATGATGCGCAATTTTATTTGCCTCTGGTTAAATACTATCGGTCCAAATTTCAGATCGATCTAATACCACTCGCCTAGTGATTCAACCCAAGGCTGGTTTGGATAGGTGAGGGTAGCGCTCACTCTGAACTAAACTACAGGCGTGTGATTTCACACATTCAGGGGGCCAGTTCCTTTTCGCTGAGTCACCTTGCACTTGGAGAATTTTGTTTAGGGTTGTTCACTGAACAGATTTACTAACATATGATGACTTATTTGCCAAAAACTTTAATTCAAATGAAATAAATATTATTTTACCTGCGATTTAGCCCCAAACATGGAATTTTAGAAACGTAGGCAAAAATGAGTTGTGTTGTGCGGGTGGTCTCTACTATAATTTTGTTCTTAATTCATAGACATTGTTTAAACTATAGATTTGGTCAAATAAACTTCATATTTCATTTTTATAAACTATAAACATGTATACACTCTTTAATATTATCCATTATCCCATATTTTTATAAAATTCGTCTTCATAGCCGTTTGATTCTGAAATCAGCCTGATATTTTCCGCAAAATTTTAAACTTTAGAGCTCGGGCGGCAGTGGTTAATATCATTAGATTTGAAAAATAATTTGTGCGTGAGATCCTTATATCATTTCGCAACTTTCCCGCATAGGGAAAATTTGATCAGGAAAAAATTTTTTTTTCGGCCCACCCTATGTTCAGTGTCATCTCCCGGGATTTGATCTCCCGACCCCTTGGTTAGTAAACCAAGCGCTCTACGTATTAAAAGATCACATTAGCTGTGGATACTTACGAAAGAGGAAGTGATGTGAAGACAGATGAAACGAGGACCCAGGAGTGGGCTCGCGAGGTTACTCTCCCGAGGGCTGGGCCTGTAAGCCTTCGCTTTTCACCTACACACATCGTAAGATGGAGAACAGGGAAGATAATAGGGAGAGAAGGCACCGCTGCCGTGATGAGAGTCCGACGACGCCTCCAGGGAGAGGATAGAAATGGAAGGATGGGGAATAGGGAAAAACGCTCGTAGCCATGAGGACAACGGAGCCCACTGCTAGCGAAACCGTAACTTAATTTACCTACGACTTTAGGAGATTATTCCATAGTGAGAAGAATTAATCGATCATTTCGTTGGATAGATGTGATGACAGTCGTACAGACGAACAGCGACTTTTAGGAGTGGGATGGCAGAGTAATGTAACGTGAATGTGACCGCGGCATTCCTTCGAATATTCTCCTCACGCATTTAATTTCGTTAGAAAGTGACGGATGTAAGTATTCAGTGCACCAAATATTCCGTAAACAAGCGGAATATCGGGCACAAAAATTCAATTTTTGACTGGAGATTGAACTTATTTCACTACCTGCTACATGTGATTTTAAATTCATGGATTGGATTACGTCGTGAGAAAGAATGAAAAAGGCGATTCGCACGGAATTGTTTAGATGCACCACGTGCCTGCTATGTTCATGATATCGGTGTTTAGATCACGAGTTATGACGGCAGGATTCACTCCGAACAATGCCGAAGGATTTTTAATTCCAGAAATTCGAGGCATTACGTCGAGCTCCTATTTATGGGTCACATATGACAATCGAGGATTCTTGTGAAGGCCTTCATAGCATTCAAAATAAAATTTATGTTCTAGCAACTCCAAATACATACCATATTTTCGTTGCCATACCCCGGTAACAGAGAAACACTGATTAATTATTGCATATGAAAAAGAATTACTGCACCACATGCAACCATTATAATGGAAAAAATGGTGGAGCATAACAAACCGTTATACATTATTATTGAGCTTACGTCGATACAAAAATAATAGCGGAAATTTTAGTAAAAATACCGTACCATGGAAGATTTAAAATATTTTCAAAATCTCCTTAAGATGGACTTTCTAGGGTGATGCAAGATATTAGCCTAAAGGTATTTCATTCTGTAATAAAAAATATCATGTCATTTCCCCGCCCTACTATTTGATTAAAATCCAGTGGGATTAGCTCAATCTTGCGCTGTGCAAGTTAATTCACATTATTCGCCCGGCATTAATAAAAATCTCTTTATAATTTCCTTCATTTAACGCTATAAAGACCAAACTAACTTACTTACTAATATTATTTATTTTTTTGCATATACTATTTATTTTACAACAAATTAAGTGATATTATGAAAAAATACCAGTGAAAATTTTTTAAAATAAGTTTACAAGCGTGCTCCCAAATAATTTTGCTATTTCTTGTAAAATAAATACACACTTCGCTAAAAATTTAAGTTTAACAATGCAATATATACTGATCTTTTGTATTAATGGGCATTTGTTACTGAAGGGCGTGTGTAGGGAAAATTAATGTATAAACCTCATACTCACTAGTCTCTACAGAGGTGATGAAAATAACCAATTTTGAAAAGGCATGATTAACGAGCAATAAATCATGCGACTCACTTTAAAAAATATTTCTGTACTTGATTTACATGACAAAATCTAAAAAAGTAATCACAAATAAGAAAAATAATTTTCACGACTTTTTATAAATATGTTGCTAAATGGGAACGTTTGATTATAAACAATTAAATGTTCTCAATTGTTAGAGGATATCAGGTGAAAAATAATTCTATTTTTTATGGATAAATTTATCAAATAAATTTGTCACTTTCCCATTTTTTTATTGAAATCAACAGCCATATTAGGTAGTCCATTCATAAAATTTCCCAATAAGGATCACTATATTGTCAAATTTCAATCATGTACAATCTTCCCATTGGATGCAATATTTCACGCTAATTATGGATCATTTTTATAGAAAGTACCACGGATTTGAGTCATACTCCCTTATATTCCGTTGAGAGTGTCAACTATTTTATCAGATATTTATTTAATTTAAACAACTCAATCAAACAACGGGTCGAATCATAGATGGAGTAAATAAGGAGATGAATAAATGAAATAGACAAAATACAATATTTTTTTTAGGATGTTGTACGTTCTTATATAACGTTACACTAAGAAAGGGACTCTCGGCGAAATTCCTCCAGATGATCCAGAAAAGACAATAAAAAATGAAGAAATAAGAAAGATTATGGATGTAAAGAAATTTGTGGTGGAGAACTTCGAAGATAAAATATCGTTGATAGAGTTTGTGCATGTCCAAAGAATGCGGGAAGAAAGAATTCCGAAGGATGCTTTCAAAATGGATGCAGGAAGGAAGAAGAAAAAGTACAAGGCCCCAGAATTCATGGTTCGGTGGAGAAAATAAAGGAAATGGATAAGGTGAGGTTTTTTATGTGGGAGAAATATTTGATATGGAAATTGGGAATTGGATGATGAATTGGTGAGGAATACGAAGGGTATTTCATTTTGGGAGATGCATATGTTGTTTAGTTTGAGACAGTTACTGTAAAGTGGAATATCCCGATTATAAAAAGCAACAGATAGCATCATTGCAAATGAAAAGTTACACTCTAATAGAAAGTCTTTGTGCAGTGCATCATTTCAGCTGCTATAAAATATTGAATTTTTTTTATCAAAATTATGCCGATGCTTGAGTGAATTTCTTTACATTCATCAATGCTTATGAGAAGCTTTGTTAATGTGAAATTCATTTAAACTAAAAATAATATTTCGTTATAAACGAGTCAAATTGATTATTATTACTGCTAATGATTAAATGAATTATATATATCGTTAAAATAAAATTAGCCGTGACGTAGCTGTTTTAATTCACTTAAACGTCGAAGGAGTACTGCAGTAACTAGTTATTATTCTAGCTGACCAACTCACCAGAGGAAAAAATCAGTAAGCCACGGATTTTTCTGCTGTTGGCATGTTGCGCAGTGGCCAAAAATGTACTACATAGTCGTAACACAAAGGGAGAATTGGGCGGCTACTCGAGAAAGAATAATAAATTTATTTTTGGATTTAAGTTTTTATTCGTCATCACCTGTAGCTCTACAGCCTGGAGAGTGTTTTGTCTTCTGCTATCATTATGTTATTCTATATTATACCCTCGTTTTCCCTTCCTTTGATTATTGTAGTCCTGTTTATAACGACATGCCTAAAGAGCTGGATAAAAAGTTACAAAGGCTACTTAATTCATGTGTAAGATATGTATTCAATTTAAGAAAGGATGTTCATGTATCACAGTACAGAATCAGCCTTGGTTGGCTAAATATTTGTAACCGAAGAAAATATCGGTGCTCTTCTTTTTAAGATTTCCAGAGATAGAATCCCTGATTATCTCCGGGAAATTTTTATGAACAGATCAGTAACCACTCACATGTCATCTCACAAAAAGGACTATTTACGTTATGCTACTCCACGTACAACTACCAACCAGAATTAATTTCTAGTAACGGCATCTAAATTTTGGAATTCTCTCCCTGAGGATCTAAAACAGAAGGGCTCCAACCATGCATTTAAATATAAATTATACATGGCTTTACTCAACGGAGAGCGAAAATAAACTCCCACATAAAATACAGCCAACATATTCCGTGTGTTGTCAAATTTCAATCCTTGTTTACGTGCCATTTCTTTATTATTTGTGTATCAGGCAACTTTATTGTTATTACCTGATATTTTCATGAACTTCGTGCTTTTGATGAGCCAATTAATGTAAATTGTGTTTTGCTCCAAGAGTATACCCAGAGCATGAATAAATATATATTGTATTCTATTATCTATTCTATTATATGTCTCCATTATGTTCCACTTCTTGAAATTTTCCATCCATCTTGTAACTCCCATTGCCTTCAAATTATCCCCCACACCCAGTAGCTATATCTTCCGTGGTCTACCATCTGACCCCTTCCATCTTCCTATGAAGTGTAAG
The DNA here is from genome assembly GCF_921293095.1 of Ischnura elegans. NCBI lineage: Eukaryota > Metazoa > Arthropoda > Insecta > Odonata > Coenagrionidae > Ischnura > Ischnura elegans. Next base: position 95,236,003 of record NC_060255.1, on the reverse strand, counting down.
ATTTTTTATCCTATCCTTTTCCATTCTTTCCAAATGATCCAACCATGTTCCCTCTGGAGTGCCGGTCCGTTAAAATATTAACTCTTTGCATCAGAATTACGACAATTTTTGAGTGGGTTTATTCACACCATAATGATTATGTCTAACAAGTTGTCGAGTACAGCGGAAAGACATCACTAAATCTCGTGGACATTTTGTTTGGTTGACTTACTGCGCCTCTATCTTTTTTCCTTCCCATTCCACTCCCTTCCCAGGGTGCGCGGGCGTATGAGTTGAATAGGGTAGTTTCCTTCGTCAAAGAAAACGAAAGGCATTGATTGCGATTCGTTACCCATCATTAGTGTATTCATAATATACAAAGATACACAACAACTAAATTTACCAAGTGACTTAAAAGATGAGAACTTTAGGAGACTCTTGTCTGTCTTCTAGTCCACAAAAATATAAAGTATCTCTTTACGTTAAGAGCAGACCAATGCCGACGCCGGGTTTCTCTCCACCCTTCCTACCCTCCCTCTCACAGCAGAAATATCGGTAGCTGTCGCACGCCGCCTCCCAATACTATATCATATATAACTCAGTGTTAACAGGGTAGTTTCCTTCATCAAAGAAAACGAAAGGCATTGATTGCGATTCGTTGCCCACCATTAGTGTATTCATAATATACAAATTATTTGGTTTTACAAATCCCGGTTTAAACGAATGGCAATGGTCAATTTTATCCTCATTCGAAAAAGACCAGATTGGCGCCCATGCGATGCCACTCCACGTGACGTCACAGGGACCTAGTTTCTATACGAGTAGATAGGAGTTTTACATCGTCTGAGATTACCTATGCATGCATGAGGCACAGAGCTCAGAGAAACATTGTTGCTAACGGCTTCCGGGTGCAGCTGCCTGTTGCGCCTTGTCGTGCAAGCTTTCGCGACCGTTAGAGGGCGTATCATCAGGCGCAACATCGCCTGATGATGCGCCCCGAAACGGTCGCGCGGACACGACAAAGCGCAACACGCAGCTGCACTCGGAAGCCGTTAGCAACGATGCCTCACGCTACGAAAACCTACGTTCAAAACTCAGAGAAACATGTCTTTAATAATCACCTGTTAAAACTGTCTGAGGTCGGAAAGTTTCCTATGTCGAATACAACGGAGAAACATCACTAAATATCGTGGACATTTTGTTTGGTTGACTTGCTACGCCTCCATCCTGCGCCCAGTGAACAAATAATAGTTCTACCCCACTCTAGCACAACAGAAGTAATTTGCTGCTAATTTAGGAAGACTACCCTTTTTATTACGAAAGTGTGGTAGCCTAATGGGTTAGCTGCAGATGTAAGGGGTCTCCATACGCCGCGTGGAGTCTTTGGATATCCACCTACAAAATTTTCCATGTGCGAGGTGACACAGGGAATAAACTAGCCTCTCTACCGTGAATGTGCGAAATTCACACACCTGCGGATTACTTCGAGGAGAGCTCTACCCTCACATATCCAAACCTACCTAGGGCTGAATCGCTGAGCGAGTGAACTAATTAACCCTTAGAGAGCCGGGGAGCGCTATCGCGCTCCTCATATCTCTCGCGAAAAGTGCCAGTAGCACGATAGCGCTTCTCCTGCAATATCACTCTCTGCTAACTCGATCCGTCCACCGTATTCCCTCCATCTTCCTCCAAACCCACATCTCAAACGCCCCAATCCTGTCCCTGTCCCTCTTCCCCATCGTCCAAGTCTCACATCCATACATAAACACATTCCACACATAGCATTTCACCAATCTCTTCCTCAATATCAATTCCAGTGCCTTGTTACACAAGGTTCTTTTCTTCTTCTTGAAAACTTCTTTCGCCATTCCTATCCTTCTTTTTATTTCTCCTATACTTTTCCAGTCTTCAGTTAACAAAGTTCCCAAGTAGCTGTAGCTTCTCACATTCTGTATTTCACCTTCTTTTGTCTTCACCCTCTTACCATCTACATTTCTCACTTATAATACTTTAGTCTTCTTAACGTTTATTTTCATTCCATATATTTCCATTCCTTCCTCCAACGCTGTTACCAATATCTGCAATGACTCTTTGTCCTCGCCTAAAACCACCATCGATCGACCTATTAGATGAGCTCACTAATCATTCAATAGTCAATATTCGTTTTATTTTAACATTAACAATTTTCTTTATATAATAAAGATTAACTCATATTACCAAAACTTAAATGCATTAAAATGGTGAAGCCACATGTTATAAAGATTTCCTAAAGTTTTTAAATGTATATACCTTTAGTTGTTTTTGAGACCTAATGTTTTTTCCTAACCTACTGCAAAATTAGCAAAAATGCCTCGGCACTTTCAACATAGTACCTAGAAAATGGCTTGGCACTCAAAAGAGTTAAGTACGCTTTAAATCGTAGATGTCAGTTTCTATCGATAAAATTTGTCCTCTCGTGTTTCTTAACCATGATTTTCTTTCCCGTGATCCCGTCCACAGTTTCGCTATTCGCTTGAGCCCCTCCGTGATGTTCTCCTGGGACCAGATAGAGAGAGAGGAACTTGGAAACCGCTGAAATGGGACGCGTCGGACCTCCGGAACGCAAATACAAGCACACGCACGGCGCAGGCACCAATTCGTGTGCAATCGGAACTCAAGGTCTCCATTACTCGTCGTTCCCTTCCGTAAATCCCAGGAGAGAGAGAGAGGGAGGGAGGCCCAACACTGCCACTGGAGTGCATCCTCTCCGGATGCTCATTAATCCTCTCCTCAGCACACAGATGGCAGCAGCATCTCTCTCCCACACTCAGACTGCGATTACTCCGGTGTCGGTGACCCCACCGTGTCATCAGAATGTGACATGCCCTCGCTATTGATAATCGTAATGATTATTATACCGCACATCTTCTTTGCCGACCTCTTGATTTATGCATTTATTAAAAATATCTAGTGTAAGTCGTCAATTTGGGTTATTAAATAATAATTTTTTTACCGTCAAGTTTACGGTGTTAATTTTAATTACCCAAACTGACGACATTTTTTAATGCGATGTATTTTTAATGGATACGACTTTTTATGTCAACTTCTTATGGAAATAAATAAGCATTGAAATGTGTATTACCATCTTAGTGCCTGACTACAAGTTATTTTATGCAGTTGTTTTATGTGTTATGCTATGGTGATATTTTTTCGATGCAGGATATATGAGGGGTGAGAGGCCAAGGGGTACAAGTGATTCTTTCTCAACAGAGACAGGTATAGTTAATTGCTGCAAAAAATACACAAAAACTTGGTTGCCAAGGGATACGAGTGAGTCTCTGTTCTGTGCTGACATCCAGTGGAAAATCAAATTCTCTACTAAACATCAAACTGATCTCATTTGCTTTCTATACCTAATTTATGTGCCTAACTCTGTTTAGAAAAGAAAAATCACTTGTACCCCTTGGCTCCTCACCCACTCATATCACTTGTGAATGCTGCGTTACTGATAGGATATGTGGGCATATTCTTCTGAAAAGTAGTTCCATAATTTCGACAATGAATTCGTATAAAGGAGGCCCTTTCAACAATTACAATTTCAGTAGTAAAAAAGTCTTTCCATCGCGTTTCGTAAAAATTGGCCACTACTACTCAGCACAAGAAATAATTACCTCAGGCCGGTTTTATAATGTCTTTTTAGCGAAAATAAGAGTATGATTAAGCCGTGACCTTAAATTGGGAATGTTTGAAAGATGCAATAAATAAAGTATCTCAGAATAACATCTAGTTAAACTAATGACCTTACATGGAAGTGGACATAAATTACCCTTTGCACTACTTGCAAACCTCTAACTGCTATCTGAGTAAAAAAGTTAGAACGCTTAAATTTAAGCATTTGTTTGAAATTATGCCGAATCTACGTAGGGATTTCACTTACTTACTACTCACTTCACTGTTAAGGACGCAAAATATTTTTAACCGTGTGATACATTCATAAAGAGCCTGTAGGGCTATATTTCCTCGATTCCGTCACGAGGTCATGCCGAACGAGCTCCAGCTTCTCAGCCACTCCTGAGCCATGCGAATGGTTCTCGGGTGGTTCGTAAATTTGCTTACATTCATTTGACTCATTCCTTCCCTCATATCAAGGTTCTCCTTGAACGAGCGAAAACTCTAATGATGTTAACATTAAAAAGAAGAACTTTTTGCTTTCACGTTATCAATGTGAAAGCACAAAGTTCTTATTTTTAATGTTAATTATGAATCGCTTTCACAAAGTTACGCCTCAAACAATCAATTTTTTCTTATGATGTTTATGCGCTGTATTGCCTCTATGCTCAAAGGAGTGGGTTGGGGGTCGAGCGAGGATGAGAATCGGTTGGGTGCCAGTACTAGCCAAAGGGACAAGTGTCCGCCCGCAGGGGCTCAACTAAGAATTAAGGCTAGGGGGGGTTTCAGGTGCAACTAATACTTTGGGGTGTGAGGGTATTACGTACCACCTCTACGCAGATGATTTACAAATTTACCTTGACTGTCACCCAACAAACATTGATAATGCCATTGAAAAATTAAATGAAGATGTTAATCACGTTTGTGATTGGGCCAGAATGAATTTACTAAAACTTAACCCCCATAAAACTCAAGCTATTATTATTGGTACTCCAATGTATGTCAGGAAACTCAACTATGACAGAATACCGCAAAATAAAAGTTGAAGGCGTTGATATTGGCTATCCATGCACGGTAAAAAACTTAGGGGTCATTATGAACAATACGCTAACGTGGAACGAACATGTATCCACTATTTCTTACAAGGTACAGTGGTTTGCAAAAGTTTCTTAACAAATTGAGCGGCGCCACTTCTGCTCCTTCAGAGAAATTGAGCTTCACTTACTGCTATTATGGTCCTTGGTTACGCGCCGCATATATTTCGTTTGTTTGTAAATAGATGTTGTTCTCGAAGGTAAGAGCGTAGAATATATCGTGTTATTGCATATTTATCTTTCTTTCGTTGATTTATTTAGTTGCAAATGATTTTTTCGTGAGCTCCAATGACTTTCTGGCTTCCAGAGTTCCTGTCGGTTTGTATTTTGCGTATTTTAAGCCTTGCACTGCATTGAACTATTCGTGTTTAATTATTACGATTATTGTTTCAATTTAACCTCATGTGTATGGGTGCCATATGTAAATTTAACTTATGATTACTTCTGTGCGTGAAATAGTGTATTGCGGTGTTTTCTAAAGTAGATATTTGAGGTTAGTGTGCACTACTTCGCTCGTTTTCCAATTGCATTTTCGTGAGGTTGATGACATTTTCTGTATTGTGAAGTGATTGTGCCAAACATATTTGTCGGAACGGAGGTTTACTTTGTTTACTGCGGTGTGTTAATATCCAAAATACGTCGAGAGAAATAATTAGGTGCATATTCAATATTTCAGTGTTGGTATTACGGTTGCCGTCGCCTCAGGCAGGCATTTGTTTCTCTTGAGTGAGCATACGGAGGTAAAAACTCGTGTGACGAATGATATGATATGAGTTTTGATTCAGATTCGCGAGTAATGGTGCAATTATTCTAAGCTTTTTGTGTGCGCTACGGCAATCTAAGAATGATATAAGTTAGCGATAGCCTCTAAATTGCTAATTAAATGAAGCTTAAGGTTGGAGGATGGTGAATTGTTGGCGTTCCGGTATATATTCGCGTTTCTCTATCATTCCCAAGGGATGTAACTTCAACTTTTCTTTCGTTTAATTTCATTGAGAAAATATTTTTTCCCGTTGCGTTATTATTATTGATTTACTTCCGACTGATAACGTATTCTACTAGCGAATGAAAATTTCCTTCCTTGTCTAATATGAGAGTCAAATACTTATTTCTAGCGATCCCTAATTCGGACACATGTCGATTGCACGTCAGTATTTTGTGATGATCAATATTATTTTTAATTTCGTCATCTGAGTGATTATATAATGTTATAGCCGTGGTTATAGCTGTGTTTTCAGCCTTCATAACCTTCACATACTCCTGGAATTTGTTTTTATTTACAATTCGTGCATCATATGTTTCTGGTTTCCAAGTCAATTGTTGCGAACACCTGCGAAGGTCCAAGTAATCTATCAGTGCTGATTCTTCCAGTTTGTCTGCGGGCCAAAAAAAGACAACCTGTTGATGTTGTGAGCTGTCGTTAACCCTTCCTTGACTGTGCGGGGTAGCTCAGTTACCCCAAATTATAGTAATGTTGTATAACTGTTTTATATTATATTTTGTCCCTTTGATATTTTTTTTTGTATTTGACCTCAACCAATTTGTCGTCATTTAGGTGACGAACGATTTTTTTTACATTAAATTGTTTTTGAAAAATTCAGTTATAGGTGGGGTAACTGAGTTAACCCACACATTTGTTGGCGGGAATAAAAACTTGTTTGTTGTATGAGTGCAGGGATAAAATTTGAATGCAATAAATTTTATTATATTTTAATTTCAATTACGCCAGTACTCCACATGACCTTGTGACGTGACTTCCACGTGAATTCGACGTGCCTCACCTTTTGTATTCATTTTTTCATAGCATGCTAGTCAATGTACGCAGTTACAGTAGCAAAATATGAAAGATTCCTGCCATTTCGCACAAAATCAACGTAGAAACATAAATGAAGCCAAGAATTTATTTTTAAATTATATAAAACAAGATAATATATCATTGAAAAAGAGTCATTGTGCTGGGTTACAGGAAATATTAAAATATAACATAAAGTTTATGAATTACTGCTGGTGTTACCTGAGATACTCCGTGAGATTCGCGTAAGTTTTCTAGGCACAGTCACGGAAGGGCCAATGCACTATTCTTTACGTCCGGATTTCTTAGGGTGCGTTCACGCAAAACGCTGGTTGCGAGCGCCTGAAAACCAGCATTTCCGGCTTTTAAGAGCGCGGGCATTTTTTGCGGCCTTTCACGTAAGACGCTGGAAACAAGTTGTAGTCCTAAGTTGCCGAGATGTCTTCGTCAAGTGATGATGAAGTTTTTTTTATTAGAAAACGTCGATTTTAATCCAGACAGCTTGAAGGCTTGGATGCATGGCATTAATATCGGACGAAATAATTGAAAGTGAAATTGAAATAAATGTGAATGTTCTTTGTTTTTTATTTGGATGTACTTGTCTTTTAATTTGAATGAATTTTTTGGAGCAGTACAGTCTTTTTTAAGCCTAATCACAACATTCACTCTCAAGTACAGAATAATTTGCTTCGCTATCCACTCCTGCACACGAGTTGTGAACCAATTTCTTACAAATGGAACAGGTGACCCAGCCTTCAAATGATTTTTATTGAAAATCACAGCAGTATAAACATATAGTTGTCTCTTCATCCCATTATTCTTTTTTTCCATTTTTTTTATTACTTCCCCATTCCGCCTCAACCGTTCTGCCTCAAGAAGACGTTTGCGCTTACCTAAGAACTGACGCTTACTGATTGACCGAAAATTACATTTATTCAGACGTTTAGTTTTACAATACTAATGATTACTTCAAACACATACCAAAACTTTCTGTAATTTAAACGCCTGAATGTGACTTACCATCGATACAAAGTACTCGAGTAGGAATCGGGCAGTCTCTGAAAATTCACTGCCTCCACCTGCATTTGAACCCGAGCCCACATGTTGGGAAGCCAACACTCTAGCCTCCACACAAACACAATCCCCCTTCGCCACAGTTATGTCGGTACTTTCGTTTTAGTAGTATGCGAAAACTTGGAAGGTTGGCACATGAAGCCACCTGCATCCTTTGCCCTCACGGCATCAAGAGCCGACGAAGACGATCGCGAACGCGACTGAGCAACCGCAGTTGTAGTCAAACTCTAGGGGAATTAGCCCAATCGGAATTAAGATTTGCGAGTAGAAAGAACTGAGGAAACTCACGTCCACGCACACGTTGGGCATTCGGAGTGTCTTCTTTCGGGCTCCATGATGAGGTTTTTCCCGTCGGTAGATCCATATTCGGACACACCGTTAATATTTCAAAAATACGTGGCTCCCTAACCGAGCTTGTCTATGCGCGGTAATAGCGGTGAACATCTGGGAGGCTTCGAATCCGAAGTAATCTCATTCTCTTTCATTTTTAAACGAGACATTCTTGCCCTCAATATTATCTTTGCAGATAAATCAGGAAAAAGTTAATATTGAATTTTTAACGACTATATTCATTTAAATTATGTCTCTATCTACACATTTATCTCTAAACAGATCCATTCACGGAGAAAAAATAAGCAGGGAAGGTGGCAGTAGTTGTTTCCTCGTGCTCCTTTGGCTAACTACTGTCAAATATTCCATGAGTAAAATTCCTATTCATAATAACTACAATTCTCATTGAATAACCAGATACATTTGTATTTGAAATCATTTTGATAACCCTAGGTTAAGTAAAATTATAGTAATTTGATCGATAATCATTGCTTTCAAATTTTTTAAACTTGGCCTTAAAGAAAGTAGGGAAATTTATTCCTCGTGATGAAAAGCACCAACGCTTTCCTCCCAGTGCGTGTGCAAAAAATTATCTTTAATGACCAGGATTGAAAACATTTATATGAACTATTTCATCTTTAATAATCCGACGACTATTAATAATTATGCACATTCGACCAAATGGGTATCATTCATTTCTCCAAGTTTTTAATATCCTTTGAATAATCATGTTGAAATATTTCTATTTGTAAATCTATTGGCCTCGCCTTCTGATTTGGCCTCAGTTAAATATAGAAAACACAATGGAAGGCTCATTCACCTCACCTAAACATCACTGAAAAGTCACTGGTGAGCTTAATAAATACGTTTAAAGGCATGGGTGACATCTTCTTTGCTCATAAGTGTTTAATAACTTGTGCTTTGTCCCTTATCATAATTTTAATGCATATACGTAATACCCCGCAAGCTGCCATAATGGTCGTGTGTGGGACGGTGTTGGAATACCAGCCGTTAACATATAAAAAGGAAATGCTCTAACGAAATTTGCGAGGCATACATTAAAGTCATGTATCGTACAGAGTAAAAGTTATTTTATATTTTATCTATTTCATGGATTAAGTCTTTTTGCAACGGATCCCATATATTCGATGCATATTCAAAGCGTGGCCGGACGAGTGCAAAAGTCTTTCAATATATTTGTGTTCCCCCCGATAAGTTTTAAATTATCGCAACTCCTATATACTTCACTTTATCAGTCGCCTTTATGTTCTCACCATCTATAGTATATACATGGGGATATTTGGACGATCTCCGCAAGAAATGTACCGCCGTGAAAAGATATCAAATGATGAACAACGTTAAGGCGCAAAAATAAAGAAAACGGCACAGCAAAAATAGATTTTAACGTAACGGAACTTGAAAAAATTTACAGGTCAACGAGCATTTTAAATAGTGGAAAATGTAAGCAACAAGTTCCATTTAATCACGACTTTCTGAAAATTATAACCATTTCCAGAGAAAGTTACTGCGGATGATAATGCGAAACACTAAACGCAAACGATTCTACTAAGAAATTTAAATTCATTGAAAATAAAAGAACCCTTAATATTTTGAACAGTAGTATATTTCCGCTTCTCGTTATCAAGAATTAATAGTTTACTAGTTAAATTAATCACTTACTGACGAAAAATTTCCGGGACACATGCTAATATACACAATACATCTAAAGTCAGTATTTTAAAATGATCGATCGGAGTAATCGCTTTTGTTTCCTATATGAAATACTACCTACTTTAAATGTTCTCAGATATTCGAGGGATATTTTCGTTACTTATTTCAACAATCGTATGACTCGAGCATCAACAATGAGGTCCGTACACATCAATACAAACAAAACAGTTGATACTTCATCTATATTAAAATCTGTGATATGGAAGAACAGATGCGAGACCGTTTGACCCCCGCCTTAAGGGGCCAGATTATAGGGTTGGTTGGAGGTGGCTTATCAGTGCGAGAAGTTGCCGATATTCTTAGTGTGTCAAAAGTGACAATTTATCATTGGTTGAGACGCTACAGGGAGGGTGATCAGAACATGAATGACAGCCGTCGAAGCGGAAGGCCACGGGCGACCAGTGCAATGGAGGATGGGAGGATTTTAAGAATGATAGAAAATAGGCCCCTGTCACTTGGAGGAGTTGCTGCACTCTCGAGGGAGGTGCAGCTGGAATGCAGCTATCACACTGTTAGAAGGAGAGTGATTGAAGGTGGCTTTCTCCACCACCAACCTGCGCAGAAGCCTTTCCTCACCGAGGATCATAAGATTTCCAGGGTTAATTTTGCGCAGAATAACCTCTTAAACGATCAGGTATTTTGGGACCTGGCCATTTTTGCCGATGAGAAGACGTTCTGCAGTGACCAGCAAGGAAGGCTTGAGTTATGGAGGCCAAGGAATACTCGGTAAGTAGAAATATAATCATTAATGCCGTTTTTTTTACGGGGGAACCATTCATCATAACCATTCTTAATTTTATCGCTAACAGATACAACCAGCGGCACATCCTTAGAAGGAACTCCAGCGGCCGCATTAGCAAGAGTTTTTGGGGAGCAATGACGGCTGCTGGTCCAGGTCCATTGGTGCCCACTCCACCGCGTATGAACGCGGAGCAATACGTTGCCATTCTTGCGGAGCATCTTCTGCCATACGTAGACCGCGTCGTGCCACCCGGAGAGGATGTCACATTCATACACGATAATTGCCCTATACATAGGGCCAATGTCGTCCAGGAATTTTTTAGGAATAATCCGCGTATACACGTTCTGCCGTGGCCGGCGAACTCCCCCGACCTAAACCCTATTGAACACCTATGGAGTATCATGGTGAGGGAATGGGAGAACGCTAATGAGCGAAATTTGGAAGGCCTAGTTCACCATGCCAATGAAATCTGGCAATCAATTGGGCGCCGTCCTCAAGTCTGTGAGCAATTGGTTCATTCCATGAGCTCCAGACTTGAGGCGGTGTTGGAAAATAATGGTGACTTCACTCGCTTCTGAGCGCATTGGTGTTGTCTTTTTTCTTTATAGTTTTATCAATGTTAAAGATGAGTTTTTTCATATTTTTTTTTGTTTTTGTTCACTTAGTTGTATTCATCGTTTACCTACGGAATTTATCTAGCTAACCCAGGTCGTTCTTGTTGTGTGTTTTTTTCTTAAAGTTTAAAACATTTCTAGTTACTAAAAAAAAGGGTTTTCATTTTTTGTCGTTTTTGTTCATTTAGTTGTATTCATTGTTTACGTACGGAATTTATCTAGATAACAGAGGTCGTTCTTGTTGTGTGTTTTTTTCTTATAGTTTATTTCATAGGGATCGTGAGGCCCTGGGCCATTTCCATAAGAAATACATGTAAAGTTCGTTTTTAATCCCGGCAGAACGTTTTTCTTTTGCATAATTAAATTTGTAGTAATGGTCACATTTAGTCTCTAATTGTCAAGGTCAAACGATGTCTGTTATTGATTTAGATATGGGTACTCGGTTTTTTTCACGTGAATAATAGGGTGGTTAACTATTATTTTTTTACAGAATAAATCGAAAGATTATTCTGACTCCTGGAGTACGTATTTCACGCTTTTAGATTTTAAAATGACGATATCTATTTTTCGCGATTAAGTAAAAAGTGAAAATTTTCAAGCGCGCGAAAACGCGACGGCTAAGTATGAATACTGGGAACCCCCGTGTGACGTCGTTCAGCTTCCCACTGCCGCAAATGAGGTAACCTTAGGGCGAGGCTTTGAGCGCTGATACGACGCAATGCTAGTAGGTAGCAGAGTACCCTCCTAGCTGGTAGTGCTTGGCTTGAATAAGGATTTTTAATACCTTATCAAACAAAGGAAACTTTCTGACCTTAGCCATTTTTATTAGGTGATCATTAAGGGATGTTTCCCTGAGCTCTGTGCCTCATGCATGCATTGGTAATCTCAGACGATGTAAAACTATGTCCTGCTCGTATGGAAACTATGTCCCTATGACGTCACGTGGAGTGGCATCGCATGGGTGCCAATCTGGCCTTTTTAAATGAGGATAAAAATTGACCATTGACATTCGTCTAAATTTGTATTTCTAATACCAAATAATTTGTATATTATGAATACACTAATGGTGGATGAGGAATCGCAATCAATGCCTTTCCTTTTATTTGGTGGTGGAAACTACCCTATTATAAGTGGCATATTATCGCGTGGGTAAATCATCCAGTCTTTTAGCTTTGGCTAAAGATGGACTCTTTAAAAATATCGTACACTTCAAAAAATTAAGACACTAATAATGTTTTCCAATTAATTGTATAAATTTGTGAAATAGAAGTAATTTGAAATTTATTGGTGAAGATAATAAACGCACAATGCATTAAAAAATGAATCTTTGGTAATTTGTTACATTTATAGGTCATCATAACCCTTAAAACCCTTTCAAAGCGCGCCAAACCTCTTTCAGTGACAAACTACATCAAAAAAATTTACAATAAGTTTGTTTTTTCTTAATGGACAACCTAATATTCATTAGAAATTTACTTATATGGCAATTAAACGTTTGCATAGTCAGCTAGGTCTCGCATCTGTTCTTCCATATCACAGATTTTAATATAGATGAAGTATCAACTGTTTTGTTTGTATTTATGTGTACGGACCTCATTGTTGATGCTCGAGTCATACGATTGTTGAAATAAGTAACGAAAATATCCCTCGAATATCTGAGAACATTTAAAGTAGGTAGTATTTCATATAGGAAACAAAAGCGATTACTCCGATCGATCATTTTAAAATACTGACTTTAGATGTATTGTGTATATTAGCATGTGTCCCGGAAATTTTTCGTCAGTAAGTGATTAATTTAACTAGTAAACTATTAATTCTTGATAACGAGAAGCGGAAATATACTACTGTTCAAAATATTAAGGGTTCTTTTATTTTCAATGAATTTAAATTTCTTAGTAGAATCGTTTGCGTTTAGTGTTTCGCATTATCATCCGCAGTAACTTTCTCTGGAAATGGTTATAATTTTCAGAAAGTCGTGATTAAATGGAACTTGTTGCTTACATTTTCCACTATTTAAAATGCTCGTTGACCTGTAAATTTTTTCAAGTTCCGTTACGTTAAAATCTATTTTTGCTGTGCCGTTTTCTTTATTTTTGCGCCTTAACGTTGTTCATCATTTGATATCTTTTCACGGCGGTACATTTCTTGCGGAGATCGTCCAAATATCCCCATGTATATACTATAGATGGTGAGAACATAAAGGCGACTGATAAAGTGAAGTATATAGGAGTTGCGATAATTTAAAACTTATCGGGGGGAACACAAATATATTGAAAGACTTTTGCACTCGTCCGGCCACGCTTTGAATATGCATCGAATATATGGGATCCGTTGCAAAAAGACTTAATCCATGAAATAGATAAAATATAAAATAACTTTTACTCTGTACGATACATGACTTTAATGTATGCCTCGCAAATTTCGTTAGAGCATTTCCTTTTTATATGTTAACGGCTGGTATTCCAACACCGTCCCACACACGACCATTATGGCAGCTTGCGGGGTATTACGTATATGCATTAAAATTATGATAAGGGACAAAGCACAAGTTATTAAACACTTATGAGCAAAGAAGATGTCACCCATGCCTTTAAACGTATTTATTAAGCTCACCAGTGACTTTTCAGTGATGTTTAGGTGAGGTGAATGAGCCTTCCATTGTGTTTTCTATATTTAACTGAGGCCAAATCAGAAGGCGAGGCCAATAGATTTACAAATAGAAATATTTCAACATGATTATTCAAAGGATATTAAAAACTTGGAGAAATGAATGATACCCATTTGGTCGAATGTGCATAATTATTAATAGTCGTCGGATTATTAAAGATGAAATAGTTCATATAAATGTTTTCAATCCTGGTCATTAAAGATAATTTTTTGCACACGCACTGGGAGGAAAGCGTTGGTGCTTTTCATCACGAGGAATAAATTTCCCTACTTTCTTTAAGGCCAAGTTTAAAAAATTTGAAAGCAATGATTATCGATCAAATTACTATAATTTTACTTAACCTAGGGTTATCAAAATGATTTCAAATACAAATGTATCTGGTTATTCAATGAGAATTGTAGTTATTATGAATAGGAATTTTACTCATGGAATATTTGACAGTAGTTAGCCAAAGGAGCACGAGGAAACAACTACTGCCACCTTCCCTGCTTATTTTTTCTCCGTGAATGGATCTGTTTAGAGATAAATGTGTAGATAGAGACATAATTTAAATGAATATAGTCGTTAAAAATTCAATATTAACTTTTTCCTGATTTATCTGCAAAGATAATATTGAGGGCAAGAATGTCTCGTTTAAAAATGAAAGAGAATGAGATTACTTCGGATTCGAAGCCTCCCAGATGTTCACCGCTATTACCGCGCATAGACAAGCTCGGTTAGGGAGCCACGTATTTTTGAAATATTAACGGTGTGTCCGAATATGGATCTACCGACGGGAAAAACCTCATCATGGAGCCCGAAAGAAGACACTCCGAATGCCCAACGTGTGCGTGGACGTGAGTTTCCTCAGTTCTTTCTACTCGCAAATCTTAATTCCGATTGGGCTAATTCCCCTAGAGTTTGACTACAACTGCGGTTGCTCAGTCGCGTTCGCGATCGTCTTCGTCGGCTCTTGATGCCGTGAGGGCAAAGGATGCAGGTGGCTTCATGTGCCAACCTTCCAAGTTTTCGCATACTACTAAAACGAAAGTACCGACATAACTGTGGCGAAGGGGGATTGTGTTTGTGTGGAGGCTAGAGTGTTGGCTTCCCAACATGTGGGCTCGGGTTCAAATGCAGGTGGAGGCAGTGAATTTTCAGAGACTGCCCGATTCCTACTCGAGTACTTTGTATCGATGGTAAGTCACATTCAGGCGTTTAAATTACAGAAAGTTTTGGTATGTGTTTGAAGTAATCATTAGTATTGTAAAACTAAACGTCTGAATAAATGTAATTTTCGGTCAATCAGTAAGCGTCAGTTCTTAGGTAAGCGCAAACGTCTTCTTGAGGCAGAACGGTTGAGGCGGAATGGGGAAGTAATAAAAAAAATGGAAAAAAAGAATAATGGGATGAAGAGACAACTATATGTTTATACTGCTGTGATTTTCAATAAAAATCATTTGAAGGCTGGGTCACCTGTTCCATTTGTAAGAAATTGGTTCACAACTCGTGTGCAGGAGTGGATAGCGAAGCAAATTATTCTGTACTTGAGAGTGAATGTTGTGATTAGGCTTAAAAAAGACTGTACTGCTCCAAAAAATTCATTCAAATTAAAAGACAAGTACATCCAAATAAAAAACAAAGAACATTCACATTTATTTCAATTTCACTTTCAATTATTTCGTCCGATATTAATGCCATGCATCCAAGCCTTCAAGCTGTCTGGATTAAAATCGACGTTTTCTAATAAAAAAAACTTCATCATCACTTGACGAAGACATCTCGGCAACTTAGGACTACAACTTGTTTCCAGCGTCTTACGTGAAAGGCCGCAAAAAATGCCCGCGCTCTTAAAAGCCGGAAATGCTGGTTTTCAGGCGCTCGCAACCAGCGTTTTGCGTGAACGCACCCTAAGAAATCCGGACGTAAAGAATAGTGCATTGGCCCTTCCGTGACTGTGCCTAGAAAACTTACGCGAATCTCACGGAGTATCTCAGGTAACACCAGCAGTAATTCATAAACTTTATGTTATATTTTAATATTTCCTGTAACCCAGCACAATGACTCTTTTTCAATGATATATTATCTTGTTTTATATAATTTAAAAATAAATTCTTGGCTTCATTTATGTTTCTACGTTGATTTTGTGCGAAATGGCAGGAATCTTTCATATTTTGCTACTGTAACTGCGTACATTGACTAGCATGCTATGAAAAAATGAATACAAAAGGTGAGGCACGTCGAATTCACGTGGAAGTCACGTCACAAGGTCATGTGGAGTACTGGCGTAATTGAAATTAAAATATAATAAAATTTATTGCATTCAAATTTTATCCCTGCACTCATACAACAAACAAGTTTTTATTCCCGCCAACAAATGTGTGGGTTAACTCAGTTACCCCACCTATAACTGAATTTTTCAAAAACAATTTAATGTAAAAAAAATCGTTCGTCACCTAAATGACGACAAATTGGTTGAGGTCAAATACAAAAAAAAATATCAAAGGGACAAAATATAATATAAAACAGTTATACAACATTACTATAATTTGGGGTAACTGAGCTACCCCGCACAGTCAAGGAAGGGTTAACGACAGCTCACAACATCAACAGGTTGTCTTTTTTTGGCCCGCAGACAAACTGGAAGAATCAGCACTGATAGATTACTTGGACCTTCGCAGGTGTTCGCAACAATTGACTTGGAAACCAGAAACATATGATGCACGAATTGTAAATAAAAACAAATTCCAGGAGTATGTGAAGGTTATGAAGGCTGAAAACACAGCTATAACCACGGCTATAACATTATATAATCACTCAGATGACGAAATTAAAAATAATATTGATCATCACAAAATACTGACGTGCAATCGACATGTGTCCGAATTAGGGATCGCTAGAAATAAGTATTTGACTCTCATATTAGACAAGGAAGGAAATTTTCATTCGCTAGTAGAATACGTTATCAGTCGGAAGTAAATCAATAATAATAACGCAACGGGAAAAAATATTTTCTCAATGAAATTAAACGAAAGAAAAGTTGAAGTTACATCCCTTGGGAATGATAGAGAAACGCGAATATATACCGGAACGCCAACAATTCACCATCCTCCAACCTTAAGCTTCATTTAATTAGCAATTTAGAGGCTATCGCTAACTTATATCATTCTTAGATTGCCGTAGCGCACACAAAAAGCTTAGAATAATTGCACCATTACTCGCGAATCTGAATCAAAACTCATATCATATCATTCGTCACACGAGTTTTTACCTCCGTATGCTCACTCAAGAGAAACAAATGCCTGCCTGAGGCGACGGCAACCGTAATACCAACACTGAAATATTGAATATGCACCTAATTATTTCTCTCGACGTATTTTGGATATTAACACACCGCAGTAAACAAAGTAAACCTCCGTTCCGACAAATATGTTTGGCACAATCACTTCACAATACAGAAAATGTCATCAACCTCACGAAAATGCAATTGGAAAACGAGCGAAGTAGTGCACACTAACCTCAAATATCTACTTTAGAAAACACCGCAATACACTATTTCACGCACAGAAGTAATCATAAGTTAAATTTACATATGGCACCCATACACATGAGGTTAAATTGAAACAATAATCGTAATAATTAAACACGAATAGTTCAATGCAGTGCAAGGCTTAAAATACGCAAAATACAAACCGACAGGAACTCTGGAAGCCAGAAAGTCATTGGAGCTCACGAAAAAATCATTTGCAACTAAATAAATCAACGAAAGAAAGATAAATATGCAATAACACGATATATTCTACGCTCTTACCTTCGAGAACAACATCTATTTACAAACAAACGAAATATATGCGGCGCGTAACCAAGGACCATAATAGCAGTAAGTGAAGCTCAATTTCTCTGAAGGAGCAGAAGTGGCGCCGCTCAATTTGTTAAGAAACTTTTGCAAACCACTGTACATAAAATATTGGCACAGATCAAATATTTAAAACGCATAATCCCAATAGAAGTACGAAAATAATTGGCGAATACCTTGCTGGTTCCACATATGGACTATTGTTCCCTTGTTTTTTACGACCTAACTGGTGAATTATATCAGAAGCTACAAACACTGTTAAATTCTGCGATTAGATATATATATATATATATATATATGATATAAATATCCGGGAGCATGTCACTCCTTACTACATAAAGCTGCAGTGGTTGAAACCCCAACAGAAAACTAAATTCCTGCTATCTGTTTTTGTTTACAAAATATTGTCATCCAAAACACCTGACTATCTTTACAATATGATTTTATGTAACCAGAGTGAAACCAGTAGAACCGTAAGAGCTAGAAGGCGTTTTAACAATACCAAATTGCCGAACTACGGTGTTCCAATTATCCACTTTAAACTCTGCTATAAGATTTTGGAATGAAATACCGGATGATATTGTTAATTGTAAAACTGTTAATCAATTCAAAATGAAAATGCTTGGTTATTTACTCGAAAAATATGATTGTAATTAAAATACTGTAATATATTTGTCATTAATACTGTTAAATTGTATTTTCACTTTTTCTATGTTGTTCACTGTGAGACTTAACTGTAAAATTTGATATGTTCCATAGGACAAGGTCCTCGAACAATAAATTTATTATTATTATTATTACATACCCACCAGAGTAAGTGGGAGTTGCGGTGGCCCTCCTCCAGAAAATATTTAAGATTAATGGTTCAAAATGGCGAGTTTTACGGCTTTCTGAGGGATATTTGATTAATCCTAATACTATTCTATAAGTAATACTAATCCATTTAGTAAAATGGATCTAACTTAAAATCCCGGTCAAGGCGGATGATTTTTTTCTCTGTGGATCTTTCGCACGATTGTGCATTGCGGGTGACTCCCGTGAAAGTTATCACCGCGGCTAGTCTCGGTATACTTTAAACTAAACTTAAAATTTTCTCTGAGCTCTGGGAGGGGGGTTTTTCCCCCAAAACCTCGCTGCGCCACAGTCCGCCCGCATTCGGAAAGGAGGGATTATTGTTTCTTTAATTTTGGTAATCAATCCTAAAAGGTAATTAAAGGAGTTCCGTCAGATTGGCCCGGGATCAAACTCACGATCTCCCGAAGGTTTTCCTCATCATCGGGAAGGATAAGGAGGAAGGGAGGGGAATCAGCAAACAAAATAACCCAAAATCGGAAACTTTCAACCTAACGAAAGAATGAGCTGACCTGGAGACACTCCCTTGATCTCGCCTCGACTGACTGACTGTCTCATCGCCTTCTCCAGTTCGTCAACTATCCCCTATCAATCCCGCGATGGTCCTGACCTCTACAGTCGGTGGGGAAAAAAGAAATGAAAAAAAGACAAAGACGTTTGCCGTTACTCACCGGGTGAGTAATAGCAAACGTTGCAATTTCTCCAACTCATTAGAATTAGGCGGTTACTAAATTCACTAATTCTTGATTTACTTTGTGGTATTCCGTTATAAGTTCTCCGGGATATCAGACAATTACTTATACCACTTATTTTTTATCAGAGCGCGACCCGGGTTCCAATGAATTATCATCATCTTCAGGCGCTAATGGTGATTTGTTTATCTTATTGTTACCTAGTTACTTGATGAATTTTAAAACGGACGCCAGAATAGGGGAAAAAGATTCCAGAGTCCCTAGAGTCCAGTTCAGGGCAGAGGGAGCAGTTAGAAATTTAAAAATTATTTAAAATCAGGACAGTACTCTTATAAATGAATATCTCTACCCATCTTTTTCCCCTATTCTGGCGTACGTTTTGAAATTCATTAAGTAACTAGGTAACAATAATAAGATACACAAATCATAATTATCGCCTGAAGATGATGATAATTCATTGAAACCCGGGTCGCGCTCTGTAAAAAATAAGGGGTATAAGTAATTGTCTGACATCCTAGAAACTTAGGTGGTAACTATTTTTCAGTATATAATTTTCATTATCTAATAGAAATGGTTGTAAGTAAAAAGTTATTGTACGAGAAAAGCCCTCTATAAAAGCAGACTTTATCCGTTGAAATATGCAACACACTGTTTACATGTGTTTGCCGGGACGTATATATTCATGGGGTTGAGTGGTTGGCATGTTAACACACTCCGTACAGACATTGGTCTTTTCACCCTATTGCGCCGAAGCTTCTCGAAGTGAAATGCTTACCCTACTACGAGTGGCATGAGAATTTTATTGTGTTTTTCATCACCCGAAATTTCGTCTTCCTAGGTCCCATTTGGACTTTTTTTTCGGCACTTGAAAAATTTTTCGAAATTTTTAAAACAATTTCCAAACATGCAACCGCCCAGGGAATCTTAGGGCCGTACTCTTAGCCGACCCTACATATCCGTCACTACATAAAAATATGCCCCTACATGCGTTTCTCAGTCGACCCTACATAAGTGGTGGGGGTTGATTCCGTCGTCAAGTTCTCTGAGATGACGTAGGTGATGGAGCAGCGCCAATTTTCCACTCTGGTGGCGTATTGGGAACTAACTATGAAACTAAGAAAAGACGTCCGATAATTTTCGGGCGTATTGTTAGGACAACGGCTCAAGGTAAATAAACAATCGGTGTCGTTCGCGAGGTCGTGTCGGTACCTTAATTATCGCTACAAATACTCTCATATCGAGCCAAAAGTAGAACCATATCGTCTTTAAATTACTTCAAAAGCGATCTGTACAAGATAGTAATAAGTACGGAGCAAATATGATCATTGACGTGGGAACTTACGTTGCATCATCAAGGTTCGTCATTCGCTTTAACCTTCCGTAGTTAAGTTTATTATGTGGCAAATATTGGCATAAAAATAAGTTTTCTATGGTTACACGTCCATAAAGTATACCAAGGGCCAAACGTGAAAAATATTATTATATATTCGTAGAAACAAGGTGCATGTATAATGCTCTATTGTTCTTATGAGTTTAGTCAATTTTATAATTTATTTAACTTGGTGGTCATAAAGTGGTAGTATTATTACCTTTCCGCTGTGTTACTGTGCATTTTAAAATGGTTTGTGTGAGCTCGTCTTTCTTAATATCCATTGTATTGTAGATTCTTTAATCGAAGTGATCAGCAGACGAAATTTTGCCACCATGTTTTTGTAGTGTGTAGGGCTGGTTCGGGTACCCTACATCAAGTAGGGCCCGTTTAGTTCCAAAAACGGCCATATGTAGGGCTTGATGTGGCGTATGTAGTGCGTGCTCGGTTTATGTAGGGGCTGATGACGTATCCAGGGTCGGTTGGCCCTGCAGGGTCGACTAAGAATACGGGCCTTAGATCCATTACTCGGCGTGCCAATTACCAATCCCGCAGTGTGGTGTAGGGTGCGGAGGTCCTCAGTAAGGGGCTCCTTCGTGGAGACCAATCACTCAGATTTGCCGCTCACCATATTTTGGATCACCACGCAGCGGGATAGCGTCCCCTTTCCCAGGGTTCCGCCCTCATTCCCACCCTACAATCCCTTTCCTCAGCGGGACTTCAATCCCATCCCTCTGCACACATTTCAGACCCGCAGTTCAATTAGCAGACTCTTTCGCAGCATGTGATTTCGGTCAACTTATTGCATGGAAGTGTTTTTTTTAAGCATTCACTCTTTGTAAACTTCCTTGCATGAATATCTCACATGAATTATTAATGCCTTATCAGTTATTTGAAAAAATAACGAATTTCTACTGAAAACATGAACGATTCAAAAAAATATTTATCTACTTAAATAATGTAGAGTTGAATCTAGAAATCGGAAAAATGTTCGCGTTAATATTTTATTATTTTAAAAATTTGAAAGAATATATATCTCTAATACAGTGAGTCCTCGTTTAACGTCACTTACCGTTCCTGAAAAATGTGAGGATAAACGAAATGACGTTAATCGAAGCATAATATCCCATAAGAAACAATGTAAAAAGTGAATATCGGCTCCTAGACCTCACAATTGCTACGCGAAAAAAATGTTAGCGTATCATATCTGGGGCATTTTTTACGATGGGAATGCCAAACTATCGCATAAATACGAGTTCCTGTCTTCATCGACGACAATAGCAGCAGTGACGTAAATCCTTCTCCATTTTTGTATCTTCCAGCATTTGCTTTTCGGCTTCGCTATGGTGGTCGCCCGGGCGAGCGTCGCCTGGGCATCATCATCGCTGAAACATCGTCGCAGTTACGGGAACCAAAATTATTGTGAACTCGGCGAAAAAAGTGACGACAAAAACTCCGAGTTCTACACGGAAAAATGCCTTGAAATCACTTTTTAGGTTCCTGAAAACCATTATGTCAAGTAAAACCTTGCGCACCTACGCAAGAATTCATTTTGCAGAAATTTTTGCTAAGACTGTAATCGCAATTATCAATAAACAACACCGTTTTACACTTTGTATAGACTGACTATATTACCGCCCACAAAACGAACAACCTGCAACGCCCGCCGCTTCGCCTTTTTTTTCGCGCGAAATTTAAAAGACTTGACGTTATCGCGAAGCGTAAGTGCGATAAACGAATGACGGTCTCAAAATTTTCGTGACGTTATCGCGAAATGACGTTAAACGGGGTGTAAACGGGGGGTATGACGCGAACGCAACAGTTGGGAGGTAAATTATGAGTGCTGGTGAGGCAAGGGGAATTTATTTCAAATAACTTCATTATGAATTGGCCTGTTAAAGAAGTGTTGACTAATCGTATATTGGCAAATTTTACCATGACACCCACATATCATGAACTTATTTTCGTGTGATGCTGTTTTAAAGTTTTGCGTTTCAAATCTTGCTTGAGATTATTATGGTTTTGACTATTCAGGTCTCAAAATGCTTTTATGAATACACATAAATTGAGATGCTGGTTTGGGAAGTTTTAAAATAATTTGGACCAATCCCTCAAGAATTATTTAGTACATCTGTTTTCACTTTTCTCCTTTCGCAGTTTTCGTAATAAATCCTCGACAGAAGGTATGAGCTAAATTTACAATCATTTCAAGTCGTAAAAAAACTGAATGAATACTTATGGTGTGTCAATTTTTCAATGATGAATTTCCAATAGCTGTAAGTTATAACTGTACACCTAGTTATAACATAATTCAATATTTACAGTAGAATTATAAAGAAATGATGAAGAGAACTCGCAATACAACAAATGCGGAACGAATATATTGATTTTGTCAATTTTTAAGATAAATTTCCAATAAAAATAAGCACTAACTTTTGAAATTACATCAAGTTACTATATATCATTATATATTTCAGAGACACCAAGACGGAAACTTGCGATACAACGGAGCAATAGGCAAAGCTATTATTAAGCAGTATTAAAACTAGAAAATTGCTCAAAAGTTGTCAATACTTTTGAGAATTCATTGAATTCATTGAAATGGCAAAATTTCTATAATATTCATCATTTGTTTATGCGTAAAGAATCCACCACTCAAAATATAAAAAAGGAATGGACTTACGCAGAGGGAATGGTCACGAAGGTCTTCGGAGTCGAGCGGAATTGACAAGCCTTGCCTCCTGCTGAGTTTCATCCTGATGCGAAAGGGTGAGAAAATACCTACCCTTCCCGAATACGTCAGGGGCAGTCTTTTCCTAACTCACGTGACTGCAATAGAGGATGTTCGTTCTTTAGCTTAGGAAAATTTACTCTTTGACTACAGTGGTCGTACTTTCACTTGCGCATGGAAATCCTCGACCCCCATGTATGACGCTCGGCGATAGACGGAAGATGGTGATGTCATCAACTTATCTGCGGCAGGGGCAATTCTGTCGACTCTTCGCCGCGAATAACTCGAGAAATAGCTAATGGATCGAAAATATGGATCATATTAGTTTTTTAAACTACGATTTCACTCATATATCACAACCGATAGTATAATAAAATTGATGAATTATAATATAAACAATAATATTGCCCACTCTGCTTACACGACCTTAATTTTGACTATTTATTTATGCTGTAGTTCAGCCAATTTTCGTAAATTTTTATTTTTTGAGATGACGCGTTTTTTGCATTAAAAATATCATCAATGGATAATTTAAAGTCATTTTTAATAGAAACGCATAAATATTGGGGGTTTAAAAAATAAATATCCATTATCATGGGTATTATCTGTATAGATACTAAGCCAATTTTTGTGCTTATCTCGCTTCTCTTCATTGTAAAAACTTACCAAAATTCATGCAATCATGTGGTTTTAAAGGAACGGTGAAATGTACAATGTGCTCCCTATCGACTTAAGACTTTTTTCTTAAAAATGCATATGCATCTATCCATTTAATTAAAAGATAAAATTAGTTATCTTAAAATTTTAAAATCTTTACCTTAAAGTTGGTTATCTCATGTATATCTATCTTGGATAACAAGTTTTGCGGCAAAAAATGAACTTTTCTTCCGTATCCCTCTTCCCGTATGGGTAATAATTCCCTTGTTTTCATCTTGAAGGAGATTTATCGGAGATTGTTCCAGGTATCCCTTGCATGGCGTCGTTTATGCACTCAGTTAACCAATGTCCTGGAATGGTGTGATTCACAAGAAGTGGTGCGGAACGTTGGCGCAACGGAGGAATTCTCTATCGACCGATTGGATAGTAGAGGCACTCGGAGGAAGGATGAGATTTCGTCGAATACATACATACATGCGTGGACTTAAGGGCTCCACTTATACCGTCCTACTGAAGCGCTCCTTATGTCTGGAATCCCTTTCAAAGGGAACATTCCAAAATCTTACGCGTCCATCTGTTCCGCGCAACTAGTCGCTTGGATGGGTCCTTTGATTTTATGTCAGCAAGAATAGCGGTCTCTTAGCCTTTGGAAGCATCTACTAACATTTAACGGGTGAAACACAGAAATGTCCACTTATGGTCTCCACAATACGGCCAACATTCTAGAAGACCATTGCCATTCAAAGTCATGCAGGACCCTGGAGAAAGTACGGGGCCACCATCATGATAATATTCCTCAGTTACAAAGATACTATAGACCTTTATGAATGATTTTCGGCTAGGAAACATTTTATTGATGAAAAATTTATCGGAATTCCCACCGTTTGTGGTATTGGGTTAATTCTCCCAACATTCAATGGCTGAGTCTGCCATCGTCTTCAGGGGTTTACTCTTAATAGTACTTCTTTACGGTACTTATTTATTTATTAATTCATATCCCTGGTTGCCGTTATTGTTGTATGCGGATGTAGCGATTAATTATGTCATTCCAGGCACTGCTCAGTTGGAAGCCTTTATCTTTGTTTAAGCTCTTGTCCTCAAGGCTAACACCTTTACAATTCTATCCCAATAGTTATTAGTGCGGCACAAAACCTTCGTATTTTTGAAGTCCATCCTATGACCGAGGTCCAAGCAATGCTCCGCTACCGCCGACTTTAGCGGATAAAATAGGCGTATGCATCTAACATGCTCCGTCAGACGTTTTTCGATTGTGCGGCCAGTTTCCCCAATGTAAACGTGACCGCACTCATACGGGACACTGTACACTCCCGAGGTTTTGAGGCCCAAGTCATCTTTCGGTGTCCCAATATTAAAACTAAAATTAAAATTTTACATCAAACATTTCATTCTTCAAATTAATTTTTAGTTAGCAATTATTCGGTTAATTGTTCAAATTTTGAGGTGAAATTATTATTTTTCCTCGAGGCATAACATAAAGGACAGTACGCATTAGTTTAATTGCAAAAGTATTGGCTAATTATTAACTAATGCAATATATCTTTTGACGTGCATTTCCCTTTTTGGCTAATTCATTCATTAGTGAAGAAGATATTCGGAAGAGAGTCCATAATAAACATAAGACAGAACGTATGAGCTTCCCCATGTTCATAACAAATAAATTTGTAGCGTTCACCCTGAAATTTCCACTGGGCTTGCCATCACCGGCCGGTTCCATTGTGACTCACTCACCCATTTCCCTGTATTCCCTTCGCTGGGTGTGCAGAGTTATGGTTCAGGCAACCACCCCTCCCCTTCCCAAATAATCCTACCCCTACCTATACACCCACCTCCCACCAAACCCCCCTCCCCTCCCTGATAGGTCGGTGGGCTGGCCGGGAGAGCCCAGGTAACCATGCGTCAGCCAGGAAGCGAGTCTGGGTGAGAGAGGCGAGCGAGTCGTATGCGTGTGTGAGGAGAGGGAGACAGAGAGAGACAGAGGAGAGGAGACAGACCAGATGGTCGACTCAGATGAGTGTCCAGCCTATGTTTAGAGAAACCGCCCGAAGGATATCAAGGATATCTCCCGACGCTCTTCGGTAAGTGGATCAGCCTCATTATTGCAAGTGCACAGCATTGGGTGCAATTAACTGGTTTCTGGCCGGTTGCTAAGACATGGGTCGATCCTATCTCTTGTTCTCTCCAGGGCAAATACTCTGGGTCTGTGGACACCACTCAGGTGATTTCCTGGATATACGTAGCTGAGATTCGGCTGCCTTTTGGCAGATATGAGCCGAGATCCAGCATTCTCCTGTCTCAGAGATTCGGCTGCCTTTTGGTAGATATGAGCCGAGATCCAGCATTCTCCTGTCCCAAATTTTCAAGTTTGGTACCAGAAGAAAAGACAATGTTCTCATGGTATCTTGTATGTATGCTGCATTGCAATTTATTGGTATTTGTTTAAAAGGAAATTTTATGTTTGTTCAAATGTGCAATAAATTAATTGCCATGTTAAGTGTGACAATTGTGTGAAGCCCTCCCTTCAGTGCTGTACATAGGAAGGCAACTTTGGTTGCCTGGCGCCCGTAAAAAGAAATTCCTATTAGGTTAGCCCACGACTCAAGAGATCGGAGCCTGCTGAGAGCTGCCGGGTATTAGCTTACGGTAGGAGGTCCCATCGGATCATAGGCCGAGGGATGGCGTGACAAATTACATAAAAAGTAACCGATGAGTCGCGAGGTTGTGATCTGCTCGATTCAATGTTGAAATTGATGGAGCACTAACAAAGTTCGCGAAAACTCCGAGAGATGGCGGTAGTTTTCTATGCCTTTATAGCATATGTTTCTGCTAGGATACATAGCCCGAAGTGCAAAGAAATACGCTAAGATCTCTTAAGCTAGCCAGGTTGAACAGTATACCGCACGAGATAGAATGGCCAATGAAGGGTAAACATACACCCATTTTACCGTATACAGTCCAATTTTCCCATTTGAGAAAACATTTATAAAAAATCGTGAAAATTATCTTTCGTATCGGAGATTACTTTTACAGATTTTTTTTATCTAAATTAAGTATAGAAGTATTTTTTAAAGTGAATTGCATGACTTGTGTGTACGTTGGTCGTTAATTATGGCTTTTCAAAATTGGTTCTTTTCTTCACCTCTGTAGTGAGAATGCGGTTTATTCGATATTTTTACCCCTAAACTCGCTCTCCGGTAAAAATGTTTATTTATTCGAAAGATCAATATATATTACGCTGTTGATCCCAGTTTTTTGGTCAAGTGTACATTTATTTTTCAAGAAATAGAAACTTTTTTGCGTGTTCCCATTAGGGAACATGCTTGAAAGCACTTAAAAAAATTTTGTTCGGGTTTTCTTTCATTAAACCTCTTAAGTAGTTGTAAAAAATAATAAAAATCAATTGCTAAGTTACTTCGGTCTTTATAGGGTTAAAAAAGTCCACAAAAAATGGTCCACAACAAATATTTATTTATTCGAAAGATCAATATGCATTACATTATTGATTTTATTGTTAGTTTTTTGGTCAAGTGTGTATTTATTTTTCAAGAAATAGTAACTTTTTGCGTGTTCTCATCTGGGAACATGCTTGAAAACACTTTTAAAAATATTTGTTCGGGTTTTCTTTCATTTTATCTCTTCAGTAGATGTAAAAAACAATAAAAATCAGTTTGGTAAGTTATTTCGGTCTTTAGAGGGTTAAAAAAGTCCACAAAAAATAGTCTTCGGGGGAGCATGGGATAACAGTCTACCCAAAAAAGTCTATAATTTGAATAATGATAACGTTAGAATATTTACAAGCATGCTTCAAAAATACATAAATTACAATCAACGACAATATCACCCACCCTACTTGCGCAGCCTTGCAAAACAAGATAATTAATTATGAAACAAGTAATTATTTTATGCACCAAAGGATAAAGTACGTGATGAATAAATATTTGACTTAGCCGGAATATATCAAGTCAAACTTTTCACTCCTGCGCGTGACCGCATAATAAGTCAATTATTTCGTGCAGTGGTTTTAATTTTTTTATGCCTTGCACCCTAACACAGGCAATGCCTGGAATATTCAAAGAAAGGAAGATATTCCCCCCTTACCGTTTCGCCTACCCAATAGGATTCAAAGTGCATTCACGCCAAAACATATACTGCGTGGGATACGGTTCCTAGTGCCCGTATGGCTATGATTTTTTTGCAAAAAAACTTTCCTACATATTTTTCACCAAAGAAGTGAGTGACATGCAAAATTTGAGCAATTTCACTTTTTTAGGACCACCTAAAATTCCGATTCACTATTAAAACTATTAAAAAAACTGTTAAAAAGCGCGTTAAAAAAATGAATACGGCACTGCGCCTTCCAAAGATTTCTCGCTACTTTTTCGTGCCGCGCAAATGATTTTGGAATTGAAATGAGACGTCTTCTGCCGTGATTCGCGGTTTAAATTAACGAAAGTTCGGAGCGCGTGTATTACTTAAACAAATGACTTCGGCACAGCGCGTGCCAAATATTTCTCGACAATTTTTCCGTTAATTCAAATTCAATAAACCCCCACGCTAATTTCAGCGCAATATCCAATAGATTCCACGCTATTTTTTTTTCAAAGAACGCCGTCATTGTATTTACAAGTATTATTACTATGTGAGAAAAAATTTCCAAAGAAACTACAGCCTTTTTATTCTACCGGTAGGGGCAGATTCCCTCCTGACCTTTTTCCGAGGGCTTCGCTCACAAAAGAAGGTCGGATTAGTTGAGTTCCAGAAAAATTGTTCAAAGAATTCCACCGTCCAAAATCTACGAAACAAATATTACAGAAGTCTTGGTGGTATTTTATGTCAAATTTGATATCAAAAAACAAGTGAATCGGTGGAACAGGTGAGGCGAGCTCTATGCGCTCAAAAGTAAAACTGAAAAGTAATCTCTAATAACTGTAACGTTAGAAATTACGTCACAAATGACCGGTTGCTGGAATGATAGAGAATACCAAATCGCTGGTCACTTGGCAATCCTCCAAGGCGATGGTACTGGTAACCTGTACGGGATAAGTCGACCGATTTGGAAATCAATGATTTCCTTCTCAACACAGTCAAGGGTCGTCTCCTCACAACAGCAATATGTTCACTGATGTGATGCCATCTACCGTGAACGGCTCGCATCAGTGATCTACCCGAGCCTCTCAACCGGAAACCCTTCACAAGTACACACTCAACTAACTGGGAAGGAGACTTTGCGAGGCTTGAGAGAGACTAAGGTTGCCTCGGTTGGGATAAAACTCACTCAAACCTTGGGCTCAGCTCCGGGAGAAATTGCTCAGGCACGAGCGATGGTACCTGGCAACCTGGATGGCATAAGTGGGTCGGTTTGGAAATCAAAGAATTCTCTCTCAACAGTCGGCTCTTCACATCAAAAAAATGTGTAACCCTCCGTCAGTCGCTTAAAATTTTGGAAGGCTATTGGTCGCGCGACGTATCACAGACACCAGTTTGGAATTATTGAACAAAATGCATGAAAGTAGAAATGACTGTTTTAACTACAATCAATCGTTCCTTGAATACTTAATTTCATGAATGGACAACAAATTTATGCATAATAATGATCGAGGTATTTTTATGAATAAATGATTGAATACTATACATTCTTGAAACAGTGTCTCTTATTAACAAAAATGAAGACATGTTTAATAAAAACTGTGACCTTCATTGTCATAATACGAGAAGCCAAAATGTAAGTCAGCATAGAGTAAATAAAACGACTAAATGGATAGATCATAAGGGAATACTTATATACAATAAATTGCCTACTCGGATTAAAAATATCAAAAGTTCCTTTGAAATCAAGTGTGCGGTGAAAAAACTAATTTTATCTAAATTATTCTATAGTGTAGATGATTTTCTAATGCAAACTAATTTAAATGTTTACGGTTAATGTTTTGTATCTGCATCAATGTCCTTTTTAGCAGGCCTGTACTAGAAAATACATTCAATTACAAAAAGCAAATCCTGATATCTCTAAAAAAAAGGTAAACTTCTCTTTATCTTCTTCTCCAAGATTCTTCCGGCCAATCAACATTGAAAGCGGAGACCTGCTTGTTGGGACAGTTTACGGATGCATTTAAACGGCTATAATTTACTCAAAAAAATTCTATTCGCTAACCCTGAATACGATAGTAGTCCGAAGTAGAAGGAATAGTCGTTGATGAACAATTAAGAAGAAGAATTTTATTTTCATTGAGTGCCAGTTAAGGGTTTGTGGCTTAAATTACGGTGATACATATTTTACATGCGTATGATATGTGACGAAGATCCATCTATAATATTATTTTTACATGTTTAGACTTCTAATATGAAGTGTATATGTGAATATGAAGGGTAAAACATGTAATGTATTGACAAAGCCATGCATAATTCATATGCTTATGGTGACTGAATAAATTGAATTGAACTAAACTACTTATGCTGACATTTCTTACCTTTTGGAATGGGAAAACTAAATACATAAAAGTAGAAATAACTGTCTTAACTACGATGAATAGTTCTTTTAATACTAAATTTCATGAATAGACAACGAATTTATGCATAACAATGATTGAGATATTTTTATTAATAGAAGACTGCACAATACTTATTTTGACGTTTATTACAGTTTTTCTCTCATTGAAAAGGTATCAACATGATTTTGACGGTAAATGCAAACATATTTTCCAATGTTTCTCAGTACGGATTTTTGCTAGTAGCCTAACAAATAATTTTGACCATAGGGGGAATTATTGATTTTGGAGACATTTTATAATGAAAGCGCGTTCAGTTGAACATGATCTAAAATATCTCCTATCAGATTAGAATGTTATTATACATCACATTAACTCCTATTATATTAGAATGTTATGTATCACGAAATGAAAAAATATTGCATGGAAGATGAAGGAAATAATTGAGTAATAAGATAAAAAAGATTATAATGTATCTAATACGTGACTCCTTACATAAACATTCAATTTAATTACAACACGGATACAGGGCACGCTCTGATCTTGATCTGCTAATATCAATTATCAAAGAAATAATATTTTCGAAAACAAGGTTTATTTAAGAAGATAATACTAAATTTCTCAAAAAATTGTGAGGAATATCTATTTACAATATTGAAAATACATAAAAGTAAATATTTTCGTGTTATAGTGTTAATTTTCGCCGATGTTTTGGAAAACGAATTGCTTCCAATAATTTCAAGGGGTGTCCTTCTTACAGTGTGAAAATACCAATTGATTAAAATGCCTCTTCTATGCCTTTGAGGACAGGCTAGTACCTGAAGAGGATGGAAAACGCTCGCTAAAAAGTATTCTTCTTCACTAGCCTGCTCTACAAAATAATAACTAATTATTAACGTAGCAATTCGTGAAGTTACATTTTTTTAAATAAAAAAACCCACCAAACTCCTGAATAAAAGTGACAGAAGCAGGCGATTTTTTATTGAAATTATATTTAGTGCAATGACATCCTGTAAGTATTGAAAGAACAGAGAGATGACACTTTTCCACTGGTATATTATTATTCAAAGCACAACGCGTTTCTTTATGATGCACTTGTATTGTATTTCTTGAATTGTACTTGATAATGACCTGACGGTCGAAACTCGTCGGACTTTCAATAACTCTCCTGCGGAAAAGTTCCATCTCTCTATTATTTCAATACTTATAATTAACTCCTCCTTTTCCAAGTTTTTTTTCCAGCCTATCAGGATTGATAGGTAGTAAATTGATTGTTGCAACCAGTGGCGCAGCGAGGGGGAGATATGTTGGGGGTTAAACCCCCCCAGAGCTCAGGGAAATTTTTGAGTTTAATCCATTTTACTTGATTGGATTGATATTACTAATATAATAGTGTAATGATTAAAGAGTTTAATATAATAGTGTAACGATTCAAGGGCATGAACCGAATGAATTGAATCTACTTTTACAATAGAATCATTCAACATGAACGATTCGATGGAAGATTCAAATCCGCCGAATCCAAATCGTTCAAAATGAACGATGGAAGATTCTAAACCTCCAAATCCAAATTGAACGAATTGAATTCGACTTGACTGCGTTGATGCCAGTGGCGCAGCGAGGGGGGCGGGGTTTTGGGTGATGAAACCCTCCCCTCCAGAGCTCAGAATATTTTAAAAAGTATAATCCATTTTACTTAATTGGATTGATATTACTAATTATTTTGTATTGTAATGTATTTTGTAATAATTTGTAATGATTAATAAAATATTCCTTCGAAAGCCATTGAACTTACTGTTTTGAACCGTTTATATTAAAATTCCGCAATTTATTTATCTAGCACCAACCGCTTATCCTGGTGGGTATTCCATACACCCACACACCCCAGTATTAGTTGCGCCTAAACCCCCCCCCCCAGCCTTAATTCCCAGCTGCGCCCCTGGTTGCAACTGTTCATCTTCACGGGTGCAATTAGTTCAAGCACATTCAATTCATTCACCCTGACTGCGACGACGACCATGGACCAGTGGCCTGTAGAAGCATTGGTCATATACATGGATTTAAGCCGGGGAAAATATCGAGAAGGATTCACCAGAATTCTATTTTAGTTAAGATTTTAAGAGTTCGGGCCACTAAGATAAGGAGAAATGGTCGAACGTTCTTGTATGTAATTCCCGCAATCGCCTTTGCAATCGTACATACCCGTTTCCCTCATCTGACAGTCAGGGAGTCAACACTTTTTTCCTGTTTTTTCCTTAAATTAATGCTAATTTAATCATTATTTCAATTAAAATGAAGTTAAGTAAATAATTTTAATAAATAACTGAAAGAAAAAATTAAATTATAATAAACTACACTATAACGTAATTTTAAAGATGGTTGATTTTAGGCTTACTAAATTTATAAAATTAAAGTAATTATAGTAAAAAATAGAGCTTATCCCCCATTAATTTTAACCCAAAAAATAAATTATCAAAAAGAAAAAAGTAAATTTTGTGCTAAATTTAATTTATTTCTTAAAAAACTAGATACAATTATAAACGAATAGAATTTCTCCACTAAAATATTAAAGATAGTTACGTTACAATAAAGTAATTAATTTACTAGCTCTTATAAAATCGAGAAAACAAAATAAATTAAAAAAAATTAAATCAACCCTGATACAAAAGGTACTATAAATAAAATATACTTAAAAAATTTATTTTCAAAATATTTCAATGATCCTTCACAGTACTAATAAAATTTACCAACATATATTTTCCATAAGAATACTAAACAGAGAGACATTTTTTTTAAACAATAAAAAAAAGATAGTACAAACATTTTTCAAGATAAACTGACTCGCACATTCCCTTTCTCAGTGTAAATAATATGTTCCCTAATAGAACTTCAGCTTGTATATTACTTACTGGATACATCTTCCGATATGTATACTATTTTACGACTTATTTCACTTTATTGTGAGAGCAACGGGCAATGTGTGAATATTTTAGAGCTAAAATCAAGAAAATTAATTAATTAGCTTTACTTAAAAATCCACCTTTAATTTCAAAATACATTAAAAATCCGTATAAATAAATTTATTGTAACCCATTGGTACTTATATACGCGTTCCACTGTTTTCATTCATTCCCGTTGGTTGCACAAAGCTATGACTTCACTCACGTGGACTGTGAAAGGGATGACAGCCATTAATTACGGTTTGGCTTCCTCAACTGTCCACCCTTTAAAAAAATTGGGTTGCTAGCTTTTGTGCTTTGTATGTGCGAATTTCCTGACCCTAGAGACGCAAAAAGGTCGCGTCATTTGTATGCGGGATGAAAAATAGTGTCTGCGGTTCGTGTGACTCGAAATTCTCACAATGGCGCGGAATTCACCTCAAAAATACACGATCTATGTCATAGCATAGACGGAAAGAAGGAGCCTATGTGTCCACTGTTACGCGGCTTATTTATTAACAA
Organism: Ischnura elegans; assembly: GCF_921293095.1. Lineage (NCBI taxonomy): Eukaryota > Metazoa > Arthropoda > Insecta > Odonata > Coenagrionidae > Ischnura > Ischnura elegans. The sequence continues at coordinate 95,202,231 of NC_060255.1, read as the reverse complement.
TACAAGGACAGAATTCAGGGGTAATTTTCTTCTTCGTCTTCAAAATATTTAATTTTCATCTTCAAAATCGACTTTAACCATTTATTTTTTCTCTTATTCTCCTGAAATTAATTACCTCTTTGAGTATCTAACCATACCAAGCTAATATAGAAAGAAGGATTTTCATCGCCCAAGGAAAGTTTCAAACTGATGATATACCTAGAAAGACAGCTTTGAGTGATTTCAACCCATAACTGGGCCTCTATTATATCCTCTTATCGAGGTCCAGTTCGCTCTGTATCTTCTCCTTTTGTACAATCGGGTATTTATTTGCAAATTTAATAAAACATTAGAATACATGTATAGAAAAATACTTTAAACCTTTTTTATTCCATTTATATTTTAATCTTATAATTATCCTTATTTCGGGCATACCCTGGTTTTCGGGTTGCCTGAATCACAATAATGATCGAATGTCTTGGGTTGATAAGCAAAAATTGCATTTTTCACAGTAATATGATTTATAGCAATCCTTATGCGTATCCTGATCACTACCTTATCCTTTGTCTCTGTTATAATTATCGTATTTTTAGTTTTCTTATTTTGATGGTATTCCTAATTATACTGGTTCTAAAATGCTTTTCTTAAGCCAAGACGTAAGTCAATACGTAAATTAATAGAGAAGAAAAGAAAGGAATAGGAACATACAATGGAAAAAGGACAAGGACAACGGTGTTATGATAGATGGAAAATGCCAGAAAATCAGAAGGTAAAAATGCGGCCTGACTGGGACTCGAACCCAGAACCGCCCGGTTGTTGGCCGGGTACTCTTCATATATTTCTGCAGAAAGGTCTTTTCCTGTCATTCCGTATATGCTCCCTTAAAACTGCACCTACAGTCATAAACGAGATATCGTTTTAAACGTTAAATTACCGACTTCTAAAGGAAAAATGCAATCTCGATCGCAATTTTCACCATTCACCCATTAATTTGACTGAAAATTTTCGATTATTCCATGTCGATTACTCGCTCGAGATATATCTATTCCACACATTTCTTTCATTCTAAAATAAAAAAAGGTTAAAAAACCCATTAAATCCATAACTAAACCAAAGAAACGGAAGGAAACAGTAGGCAAGAATATTGAAAATAAAATTTAAGAACTATGAAGAATGTTTGACGTTCTCTAAAAGAGAAATTGTTTGTACGGAACTTAAAAGATGACGTGTATCACGTATAAATAAAAAATCGCAGGAATAGAAGAATGAAAATTTGGCTATTTCCACATGCTAATTTATTGTGACAGACCATGGTTTCGTTAGCGTAACATTGTCGGCCGCAAGCCATGGTCGGTCTCAATAAATCACCCAGAAATAGCCAGGTTTTCATTTCTTCTATTCCTACGACAAAGGATTTTCTCCAAGTTTTGCCCGCTACTTTTAATTATAAAGAAAAAAATATCGTGTTGAAAGTATTTAAGAATCATTATCAACGGGAATTGACAATAAAAAATGAAAGTGATACTATATGCATATAGTGATTGTACAGGAGTAAATGGTATAAAATTGTTATGCATATGAGTGAGGGATTATTATGCAATCGTTTTAGGAATCATAAAAAAAGTACTTTACGATTGATCTTTTTCTCTATTTAAAACTCAATTACACTGTTTTCTTAACGTGCTTATTCCCTGATTTGCGTGAGAGTGCGAAATATTCGTAAGAGTTACCAAGTTGTCCATTACAAGGTAGATTAATTCACTTCCTCCCTTTGTAGTATTTACTTTTTCCATCACACTGAGAATGATGTCTTTAATTTTTCTCCGCGGTTTACAGGTTACGCCAATGTTGGTCACAGGAAGAATGAATACCTGCCACACATTAAGCTAAAATATAAAGCCAGCTTAACATAATACAAAGTCAACCTTTTTACTTTTTAACTTGCCGCGAGGTGCCGCTGATGTAATTAATTCGTCTGCCTGCACAAAGCAATGGCCTCTAACATAGCAAAAATTCGCTCAAATTATATTAAAGACAATACAAATAGCCCAGCAGAACGGCTGTATTTTGCTAAAGGAAAGTCTACCGTACCGTCTACAACTCGAGGAACACAAAAACGGAAGTTGTAGATGGAAAAAGAATGGAATCCAGAGGTGGTCACAAAAAAATGAATCGCAGCATTCTTTGATTTTATTCTACGCCGTTGCTTGCTTTTAAGAAAAAGTTGAGTCACAAGAGGAATGTTCCGCGGCCCTTGATTTGGAAACTATGGAGATAAGAAGAAGACGTGTGGATCAGCAATTTCCATTTAGTTGGTTGTCAGGATAAACCAAGGATCCATTTACAGGTTGTCAGGCCATCGTATAAAGATAGGACTGATGTGCACCACAGGGGAAATGGGGTGTTTGAGGGAAAGTCAAACCCAAAGTTGCCCAAAGAATGTGCAGTTCTATGTTGCTCTTTCCCCAGTTAAAACCGAATAGAAATTGGATTGGGATGATATTTTCACCACGGGTTCCAGTGATAGTGAGAGTGCAGGTGATCATGGTCATCGTCAAAGGTCATCCCTCTAGGATTTCCGATACGGAATTTTTAAGTGACAACCGATCGCAATGACGATGAGCTCGCCTTTAGAGTTGGTTTCAGATATATCGTAAGAAAAGCTCCCAAAATGTATTAAAGACTCTGTTTGGAAAACATTCACATTTTTATGCTACTTTAGGAAGGATTTCATCACAAAAGTAACTTATTAACACCTGAAGACGTTGTGTTTATTATATTGATCGAAGTGCGATTGACCGATTCTTTCTGCAGAATAGGAAGTGGCTTCGGGGTTTTTGATTCACAAGATGGTAGATTGTGTTGGAAGATCGTCTATATTATCGCTACTAAATTGAAACATTAATAGTCTGGCTTCCTCAGAGCTTCCTGTCGCCCTCCAGGCAACTTATTTTTAAGTTGAAAGTACCATCGACAGCTTCGAGGTGGAAATAAGTTCACCATAAGACTCTACCGGACTGCCAAAAGAATACATATTTCACATGAGTATACGCTTTCGCCAATGTTATACGCAAGTCTCACTTTGTTATGAACTATAAAACATTTCAGATGCACATCAGCTACCTTTCCATTTCTCGGCATCGACTTTCAGGCCGACGAAGTCTACAGTTTCACTAAAATACCCTGTTATCATGATGGAATCAGTAACAGGAAGCTTGCTAGGATCAGCCTAAGAATAACCAAAGTCCTTCATCTTTACGCAATCTATCGCTTTCAATGGAGGAGAAATAGATCAAATAATAGCCCTGAAGTCACAATGAACGACTCCGACTACGTCTGCAATTCAATAAATGAATCATAACCACGCCGTCGCATGTACATTCAAGTACCTATGCAACCTCTACTATGGCCGTGCCTCCTCGTACTGAACTATGACGTCACTTTTCTACCAGCCAATCATCGGGCGTTTTCGCTTCTCACTTGCGTTTGAAAATTCTCGTGAACTTTGATGCATTAAATACCGCAAACCACGTCATAAAATAATAAAAAACTTTCACCGAGGTATGCAAACATATATTTTTATATAATTTTGGGGCTATTGATTATATCTGAAATATATGCAAGTCCCCTATTCCCTTGAAGTATTAGGCTGTCCAAGGGACAGTTCCCCTCCTTTATACTCACATATAAGCTCTCTTGACTAAATGCGAGGAGTTATGTGCATTGAAGAGTTCGAACAAAAATTAAGTGAATATCGGCAAATTTCCTTCGTTTTTATATTAAATTAAACAAAATATAGTGAACTGACTTGATGGAGAATAAGTTTAGTAGATTTTGGCCCATGAAATAGTTAAGCCAAATTATCCCATTTTCCACCGTCCGTTCGTTCCCAGTGGGCGGGGTCCTCTCCGTGGGAAAAAGGGTAGCGATGGAATTACGAGGGCCTTACACCTGCTCCGCCCATCCCGGCAGAAAAATAGCGCTGGCCTCCGGGGCAATTTTTTTCCGCACAGAATGGAAGACTTGCGATCTAGTTTCAACTGCCTTAGGTTACTCTAATACTTGTATCACTCACTCAGTGTATGAAATCGGTTCACGCTTGACATGGTGAAAATGATATATCCAATATAAAATATTATCAATAAGATAAACTTTGTTACTTCCACAATATATTTTTTAAATATTTCTATTTTTTGACCGCTTTCGGCTGTTACACCACTATCAAGAACAGAAAATATATTATATATAACAACTAAAACCGGAAAAAATATAAATTAAAACAAAGTATACGGTGGAAGTAACTAAGTGCCTGTTATTGATTATATGGAGCCCTTCCACCGCGTAAAAGCTTTTAGTTTCGATTCAACATAAAAAATATGAGCTACAAATGCTAATTTCCGCACTTAAATGTAACTCAGTATCCGACCATGGTTTCATCACTCTAGAAACATAGACCTAGAAAATGATAGTGTCGAAACCATAGTCGGAAGTGGAGTGTGGAAATTCCACATTGAAGAGTGGAAATGTAAATTATCATTTGCTATTTATATTTAATCATGGACACTCACTTAGTGATTCAACCCAACGATTGGTTTGGATAGGTGAGGTAGAGCTCACCCCAGACTAAGCCAAGCTGTATGCATATTATACAGTCAGGATATGGGGTCCAGTGTCTTTACTTGGGCCTCCTCTCACTTCAAGGATTTTCTTTGTGTGTGTCCCAAGGCTACACTCGGGATTTGAAGCCAGGATCCCTCGATCGGCTCCCAAGCCCTCCACCCACTTGGCAAACACTCTCCCCCGTACAAGATTAGTTAATATACAAAGCGTCTCCAATCGAACAAAAGGGGTCAATGTAACATATTAGCCCGGTTATTAATTAACCCGGTAACACCATAATTAAAAATTTCATCCGAACTTTTTCGTAATATATTTATTAATTTCGTATTTTGAAATCAATTAGAATATGATAAATTTAGTTCAAATTTAATACTTTTATCACTAATAGTCTTGAAGATATAGTCTGGTACCATGTGGTACCGGAAGGCCAAAAGGGGTCAAAAGATCGAAATTAAATAAACATTTCGAATTTCAAATTTTAATGCCAAAAACGTTAAATATTCGCAGGAAGAAAGATTCATTTTCATTCAAAATTACTCAAAAAAGTCAAATCTTCCTTACAAAGGTAAACTTTTCTGAAAAACGTTATTATAAATATGCCTATCTGTTTATAGCTCTCAAAATCCCTAATAAAGTACAAAAAATAAAAAAGGTACCTTTAATATTGCACTACCAGCTGGTACTATATGGTACCGATAGGCGCTAACGGGTTAACAAGATGCAAGATAAAAAAAGGTGGAAAGAAGCAAAATATTCTAAATTAAAGGCAATGCGAAATGAAAACTCAAACGTTTTATACAACCATTTGAGTTAATCATTCCATATTGCATATTTGGCATTCAAAACGTTGTGATACCGAAGAATGATGAAGATAAAATGGATCGACCGTGTAAGTAACAAGGAATTGCAAAGAAGAGTGGGAGAAAAGAGAAGTCTTTTAAAAACCTTAAGCAGAAGACGGGAGAACTTAGTTGGCCACATTCATGATGGCCTGATGAAAACTATCGTAGAAGGACAGGTGGAAGGGAAGAAGGGCAAGGGACGGCCCCGAATGAGTTACCTACATAAGACAGGTTTTAGAGGATCTAAAAGAGAAGAAATACGGCATTACCTAATGGCAAGCGGATAGGATAGAGGAATGAAGAGAGGCCAGTGAATTCAATAACCCTCCTTTTCTATTTAGCACGAGAGTCAGTGAAGTGAATAATTACCATGAGCTCGTTGTCCAGCCATTCGAATTTTTCATTTCGTATTGCATCATTGAGGCCGTAGAACTCGTTTCCCTCCTTCTGTCTTCCATATTATATCCCTAGTCAATTTTTACAAGGTATGTTCAGAAAATAACACGGAATAAAATTTGGATTTTCTTGCGATTTTGGAGAGACGTATTGTCAAAACTTTTATCATGTTGGTATATATATTCCCCTGAAGTATGGTAAGCATGGTTAAATTTTCAGCTGTATTATTTTTCTGTGGCAATGGCTAAGGTTAGACTTTTTCTCGCGAGCTCGGCGATTTTTGGCTCATGTTTCATTCCTTATTTGGGAAGTTTTTGCCAAAAACAATACTGTAACGATGCCCTAAATAATCTAATAATACAATAATCTAACGATCTGATCGTTGGATTATTCTTCCTCGGATAATAATCCTCCAAGATCGTTAGAACATTAATGGCTTGCCGGATTTCGCTTATAGTAGGGCCCTCTTCACTTCTATAGCGTTGAGGTGTTTTTCCCCGTCCCGTTCTTTCCGCTCCTATCCTTTACCAGAGGTGTCGTCGGGCTCCTATCGCGGCGGCGCCTGTTTCCTTTTCCCTTCCTCTCCTCCCCCTCCCCGGGTGATCGGGCGTATAAGCCACTGGCTTGGTTCCCGGCCCCGGTGTGTTGTATCCCTGAAGGGCTCCCCATGAACCCTCATACTCTTTGTAACGAAGCCCCAGCCTCCATATTCGCCAGACATGACTCCGTGCGTCTTTTTACTCTTTCCAAAAATATAGAGAACCTTAATGGACCATCGTTTAACAGGCATTGATAGCATTTAAAAAATCGCTGACTTAAAGGCTATGCATAAGATCTAGTTGGTGTAGAGCTTCGAAGATTGGAAGAAGCGCTATCACAAGTACACAATATCTGATGGGAACTATTTTAAAGCGAGCAACATTAATGTAAACGAATATAATTCACAGTGTCCGGCGATATCTGGTGGAAATGATTTATATCCATGGGAATAAACTAAAATGGCAACCTTCCACACAATTTTATTTACTATAGTAGGTACCTACCGACGAGGTTTCGACACGTAGTGTCATTATCAAGGTACCAATTTGGCTTTCCAAGCTCTATAAATACCGTCCAGCAAGAGAAAGGTGGGGTGGAAAGGATAGGAATTTAGACAGGCGGGTCGGTACTTCAGTAAATAAAATTGTGTGGAAGGTTACCATTTTAGTTTATTCTCATGGATATAAAACATTTCCACCAGATATCGCCGGACACTGTGAAGTATGTTCGTAATGCCAGTTAGGCAGAAAAGGCGAAGTTATTTTTTAAGCTTTCCATGAAATACCGTATAGCCTATCTAAATACTTACCCTTTCCACCCTACCTTTCTCTTGCTGGATGATATATAGAACTTGGAAAGTCTAATTGGTACTTTGATAATGACACTACGCGTCGAAACCGGGTCGGTACTTTAATAAATAAAATTGTGTGGAAGGTTACCATTTTAGTTTATTCTTATGTAGACGAATAAAAAGAAAAAAACGCTAAAATTCCGGTAATTTTCTGAACACGCCTCATAATTGGAGCGGATCAAAGTTCCAAGTGTGCCTCGGAGTGGAAGCCGTGCGATCAAGCTGATTCAGCTGAGGGGTTAGTGGAATGGAAAGTCAACCTCATTTTTTTGTTTTCTTTTTTCATTAGTCGCGCAGTTCCACTGGTTCTAAGTTTTTTTCCTCTATTTGCTCAAAGTTATGACCTCACTCACGTGGACTGTTAATGGGATGACCGCCATTAATTACGGTTTCGTTTCCCCAACCGTCCGCGCTTTGCAAAAAAATGTTGGTCTCTGCTTTTGTGTTTCAGATGTGAGAATTTTCCGACCCTAGAGGCTTAAAAAGGTCATGCGGCTTGTATTCGGGAGGGAAAATAGTGTCTGCGGTTCTTTTGACGAGATATCGTGGCAACGTCCTCCAATGCACCATCAGCAATGCATGGTCTACGGCTTATTTTAGCGAAATAGACAAATGTGATCATCACTAGTTTGTCTATATCACACTTCTTGGGTTCCAGTAAAAATTGGAATCCCTACAGTAATATGATACATAGCAACTTATTTACTCTCTTTTCATGACGTAATAAACCAAATATCGAGGGAATATGCGAAAGAATTGACAATATCGATGACAGAAGTTTCTATGACTCTAGAAAACGTAAATGGTGAAAATAACCCATTTTTCGCGAATTTCCCAACCCTAGGGGCTTCAATATGTCACGTAAGTTGTACGCAGGAGGATTAAGAGTCCCAGTTGATTGTATGAGTCGAAAGATTCGCTATGGCGTGGAATTTAATATCAAAATACATGATCTACTGCCTGGTTAAGTGAATAAGATTTACATTGTCTTAACTGATTTGTGGATAACATCTTAACCCTTCCCTAATTTTCGCTTTAAACCTCTTAATCCGGGTTTCCACGTCCGAGAAGTCAGATGTATTGCAATGACTCACGGACGACATCTCTCTTCATTTATCAATACAGATATGTCCCATAATTGTCGTTGATCTTCGCGATGGAATAAGTAGAAAAACAAAAGTAAAAATTTGCGAAGAGGAAATAATTTCATCTCGTCTTGTTCTTGAGAAACTTACATCAATTTTTTACTTATATTTGGGCCTGGAGATATAATAAATTGAAAAAAAAGCAACCTGTAACTATCCACAAGGTGTGATCTTAGCGATGGAATAAGTAGAAATACAAAAGTTGTGGTATTTGCGAAGAGGGAATAATTTCATCTCGTTTTGTGTTTGAGAAACTTAAATCAATTTTTTACTTATGCTTCGACCTGAAGATGTAATAAATTGAAGAAAAAGCAACCTGTAATTATCTACAAGGTGTGATCCTAGAAAGACCGCATTGATCTTTTAACTAGTTTATTTCGACGTATACAGCTCAATCGAACTTGTCACCCTCAAATTACATGCCTTGCCTGACGACACACCTTTGCCAACGTTTCTTCCAGCTCTCAAACCCTGCCGGTTAAGCCGCCTTAGGGATCTTTTTTGGGTCCGCCGTACAATTAGTTTTAATGTCCGCAATAGAGTCGAATCGGTGCCCTTTCAAGGTTGATTTTATCTCTGGATACAAAAAAGTCTGATGGAGCCATGTCTGGAGAGTAGGGCGCCTGCGGGATCACGGACGTTCTGGTTTTGGCGAAAAAACTCTGTCAAGACATAATCATGAGGGACGAATTTTGATGCGAAGCGCGTCATTCCCAAAATGTCTATCATAATTGTCTAAGAGGAACCAAAAATACACTTCACTTCTTCGGCTACCTCCCTAACATTTGAACTACAATTTTTCCGGACCAAATGGTTCACTAATTTGACATGTATGGGCTCTATCGATGAGGAAGGCCACGATGTGATGGTGTTCGCGAATTCGTCGAGATTCTGCCCGAATTAAAACGACTCTACCACTCAAAACACAGGCTTCGACTCATAGCGTCATTAACAAAGGCTCGCTGAATCACTGTAAATGTTTCCGCAGCATTTTTGCCAAGTTTGAAACAAAATTTCACTCACACACCCTGTTCTCCTAGCTCCTTCATTGTAGTCATTGCACGCAGCGACGAACAGGTTAATACCTCAGGGTAACTTACTCTGAGGTTAACACACATACCGCTGCTGCTAAGTAACCACTCGACGTAAACAAACGCACACACCTCTCGTTTTAGTCGTCAGATATGTCGCAACATGGCGCACTTTGTTTCGTTTCGATCCGTTGAACCGTTTGCGCAGAATAAAAACAGTCCGGTCATTTTACAGAATAGACTAGATTTGAAAATTTTAATACATAAATGTATAGATTATGAAACAAAGAGACACATAAAAAGGGACACCAACAAATTTTCAAAGGCCGTTTTACACGGGGAATGTCAATGCGCAGGTTAGCACTGAAAACATGTTGAAATAACGAGAATGCGAGCTTGGATTTAGGGCAGCGGCTATTTTGCCGTATCGCATCCATGCGTTGTCGCATGCAGTCTAGCAATTCATCGCTTAATGCGCCGCAAATTTTGATAGTGCCTTCGTAAATACTTCAGAATGCGCAATAACTTGTCCCGTAAAAACGGTCTTTTCAGACGTTTCAGTGGGATGATGCGCTATTATCAATGAGAAACAAAGAACCTTATGTCAATTCCCTCTCATTGCCTGTGTACATGAATGAGTATTTTTAGATATATTTCACAGCGAAAATGAGAGCATCATATTTGCTGCAGTACATTATCATGTCCGACAGAAACAATAACATAAGAAAGATATTTTGCCGATCTAAACAGTTTGGAACTGACATCGTTTACTACAGAAGATTCCGGTTAATTGGGACATATCGGGACTTGTGCACTTTTCCCCAACTAAGCGGCTGCCCCAATTAGGCGAACTATGCTGTATATGGACATAAAACAACGTTGAAATGATAGAAAGAAGACTAAAGGATGTTTATAATGCAACATAAGCTTATTAAAATATTAATTTGATTAATAAATCAGCGAGTTTAGTTAATTTATTATCGTTTTAATGAATTATAACAATTTAGTTAAAAATATTTTTCACAGCCTCGGGCGACGCTGAATGAATGTCTTTTAATAAGTTCTATTAAAGAAAAGTCCTATCCTCTTGCGGCTAGTATAACAACAAGAACTTTCAAAATAAGGCAAGAATAGGAACATATGTGAAAAATAAGAGTAAATCAAAGGAGGAAAATATAAAAAAATAGTATTCTGAAAACAATAAATTTTACTTCAATTCGCGAGTATAGAGTCTATGTCGCCGACTCATGGCAATAAAGCGGCATGCTGTCCCAATGAAGCGGAGAATACTCTGGGTCCTCTATTGGGTTCTGTCCTTTAAGATCTGCCCCAATTAAGCGTCTGCCCCAAGTAACCGGTGGACCCATTAAACGTAATCTACTGTACTATTGTTTGTCTCTCTGAAAAGTTAGAAGCAAGAGTCATATGTATATACATATAAACTTAAAAATTGTGCATATCTACTAGATAGTGGCATAGTAGACCGCGAGCCGTTTCCATCTCTGGAATTCTCGCCCGTCCGTTTCAACGCTCTGGCAGCTGACAGTCCATTTATCGGAGAGCGAACGTCATTTAATGGACGTAATCGATTAGTACGATTTCACGCCGCAAGAGCAGCGGTTCGGCGCTGACAAACGACTTCGCGAACACTCCGTGCAATAGACGCGATAAGGCGAACTCGCGGCCAACTCATTCCGACAAATTCAAAGGAACGACACCTCGCCACCCTGTGCGTCACAAACGGCAGATTACTCTGTCCAATTCCATCACGTCTAGCTGCGACATATACGAAACGACAATGCGTGTTATCACGCAACGGTTTCATCCGCGATAATCCCTCTCATACGCAAGCCAGACGGTTGCCTAAGAAAGGTTCGCGGTAACGTAAAAATAACAATACCGTTTATTCTCGTGAGCTGTTTTTTAATCCACATGATTATTATCTCATTGATATTTGTAGCTCTTTGAAGACAAACAAAATAATAACGAATGAAGGCTTATAATATTAAAACAAGTAACCGAAATGGGAAAAATGGTATGGAATACAACTATTTCATTTTTACATTGTAAAGAAAGCCATTAAAAATTGAAGAAAACTTAAAATAAGCGTAGTTATAAGAAGTAATACACAGTTTACAAAAATTATTTGAAGTAACTCTGTAAAAGTGTATGAAATAAAAAATCCTCAAAAGATTTTAGTAAAGGCAGAAAATCAAATGTCTCTCCAGTAAATTTTTATCTTCCACTCTTAGCGCGAGCCATTTTTTAATTACAATATGGCTTGAAGGATGGGTAAAAAAATAAAGCTCGATAAATATCCCATGGAGCCTAGGAATCAGGAAACGCTACAAATAACCGAATATATGTATACAAATAACTTGTTCTTATACCATATTGTATACCATCCGGGTACGAGTCCCGACCTTGGTGAATTATTTTTTCTATGTGGAAATTTCGCAAAATTTCTGCATTGCGGGTGAATCCGTAAAGTTATCACTGTGGCTATTCTCAGTATACTCAAATAAGTTAACATACCAGTAGTATCGATAATATATCTAACTTACACGTTGTCTCAGTATTCCGTTTTGGTAGAAAACCAAACATTTTCCATCTTTTTTGCCCAAGCGTTTGTGATTGTTCCATTTTGGATTTTCTACTGATTGTGTATGTAATATTTAGTGAAAACAGAATTAATAGTTTATAGAAATGAATTTGAGGAACTACCTTTCCTTTAGATAAATAAAGCCGTAAGAAACTGCATATGAATTTACGCCGTGACGGTAATGAACCTTGGAAAAATGTTTTCCTAGGTTCGTTACCGTCTATCTATCATTTAAAATGAATGATTTTTATCGGTTCTGCGGGGCTATTTAAGTATTTTATTCAATGCACATATTTTGCCGTATATAAATATTTTTCTCACAAAATTTCTAATATGCTTTTGGGATGCAGAAGATACAGATGAACAGATATTTTATCTTAATGAAATATTGAGTGTACTCCCCTACTCCATATTCACAAGTATTTGGAAAAACGTCGAGGGAAGGTTACTTGAAAAAATGTTCTCCAACATATATTCAACGAAAACGCGATAAATAATAATTTATTTCCCATAATTAAAGGCGGCTTTGTGGGTTGCGTTATTTGCTACTGGTGGAAGAGTCCGCGATTCAAATCTTATTTGAAGCTTTCCGACACACAATAAAAAAATGTTCGATGAGTGAGTAGTTCTGGGCACGGGGACTCCATTAAAGGAGGCCCAAAGACATGGCGGTGAAGGGCTTTATTTGTTGCCGTTTCGCGCGCATTTTATTCGGCGGCACCACTAGGCAGTTGTATCTCGTTGAATGTGACTTTCGCTATTGACCATCAACCGTCTTTTAAGCCCGTTTTACACGAGGCACGGAATTGCGCAGGTTAGAGCTGCATTTATTTCTAAAACGGCGTGGAATTGCGCGAATGCATGAACGGAATTAGAACAGGGGCTATTTTGCCGACTCGCATCCACGCGTTCTCGCATGTGTTCTAGCAATTCAGCGCTTTACACGACGCAATTTTGATTGCGCCTTCGCACGTACGTCAGATTGCGCAATTCCGTGTACCGTATAAAACGGCCTTTATACTTGACACACGCAAAAGTTATCTATCTAACGCATCTCGCACACGATAAATGTGTGTTTTATATAATTTATTGGCTCAGTTACGTATTACTGCCGTGTATTTCTTCGTGAAAAGTGTATTTCGATGACTAGTAGCGCCACGAGTGGAGATATTGAAATCTAAGTTTATTGACTAACAACGCGAGCGACAACTCTCGCGGCGGACTTGAGCATTCTCTGATGTAATATTCGTGGTTCTGGGGAACAAAATTCGCTACTTTATCCTGAATAAGTGAAATTCAACGCTTCTACGGCTTAAGTCCGTATGAAAATTTCCAATTTATTGGCCAATCTATTCGATGTTGGATTTTGATGCAACTGACACAGGCCAATTTTTAGACCAATATCCTTGTCACAATATTGCACCCAATTTCGTGCCCAATTTGGAATTTAGAACAGGTTCTATTTTCTAGCGGCCAATCTCCAAAACAAGAAGTCAGTTAGGTTGACTCCTAGTAGCTAAAACAAGAAGCTCTTAGCAAAACATCAGGTTTGCCTGTAAATCATTGTTTTTTTTTCAGAAAATTCGCTTCAAGATTCTAAAATGTGGACGAAAGAAGTTGTTCCACTATTGACTGAAGCGTACCAATCACACGAATGCTTATACAACGTAAAATCATCGAAATACAATGGCGTTCTCTAGCGGGACATTAGAACACTAATTCGGCCAACAATGGTGCAAATATTGATAGGTGTCGTACGGTACGTAACGCCCAATATTTTAAACAATATTGCGCTCCGATTTATTGGCCAATAAATTGGAAAGTGTGATACGGGCTTTAAGGCCGTATTCCAGACCCTAACTCAATCTTGAATTATCAGTGTAACTAGGTGGTTCAGATCTCAGACTTAAATAGTTCTTGACGCAGAAAGGGTTCGTTGTTAGCTGCGTAGTTTTAATAAAAGACAATCTAACATCTAAAAAATAAAATCTAAACAGTGCTGTATACTTGTATCATAATTCCAAAAGAAATTGTTTTCAAGATTACCATACCTAACTGCAGCTAATAATTCTAAATTTTACTCAATTTTGTATGATAATTCTAAAAAAACGGAAAATTATTGTTTATCACTATATTTTATATTGAACGAAAAATTGTTGAAATCATAAAAGTGTGTTATATAAAGATTTATGAGTAACAAACTCATAAATAAAGAGTTTAAAGAAAGAAAAAGCACTGGTTTATCTTATTTAGGGAATATTAGATTAGAGAGAAAAAAGTGCTCTAAAGTCCCAGCGGTACAAATCTGTCCATTATTTAAAAAATTGTCTAAAAAAGTATGTGAGTATATAAAATGAGATCCTTGAATACTATCGGTGCTACGAAGTGTAAGAAGTCAAATTTCAGCAAAATGACTTGAAATTAAAGAAAGGTGGGACTGAAAGGGTTAAGTTAGGAGTTGTATTTTATAAACTAACCTAAAATCAACTCATTTGAGCTAAATAAATTGCGGCAACGTTCAGCTGTGACGTTGCTGCCTCTGTGCTCAATGGAGTGCTAGGTTCGGGGTCGAACGAGGATGAGAGCTGGTTGGGCGCCAGTTAGTGGCGCCGACTCCATGGGGCTTGAGGGGGCCCGAGCCCCCTAAAAAATTAGTTATGGGTGTGAGGAAAAAATGTGTCAGGCTTGTCGATTTTCCCCGGAGTGTCCAGATAATGAGATTCGAGTTATCGGGGTACTAATGTTGATCATATGACTCTTCTAAAATGCTTAAAAAACTTAAAACTCACTACTCATAACATTTTCAGGGGCAAGATCCCCGGTTTGGGTCCCCCAATATTTTTTGTAAGTCGGCATCCCTGGCGCCTGCACAACTAAAAGGGACAAGTTTCAGGACAAAAAGAATCGCACCCAGCAACCTCAAAAACATATAAAACGTCATCATTTAGGCCATATGGCAATGATTTTTAGTTTTGACCATCTTCTGGGGCATTTCGCCCACTGTGCGGCGTTTGGATTTCCCTATCCCATTCGCTCCATTCCTATCCTTTTCGTCGTCGAGGCGTCGTTGGGCTCTCGTCGCGGCGGTGCCTCCTATCCTATTGTCCTTCCTCTGTCCTTCCCGTCCCGAGGTGAAAGGGTGAAAAGTCTCGGACTTACAGACCCGCCCTTCGGAAGAGTATCCCCGCGAGCCCAACTTGAGTCCTCGTTTCACTTGACAGCACCATATTGAAGCATGATTCACAGAAATCGCTTATGTTGTGCGTGTTATCATCTAAATAACCAGAAATATGTAGATTTGTTAGCTCGGGAATGAGTAGGCGAAAAAAAACGGATTCCAATACTTAAACCTTCGTCAAAATCTCTCTTGACCCTCGAGCGGGCGCGCCGGCGTATCAAGTACGCCAATATTCGAAAACCAAGGATTTCAACATTTTACGTACATTCTGGTCTAGAATGGCCTCATGCATTCTCACTTTGACTATCCATTGTGCGAGTTTTCAGAGCTCGAAGTATTGTAGCGAATTTGTGTTTTGATCGGCAAGAGGAACCGACACCCGTGGCGTACAAAGTACGCCGCGCGACTGGCCATGTACTTGGTGGTTTGCTTTTCTTGAATGGCCTCGGATATAATTGAAATATCATTTTGACTGTCTATAGTGCGAGTTTTGAAAGCACAATGTATTTTAGCAAATTATTTTTTATAGATCGCCAATAGGAACCTGACACCCGTGGCGTATAAACTGCGCCGCGCTACCGGCCGTGTACCACCTGTGTACCTTTATATCTGTATCACGTATGAATGTACAAGCTTAAATTAATTTTTACAAATAAAGATAAATTTTTACAAAAATCGAGTTTTATCATTAGTGTTATCATATATTGTGGACAAAGTACGCCACGCGTCCGGTCGTGTAAAAATATCAGGCGCGCCCGCTCGAGGGTTAATAGTAAATCGATGTCTAAGTTCTAACAACACGTATCACAAAATTTGGCCGGTTGAGACAGTTATCTTAAATAAAGTTTAATGACATTAAAAAAATAAAATGCAAGCAAAAAACAAGTCTTTGTTTGCAAATGTATGCTTCTTTTTCAGTTTTATGAATTTTTGGTTTTTAACCCTTTCACTGCTGTTCAATCTGCGGAAACCTTCTCCTCACATGCGGCGAAAATGTTAAAATGCGTCTCCTGGGCCCATGGAGCAGGTACTTCCAGGATGGGTGTGGTACACCCTCCGAAGGGTCGCTAATCCGCGGCCCTAACCTTGACGAGCTCACCCACGCAGGACCGTCTCTTAGACCCTACCAGCGGGGGGCCTACCTCCCGAAAAGGGACCACTCTGACTGCAATTTGAAAATCAATCACTCAATCCAATCATCAAAAAATGATTGTTTTCATCGCAATCCTGCCAATCAAGCAATCAAGTACGTCTTTGAACCGTGTCTCTGCGATGAAAAATAACGATTTTGTTAACTTTGCAACAAAACGTGGCTGCGGACCACCGGAAAATGGCCATTATATCAAAGTTAACAAAATCATTATTTTTCATCGCAGAAACACGGTTCAAAGACGTACTTTATTGCTTGATTGGCAGGAGTGCGATGAAAACAATCATACTGTGATGATCGGATTGATTGATTGATTTTCAATTTGCAGTCAGAGCGGTCACTTTTCCGGAGGTAGGGCCCCCGCTGGTAGGGCCGATGAGACGGTCTTGCGTGGGTGAGTTCGTCGAGGAAAGGGTCCTGGATTAGTGGGTCCCTTCGAAGTGCTTCGTGGAAGTGCTGACCGTATGGTAGGGAGGAAGAAAAAGTACGTCCACCGCAGTCTGTCGTGCGGACGTACTAGGTACGTCCACAGCAGTGAAAGGGTTAATTTCTGTGTACTTACACTTAAAAATATAAATCGTTTCTTTTTCTCTCCGGGAGAGTTGCTATTTTTGTGATACGTGCTGTTAGAACTTAGCCATCGATATAGTTATACCGTTTCTATCGGACTTGATGGGACGCCGTTTTCATCTATTGAATTCACTTGTTCCTCCGAGCGCTCTGCCTGCTGACAGTCCATTTATCGGAGAGCGAACGTCATTTCATCGATTATATAGTACGATTTCATGCCGGAAGATGTAATTAAGGATTTCCCTCAGGTTGGCCCGGGATCGAACTCACGATCTCCCGACGGCTATCCTCATCATCGAGAAGGGTAAGGAGGAAGGGAAATGTGGGGAAACACAAAATAAAAAAAGCCGAAATCGGATACTTTTCACCTAACCGAAGAATGAACTGACTAGAAGGCACTCCCTTGGCCCCCCGGCGACTCACTTCCTCGTACAGGTCGTCACCTATCCTCTCTCAAGACTGAAGGACTGTCCAGTCTCAGACTATCTGAGACTAAGAAAGACTGAAACCGTCACTGAAACTCTGCAAGTACTAGGATGGGACTCACTAGGCCGGAGAAGAAAAACATAAATAGGTTTGTGCGCTCATTTGCACACTCGCACGGGGAAAAAGGCATGGGGGGAACTGCGAGATAAGATTGAAAACCTCAGCTATATAGTAGTGATGGGTCGACCATGAACGATTCGATCAAAAAGATTGAATCACTTGGTGAATCAAATGGCTCATGATTCATTTCGTTAAACAAGTCGATCATCAATCATCAATCACTCCGACTTTCGGTTTCATATCAATCATCCTGGTTTCCGGTTTGTTTCAAAATTTGGAACGATCTATGCTTGATCTCTTTTCGTCAGGGCAGAAATAGTTGTGATAAAATTAAATACTATGTTATAAAGAACTGAATTTTTGTGTAAACTTTGCTTATATGTTTTCCAGCAGTTAATAGTATTAATAATACCACTACACGCAAAAGGAAAATATTAAGATGATTCTTGTTTGCAACCGGGTAATTTAATGAACGGCACAATAAAATGTTAACAGCTGCAACTTCTACTTCTTGACAATATTCTCCTGCTTCGGCGAGGTGGTTGTGGTCGTGGCGGTTGATCACTTTGCTGGACAAGGCGCTCATTTTAAAAACGTTGACGTTATAATACTTGCACATCAAATTAGCGGGTTAATTTAAATGCTTAGTTTCCCACACCCATCACCCAATGTCAGAGGCTTTATTTCAGGCCGGGAGTTTCCAGTTCTTAGATTCTTTCCAGCAGATGTTCGAACTTGCACACTGGATCCATGTATATGCTACTCTACTGTAATGGAGTTAGGTAATTCGTGCTCAGTTGAAAGCTTCTCATTGATTGAAATTCCTCGCGGCAGATCAGATTCATACATAGTGTGTGGTGTATTTAGTGTAGTTTGGGATAATTCTATTAGTACTAAGAAACTGGCAGTTTTGTCTTCCCAAATATTTTCATGACTCTACTTCCTTCATTTTAGCAACCTCATTTACTCTATACCTACTCATCTAGGAACTCTCAATCAAAATAGTATATGAAATGATGACATGGATAGCAATCAGCGTTACTAATGCTCTTCGCAGATGCGGCAGTATTTATTCAATTTTTCAAAGTGATTTATTACATCCATTGATTGAGTCTTTCAATCTTGATTCCTTTGAGTCTTTTCGAGCATAGTGATTGAATCAATTAATTGAATCATTTATGTGACTCGAGTCAAAATGATTGAATCACTAAAATGATCGAATCTGCCCATCACTACTATATAGGTAGGAAAAAATCACCAATACAAAGTGAAATTCCGGCCACAAAGGACTTAAATACAAAGTTATCGTATCTCAACAGAACGATCAATAAATGGGATAGATTCCCAACCTTATTCTAGCACCATAAACATAGATTCAAGAATATTTATAAAAAATATTCAAGAATAGGTGCAACAAATTATCTTGGAAAACTAATGTCATTGCTAATTTTGAATTTCATTTTCACTGATTTAGTTTTATTTTGGTGATGTAGGTACTTTCACTATTTCTATTTTATTAACTGTTACCACATGTTGCAACTTGCGTAATAATAATCCCGCGAGGGTCCTGCCCTCTATAAGAGAGAGAAAAAATAACGATAGACAAACAGCGGTTGCTACCGCGAGAATAATGGCAAACAGAGGTAGGTTAACAAAATAAATTCTCTTACCAAAGCTCAAGTCATTCATGGTCTCTATCGCTCATCAAAAATTACCATTGTTGGCGTATAATATGATAAGTGGAAGAATTTAACAAGAGATATTTCATTTAAAAAATACATAAACGACAGGGGTGGATATCTTCGGAGTCGACGACTTAATTTGGATTTTGACTGAACTTATTAATGTGGAGTATAGTTTGAGTGAGTTTCGGAACTTGAGTGAGGTCTCGTAAAACCAATGAGGCTACATAGCAGATTTTGGGTCAAAATTAGGTCTTAATTAAAGTTCTGGAATATGGCCCTTAGTGTGGGGGAAGCTCTAACCTCATCTATTCAAAACCACCCTTGGGTTTACGTAACGTGTTCTTGAGCACGGATTTAACATTAACCAAGCTGTGAAAAACAATTATATTTTCCTTAAATTGCGAATTTCGGCATTGACGTTACATTGCATTACAAGTTTAATGATAGGACAAGTCTATTTTAAGATATAGTGCGGAGGACTTTATTTTTAAAGGAATCCAAAAATAAAAATGCAAATATTTCATTGCGAAGAAAATGCTTTTTTCATGTTTTTTCATAACTATGAATTAACATGAGACTGATTTTATTGTGTTTTCAAGATTACATGCTTACATTTTAAAACTTTATAATATACTCGAGAGTTATAACTTTTCTCTCGAGTATATTATAACGTTTTAAAATGTAAGCATTTAATCTTGAAAACACAATAAAATCAGTCTCATGTTAATTCATAGTTATGAAAAAACATGAAAAAAGCATTTTCTTCGAAATGAAATATTTGCATTTTTTTATTAGGACATATACTAGGACATACTAATATATTTTAGGAAAGGCGATAGATAATAAATATTAAATGTCGTTTAAAAATAATTTAGAGCATACATTTAATCAGTAATGACTTAATTGATACGGTAGAGTACATTTTCGGAACGGCTAATTGTTTTAATCATTGCGGAGGCGAATTTTATGTTTATACAATAAGCGATCCAAGTAAATTTCAATTTAATCCTAAGCGCCCATTGATTCCGCAATACGGATGGTCATTGTGAATGATAAATAGACACATCAGGCTCAATTTTTTTTATTCTCCATTCGTCCGTTTGTAGGTGCCTATAAAAAATACGCGTGAAATGCAAATCCTATTTTATTTTTATTCAAATTCTATCTCATTACTGAGTTGATCGTGAATTAATCCCAAAATTATTCTGCGACCTAAAAATGTAATCAAGCAGCAATTGAAAGGTCACGGTTTAATCTATTATAAAAATTTAATGTGCCATGTAGCGGTTGGATAAAAACTAGGGCATTGTTTCAATTTAAGGGCACGTAACTAATTCGAGTAAAAAAAAATGAAATAGATTAGAGAAATGCACGATTAGAAGGAGCACAGTTGAAATTTTCAATGGAATTGCGTGTTCCTATTCCATCTTAAAATCGCAGAAAAAGGAAATAAAGCTGTATTTAAATTGGAGATGCAGTAAATACCTATTTTAATCGTTTTTCTTAATTTGGAGGATGCATTCAAATATTTCCAAGATAAATAAAGCTCGAAGAGGAATATTATTCCCTTTTCCTCGCTACGCAAGGCCTACTGTCTGTAAAAATAAGCAAGATACCTGAGTTTGAGGAGCTCTAGCGTCTAAACGAAGCAGTCAATTTCGATGCAACAAAAAGCATACGAAAGATTATTTATTTATTAGTTGTATAATGCACTTTAAAAAATCTTCGGCTCAATAGTATTTCCTGTGCTCAATTTTTTCTCAAAAAAGTACCCACTTTTTGCGCGTAAAATCAAGGTGCCCAACTTTGAGCGCTTAGAATTCCCGTAGGTTTCGTTCCTGTGACTTCCAATTTTGATATAAATAAGCCACATCTAGTATTAGCAGTTTGCCGAAAACAAATTGTTTATACTATTAAAATTAACGGAGTTGTTGTAAACAACGCAAACCTCTGCTAACTTCGAAGCCAGTGGGTCAATTGAAAAGTGATTGGTACTGTTGTCTTTCGTAAAATATTGGTAATGCGTATACGTAGATCATACACGTTAAATGTCACCAGTATATACAATATCTTTTGATATTTATTTTTGCTTTGAGCTCTGGTTGTAGCCTTTACCCTGCCTTTACCGAGGCTGGCCAAAACAACGCAACAGAAAAGAGGAAGTATCTCGAAGCCGAGCGCAGTTGCCACATCGCACATCGTGACGCACCGTACCCTAGTAGATAGTTTCTTTCTCAGAATTGCTATTTTTCCTGTAAGCTTTGACTCGAAGAAAACTCCAAATTACAGAACGTAGTAGCTCTTTATTCCAGAATATGGACTCGACCACCATCAGAGATACGCAAAATTGCGAAATTAAATCTATAGTTGAAAAGCAAAAAAGGCAACGACTGTTCTTCTAATGAAGCTGAACAAAGACTCAGTATATTCGTTGTTCTTAATTTTGAGGGTCTATTGAAATATTCCATCTCAATTTCCGAGACAGCTTCAAAAAGTACACGGTCCATTGACTAAAATCTTTCCGTTCTCCTGGTTACGCTAGGCTTAGATTGTTAATTTCTCAGTATTGTTGTTTTCCCAGTAAGGTTTGACGAATTGAAAGTCGAAGAAAAATCCAAAATACAGAACGTAGGAGCTCTTTATTCCAGAATATGGACTCGACCACCATCAGAGATACGCAAAATTGCGAAATTAAATCTATAGTTGAAAAGCAAAAAAGGCAACGACTGTTCTTCTAATGAAGCTGAACAAAGACTCAGTATATTCGTTGTTCTTAATTTTGAGGGTCTATTGAAATATTCCATCTCAATTTCCGAGACAGCTTCAAAAAGTACACGGTCCATTGACTAAAATCTTTCCGTTCTCCTGGTTACGCTAGGCTTAGATTGTTAATTTCTCAGTATTGTTGTTTTCCCAGTACCTAAGGTTTGACGAATTGAGAGTCGAAGAAAAATCCAAAATACAGAACGTAGGAGCTTTTTATTCCAGAATATGGACTCGACCACCATCAGAGATGCGCAAAATTGAAAATCTTGTAATCTAAGTTTGAAATAATAAAAAAAGGAAACGGCTCTGTTCTTCAATGAAAGCTGCAGGAAAGATCCAGTTAAATCGTTGTTCTCAATTTTGAAGATCTATTGAAATATATTCCATCCCAATTTGTAAGACAGCTATAAGTAGTAAAATATAGTCGCCATCACTATTTTTTCCAGTCTACATTAGGCCTGGATAGTTTTTTTAATTAATTCTTTTCCCTTTTGATAATTGACGAATCGGAAATCGAAGAAAAATCCAAAATGCAGATCGTACGAGCTCCTTATCGTGCAATATATTTTCTTATTTTACTGTAACTCTGGTTGTCAGTTGCATTAAGACGTTATAATTTCGTTTTATAGGGGCGTGTCCTTGGAATAACATACTTCAAGAATGGATATTATAAATCCTTTTCAAGCAAGTGTGGTGCCCACCAATTAGTGGGGAAAATGTTTTTGACCAACAGCACATCAAATTAATGGCAAATACTGTTGAAATTCCTAAGGACATTCCATTTAATCTAGATTTCGTAGAAAAAAAGAAATAAATCTGTTCTTTGACAGGAGCTCCAGGAAAACAAAATTTGATGATTGTTCTTAATTTTTAGGAACTGAATGAAATGAATTTTCATGGAATTATTGCTTCCCTCTTTCCGAGCCAGCTTCATATAGTACTTATACCTTTTTGCATCCTTTTGTTATAACAAAGACCAACTCTTCTGACATTAGTTCCATTCAGTTTATAAATAATGATTTCATGTTAGTAGATCAACATAAATTCCTAGGTATCTACTTTGACTGCCACCTCAAGTGGGATGTACATATTTCTCACTTATGTAAAAAACTGAATTCTGTATTTTATCTTTTATCTGTTCTAAAACATACACTAAGCTTAACTGTCTTAAAAACCTTATATCTCCTTTACTCTAGAATAACCTATGGTATAATAATATGGGGATCTTTATCCTCACTAATAAGTGTTTTTCGAATACAGAAGAAAATGTTAAGGACCATGCGTAATCAACACTGCCAAGCTCACTGTCGACCACTTTTTGAAGACTTTAAGACACTTCTACTCCCATGCGTGTATTTATATTATTGTGCAGTCTATGTTAAAAAGCAAATGATTGACTTTTTATTAAATTATCGTATCACTCGCACAAAACTAGGAGATGTAATGATGTTCATGTCCAGCCATCTAACTTATCTTTGATACTAAGGGTAATGTGTACAAAAATACATAATAAATTACCCTTGGTTATTAAGAGGGAAAGCAGCCTCAATTTAAAAAAGCAGTCTTTTCATTTTCATTGATCAATGTTTCTATAGCGAGCGTGCTGCGCCCGCTCCCAGCGGGCTTCCCCCGCTCGTTTCAATGCAGTTTCACAGAGGGATAGGCGCGTTTCTAATTTTAAAATGTAGACAAAAATGGCAGGGTCTTATGTACAAATTTAATTGGAATGTTCATGTACAAATTGAGGACAGAGGACCTTTTTAAACTCAACATTGGAAGTAATGACACTATCATCTGATAAATGCGCATGATGACTCATACTTACGTATCAACAGGAGACTTGAATGTGGAATCAACCGTATTTTGATAAAGTCATTTAAAGAATGCGTGATGTTGTTGCAAATGAACAAATGTATCAGTTTGTGCGCCGTTAACGTCAGGAATATTTACCGGTTTCTGTTTTTTTAAATTATTTGAAAACCAATTTTAGGAAATATAGCAATATTTAGGAAGTAAGATATGCCGTCGCATGTACTCTGATAAATTCTGTGCATTTTGGTACCTCATTTGTAGAGTTTGGTTGCGTATAAGTTGAGAAAAAGGTATCTATACAGTAGAAATAATATAGAAGATAGACGAATATCTGTGTTTTGTAACAAATGGAGGTGAACCTCTGTGAGTGTGAGTGATTGGGTTTGTAGTTTTAGTTTTTTTGACGTGCCTTATATGCATGCCCTGTCCTTATCAGTGCATTTTGATTGCTGGCAGATAAAATTATTATTATTATTATAATTATTTTTATCACCACATTACGGAAACAGGAAACAGATACGGACATTACAGGAAAACTACCCTCTTTTATTTGCTACGGTAGGCTGAGTTCGTATTGTTCTCGGAACAGTTATTTCCCCTGTAAGATTTTGGAAAATAAAATCTCAAATAAAAATTAAAAATAGGAAACGTGAGACCTGACCGTATCCAGAAATATGGCTTAGAGCGCCAGCAATAGGGAAAATGAGATAAGTGAAATTATTCTGACATTTTTTTTAAATAGCTGGTCATAAAAGTGCCTGTTTTGGGTCCTACACATGCAAAAGAAGAGTTGGCATATGATTTTTGAGGCGACCAGTCCAATGTGAGTAAATAGTTTTCCGATGAAAGGAACGAAATGAACAGTGATAGAAAAAAATGAGAAAACAGTTGCTATAGAGTTTTTTTTGTTTCGGAAAAGAAATCTCCAGCAAAATAATACTGAAGCCGGGTTGTATTGACTAAGTTTTTTGGGCAATCAAACTTTGGTAATATCATTCCTGCGTTTTATACGTTTTTAATACGGTTTTTCTCACGATTATATGACTATCTGCGATAAAAAAGGACATTATATTTTCAGGAAATGTTTTATACAAAATAGAAGTCTCTTTTTATTAAAAAAGCATAAGCATTTACACTAAATATTCACCTAAAACAACAAAAAACGAGGAAAATATGTTTATTCTCATGGTCATGGAATAACATGCTTTAAGTGAGGAAATTTTACACAATCCTTTAGCACATATGGCGCCATTCTTTCATTTGTTGAGAAACTTTTTTTGACTGATGGTATGGTTTCCCTATGCGATGAAATGGTTTCGAGAATGGTGAAATTACCACATTTTACGTGTTGAAAAATTGTACATGCAACGAATTCCCTCAGATATAGGCATTCTCCTCGGATTATCCTCACGGAAAATTATTTATGTAATTAAACTTTTTTGATGAGAACCCCGGAGAATTGGTGCGGCAAAACTAAACACTTCACGTATAAAAAAGTGTGTTAAACTCATCACAGAATACGGGGCCCCAGTTTGGAATTATCATCTGAATGGGGAGATCGAACAGCTGAAAAAAATTAAGCACTTAGGCAGCAAGATTTGTAATGGGAAATTTTAGAATGTAGGCAAGTGTAAGACTGATGTTTTGGGGTGGAGATCATGAGGGTCAATGAGGATAGAAGATCGCATTAAGGGTATCATATTTAAAGTGAACGTTGGTGATCCTGCGTGGAGGGAACTCTCAAACATTATAACATTATAACAACTCTCTGTTGTATTTTACAAATAACGCGGCTTCAGCTTTCACTCAGTAGGTTTTCGCAGGTTTTTCACGCCCCCCTTCTTGTATGGGCGTT
The DNA here is from genome assembly GCF_921293095.1 of Ischnura elegans. Taxonomy (NCBI): domain Eukaryota; kingdom Metazoa; phylum Arthropoda; class Insecta; order Odonata; family Coenagrionidae; genus Ischnura; species Ischnura elegans. The sequence continues at coordinate 95,176,664 of NC_060255.1, read as the reverse complement.
TTCCTGCAGTGGGTTTTTTCGATTAAGGATACTAAACCCTTATCCTCATGTTTTTTCCCACAAACAGAAATCTTTTTTACACAAAATTTTCACATATAGTGTTTATATTTTTGACATTTCACAAATAGTGTATATTGTACATATATACTTTGTATTGTAAACGTTTATCTACCATTTTTTAATATGTTTGCATAGACGCTATCGAGGGGTTAGGTGGAAGAGAGGACTTCTTAGTCTCAACCTCGCCCGAATATAGGCATTTTATTATTATTATCATTATTAAACAGGTTAAAAGGGCCTAAAGATTTGGCGAAGAGGGACCATAATTATAATATAGAACCTCTGAGGTAGCTCTCGAATACACTCAAATTTTCTTACTACATCGGGGGATAGAAGACTAAAATGGTAAATCGGAAGAAATATTGGAGCCCTTCGCCATTAATACTCGGATCTTTTGCTTCATGGGAGTGATTTATGATAAAATAAATATCATTTAGAGTAAAGGCCTTCATTTGAAGCGTTAGACAAAAGGATAGATGTAGAGATATCTATTGTTATATAATTTAACTAATGGAATAGTTGCTCGCATTGTTTTCAGATTTCCATGGTTATTCCGTTTTTTTCGGCTATTCCATTTGGTGTTATTTTTTTCTTTGTTTTTAAAGAAATATTGTAGGTGTTTTTTTTCTGCTTTTTTGCGCGTCAAAACAGAAGCGCTAGAATTTGCCAAAAAATGCAAAATGCACTTTCATTTTCTGAATCTAGAGCTTATCTCAGGATATGCACATCTGAGGGACTTAGGGACCTATCAAACAGGTTATAATAACCTAATTATTTACTGAGGAAGGATCATAATTTTATGATAGAGTCACCAAGGTAGCTCTCTTATAAGCCATAAAGAGCTAAATATATATTTTTCTTCATACTATCGCGGAATGGAAGACTGAACTCGTTTACACGAGGAAACAGTGGAGCACTACCCAATTTATACTACGATTTTTATGACGATGATGATATATATGAGTTGGTATTTTGGAATTTATACATATTTTGTACTGTGTGTAACCACTAGATCACAAGGCCGACTCTCACGAATATGTATACAAATAAAATCATACTAATGATAATTAAATCAAGGAGTCTCCATGGTAATTTCCCTTTTTTTTAACGAATGGTTTATGTTGAGTTTTTCACCATTTACGCGGATTCATCAGCTGGAAAATTATTTTTCTTTTCATGATGCTCGCTTACTAGTTTATAGTGGTAAGCCGAGTTACAATCTATTTTGGGAACACTGGGCATACATAGATTCCCTTGGATTCCGTAGCAGACGCCACCTTTTCGCATTTGAGAGAAATTCGTGACCAAACAAAGTGGCGATTACGCCTAGTACCATATAGAGGCAGATTAATTTGGTTCAGAGAAATCGTCCTGCTTTTTTCTGGCATAATTTCATTAGAATTGTTCATTCGGATAGAGACTGGCATTTGTTTTATTTAATTATTAAATTAAACAATTTAATAAATTAACTAAATAATTAATTAATAATTACATTTTAAATTTAATGCCGTTTACCGACTATCCTGAAATTTCTGCCCTGCCTACACTACATTGAAGAATGCACATTCGCTTTTATCGTATTAAAAATGTTCAAGTTACATGCAAATTTTAAGAAAGTTTTATTTACTCTGATTTTACACATACCTACTCAAGGCAATGCTATTTTATGAAGTAAAAAAATTACAGTAGGATTGTTTCCTTTTATTTTTTTATTGCCTAAATCTAAAGATTAGTAATCCTGGAGTACTTATTTCACAAATTTGATTTTTAAATGACGATATCTTTTTTTAGCGATTAAAAGAAGAGTGAAAAATTTCAAGCACGCGAAAAAGCGACAGCTAATTGTAAGTATAAATGCTGGCAAAAGCCCGTGTGACGTCATTCTGTTTTCGGCTGCCGCCGTGTGAGGCCACCTTGGGGCGAGGCTGTGAGCGCCGATACGATGCAGGTTGCTAACAAGTTGCAGAGTACCCTGCTAGCAGATAGCGCTTGGCTTAAATAAGGATTATAAGTACACTATCAAACAAAGGAAACTTTCCAGCCATAGGCAATTTTAATAGGTGATTATTAAGAAATGTTTCTCTGAGCTCTGTGCCACACGCATGCATTGGTAATCTCAGACTATGTAAAACTCCTGACTACTCGTATGGCATCTAGGTCCCTGTGATGTCACCACGTGGAGTGGCATCGCATGGGCGCCAATCTAATCTTTTTAAATTCAATCTTCCATTTCAACAAGAGCTTACAGTCACAAAAAAATGTAGTAGTAAACACAAGATAAGATTAAAGATGGAACCACAGCACCAACAAAAATGTAATAATTTAAATCATATGAACATTGAATCGCCCTTTTCTCACTCATGATACTGACATAAAAGGTATTAAAAAAACCAATGAGGTCAGTGTTTATCAAGCAAGAAAACAGAGAAAATTCTCCAAAAAAATAAATTTAGATAAACGAACGATAATACCTAGTGTTACATATAACTTGGAGTGGGTCCCAGAAGACATCTTACTTTTGTAACAGGGTCAATAATTAAGCGATCTTAAATGTTAAAATCTTAAATCTTAAAATAAATGGATTTCCAAGAAAATACATTAAAACATCAAGTCAGAATATTAAACTCTCAGTGCTGGCTAAGAAATTAAAACTACTGGGATTTCTAAAACCAAATAATTTGTATATTATGAATGCACTTATGGTGGGTAACGAATCGCAATCAATGCCTTTCGTTTTCTTTGATGAAGGAAACTACCCTATTGCGGCTCTGCAATGTTCGGCAATGATGGGAGTCCCGCAAGGGGGGTGCGTACCCCCCTCCCCGCCCCCTCATATGTACCCGTCACTGTGATGACGGGGAAAAACGGAATATCAAGTTTTTCATCTTTCTTGAACGGTGCTCGTCAACAAAATCCGGCGCAGTGTTGACGCATTTAAGTTTAACTGCGTGCGGTTTCCGCAATCCGGATTAGCGCGCTTGGTTGGCGAACACCATTTCGCGGGCGTCGTCTTCCGCTGACCTGCTCAAAATGGATTGCTGTTTGGGCAACGCTCCCGAATTTTGCTGGAGGCGGTAAGCCAAAGGCCCTTCAACGCAACATGGATGGGTAATCCTCATGCTCCGATAGGCGAGAAACCACCAACCTATCTCACCCTGCATAACCGTAGTAGGTCTTACCCACCGGCAACCTTAAATAAAGCTTTATCAGATATTGGTAATCGATAAACTCGGCCCTGCAACACGTTTCTATAGTTCACGCATAGACCTTTACATATTGAGTGCCCTGACACCAACTCTAAGGGGCGCTAAACCCAAACAGTCTTATCTTTATAGGTATTGTGGGACTGAAAGAAATTTTATAATAATAATAATAATAATAATAATAATAATAATATAATATAATTTCATTCTATTTATATTCAAATATATTACATTAGAAAACACTTAAATAATTGTGAATTATATAGGTACCCTTTATTGCATAGTTTTGGGGCTACCATCTCACACTTTTTGTACAGGTCTGGTGCAAACATACATGAAAAGTAAATTCATTTTGTTGTATTCAATGATTTGTTATCTCACCGATTGCATTCACTTGTGTCATTTTAAAAATGTACACATGGATAACTAACTTTCTTACATAAAACGCATAAGAATTACAGATATACAATATACCTTTTATTGAAAACGTTTTTATGTCACCTTTCTTAACAGAAGCTCTACTTCCTCATACCTCATAAGCCATTTTTTGACAGCGGATGTAAATCCCCATCTTTTTTCCGAGTTTGCCACATTACTAGGCAACATACTAAATATTTAGGCCCTAAGTATTGGTGTGACTGTCGATGAATTTCAGTCGTCGGCCAAGGTATGTCTCCAAGATCTGATGTAATAAGTTTGTGGTCTGCCTTTAATGATGTATCGAATTTGATTAGATATACTCTATGGAATGAGGTAGATTAGTGCAATGCCAAATTTCGTAGTGTTGTGCTTTCATAAATTATATTTATTTTTCATATTGTAATTCTAATTCGCTTGTTCAACACGTGGATGTAACTGCCAGTATTGATACACTTTCGTTCAAATGTGTAGAAAAACATCCAAAACATTCCAAAAGTGATACGAGTCGGTAAACAAAAAACGGAGTTTTATTTCCAATGGTGTTCCTTAATTTCTATGTTACTAAATATACAAATGTACGATTTAAAATTTTAATTATGTTGGAATAATCATTATTATTATTCCTCAAAGCTAGGGCCGAAAAATGACTTTTTTTCGGTATCAAATTTGCCCCGTGCGAGAAAGTATTCCCATGCCAAAATTTACGTATATTTCAAAATTTGCTATTATTTAGGCTTGATTGGAGGAGTTTGTTCCTCCTGAAGGGTCACTGAGACATTAAAAAGGGATACAATTTGGAGAAGTAGGTAATTTTCGGCTAATTCCGCTTCTGAAAGTCAAAATGTGAATTGATGTCACCCGCTGCAAATTTGGGTGGGTTGCGTGCACTAGAAATATGTTGACCATTTTCATCCATAGCAAAACCATAGAATTCCTTAACACTAGAATGCCCGGCTGGGTCCAATTGACCCAATTAGAGAATATTCATTTTGATAATTTTGAAACGAAGAAAAATTATAGACCCATATTTCCTGACTTTTAATTTTAGTGTCACTTTGAAAAAAATTCGGGTTTGAGAACTTGATATGAGTAGACAGTTTTCTCGCACAGGGAAAATTTGATCCAGAAAAAAGGTATTTTTTCGACCCACCCTTATACAAATCTAACATTGTCTTTATCTTTAATCGTTTTAGATTGCTTTTTGAAATAATTTGTACTCGAAATTGAAAACAATTCTTATTGATGGATAGCTTAAAGTATAAATTATAATTTTCCTCCAATGCATTTTCCCCTTGCGTTATTTTATGTAACAATTATAAGATATTTATCCAAATCCATTAGTTATCTCTTATTTATCATCAATTGATATTTCTTTGGCGACCACTACGGATATCCATGTAAAAATTCAACTACACGATTTTATAATATTGTTTCCTCCAAAATTACCCGTTGGTATTCAACTTAGGGGAAAAAAGAGATACGATGCAGCAATTGAAGTATAAAATTACTCATCATTACCTCCCTTTAGGGATTAGAATAGCCGTATGTGCCCTTACCCCCTTCAACGGCCGTAGGAATAAAATTGATCCGGAATAGAATTGATTGATTTACAATCTCACTTGCAGAGGTGTCAATGTGATAAACACGAACGTTTAAGGTGTGATATTTTCATGTAACGTTGTAAGAATTGCTGAGAGTTTTATCCCAATATAAACTTGAGTTTGATATCTGAACCACTGATTTAGTGTGAAGGCTCAAAGATTGATTCAAGCCCTGGGATAAGGGCGTAGTGTTACTTGATGAGAGCGGAGGCAATCGGCTTAAATTTGATCACTTTTCGTAAAATCCTTATTTCTCATCGTAGAACCTCGATCAAAAGACGCATTTAATCGCTAAACGGCAATGAGTATGATAGGTGTATTAGTTTACCTCTAAGTATTGGCATTAGTAAAGTAAAAAATGTACTACGACAGGTCATATCGGCAAGGGTAACCTCATGCTATGACGACCGTCTCTCGAAGACCCTGTTATGCAAAAAAAGTTATAGCCAGGCTGACTAGGTATAGTAAATAAACTTTGTTAATATATTGTTAATATATAGACTGTTAAAATCTTTTTTTTGTTAGAATTATTGTTAGAACTATTTATCAAAATGTGGGCACACTTTATTATTGCACAAATTACATGGATGTGCATGTGAAATACGACAGAATGTTCAACACTACTACTTCTGATATCAGCGATATGTGTAGGTATATGTCGTTGCCACTCTGGTGATAGTCAGTTCATTTATCTCTGGGAGCTCGAGAAAAGGTTCAGGAAAGGGTTGCTCTCGAGCGTTGCTTCGGCTCAGTATACCTGACTATTTCTTGGCCCCACGGAACTACCACTAACCGAGCATAATTTACAAATAAATATTACGTAACAAAACTCCTTAGAATCTAAGGGGTTTTCAAATTTGTCTGCGGCATATCTTCATTCACAACCTCGCCCAAGCATCGCTTCCCCCCACACCATAGAAGACCAACCGAAGAGGATCAATCCGAAAAGGGGACTTCATCCTGACGACCGCAACATTCATAACGACAGTGGAGACGCACGCGGTACCCTTAACCCTGGAACCTTTCTCTCCCAATATCGTCCCCCTGAGACACTAAAAAACGACCTTTTCTCCCAAAACCTTCAATATTCCCACTTCCCGACACCCAACCCTCATCCTTCCTTATACCTTCTCTCTTTTAGCAGTAGGAACTTGGCTGGAGGAACTTGGAATAAAATTTATCTCCAGTAAGTTAGTAGAATATGTATTCTATGAAATGAAATGTGCCAGGAAAAAGTTTTTTCCTGAGTTACAATTCAACAAAGGAGAGCCTAGAAATTTTCCTTGTAACAGAAATTATATAGAAAAGGAGGAACTTTGCTGCATGCATAATGCACTTGAAAATGCTATTGTATCAACGAAACGCGTTTTGAGAAAAAAATTAGTGAAAATATTAGTTTTTTTTAACCATTTAACCAATTTAAATATTAGTTTTATTATTTTGAGTCTCTTACCTAACTCTGAGGAAGGTGGATGCATACCACCGAAAATTTAGTTCCGTGAGTGTTTTTTTAAAAGTCTTTTTGTGTCCTGTGCTTCTGCCCAATCTGGGATATTTTTAGTTTTATTTATCTAATATATATCTATAACTAATATAGCATTACAGCCAAAACTTCATCACAAAGTTTTGGCCAAGCACCGCATTGCTGATATTAACATCTACTTCAACGGCCAGTGCCTACCTAAGTAAGGAATCACTCCCAAGTCTGCTAATAATAAATGTAACAGCAAATTTCCGGTAGCAATGTGCGCAGTGCTTGCAGCAAAACTCTTGTGGGTCAGGAAAAAGAGGAAGAAGTGATTCGGAAGAAGAAAGGTAATGTTTGACTATTATAGGGTGTTTATAAATAAATATCGGGGTTTGAGCGCTTTATAATAGTTATTACATTATACTTATAGTTGTAAATTATAAGTAAAATGATAGAGCAACTCAAACAGTTTTGTTTTTTAGCAGCAATACACATGTACGTGAAATATTTCCGCCGCGATGCGCTATAAAGCGGTAGTAGCCAAGATGGCGACTAGTGAACAGAAAGCGTTTTGTGTTTTACAGTTTGCAATCGTAGCGGAAACATTTCACGCACATGCGCATGGTTGAGCTAAAAAACATAACTGTTTTAGTTGCTCTTTCATTTGCCATATAAATTATAACTGTAAGTAAAATGGAATAAACATTATAAAGCGTTAAAACCCCGATATTCATTTATAAACACCCGGTATATTGTAGAACGAGAACTCCAGCCTGACAACCGCGCGCTTGCGTGGTAACTGTAACAGTTTGATATTTAAAAACTGTTATTTTAGGTTGTCAGGGAGTTGTTGATAGAAAGGACAGGGGGATTATTGAGAAGGTAAGCAGAGGGGAAGTGGCTTGAAGGAGTGAGACGATAAAAAACTGTAATTTGAAGAAAATGAAGTTTTTTCTTGTGAAAAAATCTTCTGTCGTTACTTCCCCCTCTTATTTAGCAGTAGACCACGTGTGAGAAAAAACTTGCCGGCTGCTCATGATGCATTCAAAAATGTTGTTGTAGCAACGACATTCGTCGTGCGAAAATAAATTCAGTAGAAAATTTTCAATTTCTTATTTCACTAACATAAAAAAACTTCCACCAGATTGAGCCACATGCTAAATAAGATTGTTAGATATTACGTCTTCTAAAAAAAGGAATGGGGTTCTTTGGGCGTTCTATAGAGGCACATTCCGCCACGATAGGAATTCCACTAATAGAGTGTTGCATTGCATGAACCGTAGAGAAGGTTCAAGATTATACGGACGTTGTGTGAGATGCGGGAATTCCATCGCTATTCATAGCATTCCACTGTTCATTCTTTTTTCACACGCATATGCATGTGGAATGTCAAAGCCGGTGGTTTAGGGCAGGGATTCTACAGACGAAATGAATTTTTTTGGATGCAGCGGAAGAGAAGGAAACATTTTTTTACTACGGAGAGGTGACATTTCTCAAGTGACTTTTTTCACTCGACAATGCGTCGGGTATTTTTTTACGGTAGTCATATGAATTTACATTACAAAATCCGAATTCGACGAAGGTTACCATTTCTTACGTATTTGGTGGTACTACAAATTAAAATGAAAATAAAATTGGTATTAAAATGTAATAACATCTATTTAATTTTTATTTTAAATGGGTAAATTGTCAAGGATTCCTTTGATAAAAACCATTTTTCAGATTGAGCCGCGAATGATATTTCAGTCGTCTTTGGACAAATATATCCAGTTCTTCAGAATGGAGGTTATTGAACGGATGGAGAGTAAAAGGAACGACGAAGTGCTGGGAACTGTAGGCGAGGAGAGGAAACCTCTAAATGAAATTTGGAGGATACATAAAATTAGAATGGAGTGAGTTGAATCGAAACTTGAAGCTTGTACGTGGTGAAAGGGCTTCATATTATCAATTAAAGACACTTTGTTACTTAAACAAAATTATTACTATTATAGTATTCTACCGATTAAGGTAGGTTTCCATGGAGTATTCAAGAAGTGATCTGGGAGCCTCCCTATCCTTCCAGTACTGCCTTCTTTAATTCACTGTAAGGCCTACTCCCTTTCAATCTATCTAAAAATTCTATTCTTTTCCTTCCCCTCCCTCGTTTCCCTAAAATCCTACCCTCTAACACCATTTTCAACATCCCCTCACCCCTAAGTACTCGCTCCATCCATACCTTCTGTCTCCTCCGTATCTCATCTAAAAGCTGCCTCTCCTCCCCAACCATATCCAGCACTTCGTCGTAACTTTTCCTCTCCGTCCATTTCACCCTCTCCATTCTTCTCCATACCCACATCTCGAATGCCTCCAATCTTCTCTCGTCTTCTTTCCTCAGTGTCCACGTTTCCGCACCCTAGAGAGCTACTCTCCAAATCAAACTCTTCACTAACCTTTTCTTTAAACTCTTACATAACGATCCTCTCAGAAGCTCCTTCCTGTTCATGAACGCCTCCTTCGCTAATGCAATTATCTTCCTGATGTCCTTACTACTGTATCCGTTTTCCTCTAACGTACGGCCTAAATAGTTGAATTGCTCAACCTGCTCAAGTTTTTCACCACTTACCTTAGCTTGAGTCTCACATTCCTCGCTCGTGATGCTTTACAAAACCGCATAACCTTAGTTTTCTTGTGATTAATCCTCATCCCATACTCCTCGCAACGCTCGTATAACGCATCCACTATTTATAAAAATTTCTATGACCGGTTTCGGATGTTACACCATTATCAAATATAGAAAATATTTTCTAGATGTAACAAAATGTCTGTTATTGATAACTAGGATGGAGTGAGTCTAAATAGAAGAGGGTATGCCGAAAAACATATTAGATGGAATAATATTTGATGCTTTCCCAGGGAATTATGTGGGTACAATTATCTCGTGATTCTCACCGGGTCAAAAACACCTTTACTGATTACGCTACGAGATGTGACTGCTCAGCAGCCGCGAGGATCAGCCCCGAGTCGGAGCTCATCTTCATGGTCGGACAGAAATAGAATTTTTAACCCGATGGGAATACCGAGAAAATATTACCCATATTAGATGGTATGGTGAGGATGAAACAAAAAAATGAGAAATACAGAGAAATTGCATAGAAAGCGCCTAGATTTCCGCTCAAGAGGTACTAATAAAGAGAAAGTGACTGAAATACTCAAAGCACAAGAATTCTTCTAGATCTTAGGAGGGAAAGGAGCAAACTATGTGGTATGTATAAAATAGGATATAAAGAATAATCAGCAGGAAAAAAAAGCGTAGGAAGAAAATAGTATCACCAAAGATTCTCGGAAAGAATGGTCACACGCTCAAAGTCCCCATTCAATAAGGACCGTTAAAAAGAGGTTTCCCAAATTAACTGGTATATACAGGAGATGACCATTAAAGAATGGTGCAGATTTGAACATTGTTTTAATGAACACGAATTATTTAAAGTTTGTGTTCTGTTTTTTGAGCTTGACGTCTCGAATAGTTTTCATACATAATAAATAAAGAAATGTGCGACCTTAGTTGCTCGACAAGAGAGAAACCCAGCGTCGACATAAGCCTACTCCTGACGAAAGGCGCCAAGGGGTCTACGACTTAACGTCCCATCCGACGGACGACGCAACTCTGAAAAATCTCTGCCAAGCCTATTCCTAAGAATTAGTGAAACCGCACCATTCTCTCATGATATCCCTCTACTTGACTGGAACGAGTTACAAGTAAAATTCTTCCAGCCATCCCTAAAAACTCGAATTAAAGAAAGGAATTAAAAAAAAGGTTTAGGATGTAGACCGGAGTTCAAACAATATTTTTGCCACATTTTTAGGTATTAGGATTAGGCGACCGACAGCTGAGGTTATTTGCACAATGAGGGAAGGGCATGATAGAGACAAATCCAGCGTCGCTCTGAGCCAGTTGTAAACCAAAGCCGCTTATGGGACCACAGCTTAGCGTCCCATCCGACGGACGGAGTTCTGTGCTTGAGGGGACGTAATCTAGATCTAAAACTCAAATTTATTCGCATTACTTTTACAAATTTTATGCGTCAAGATTAAAACAAAAAAATTAAATAAAAAAATGGTCTCTTGTTTTTAAAAAAACTGAGTCACAGAACGAATTTCATGGTCGGCGGGGTCAGAAATCGTCTTGAACATTTAAAATGCAGGCAAACAAGAAAAGAAATTAGACGAGGCAACCAAAATGGTGTAGATACTAACCAAAGAGGTGGTATAAACGAAAAAAAAAACGACAGCAGCGCTACAGTGGCGGTAGAATGAAACTGTATTTATTTCCTGGTTACGCGTATGAAATATTTTTGCCAGTCGTCCAATGAAGGAGTTGCGTTTACCAAGAAGTTTTGTTCAAAGTAACACATTATAACCTTAGGTAAGGTATTAATATTTAAATTCCGTAAAAAAACAACAAAATTTTAAATAAAAAACTGAAATTTATTAAATACAATTATTTTAAATAACGACTACCAAAAAATTTTAAAGTTATACAAGGTTCAATTTTTTGTACGTAATGCAACTTTATGCGTTAGATACAAATTTTCGAACTACCTCCGACGGAAGAGGAATCTAGCAGTCATCGCCAAGTTTAAAAAGATGAGCATGGAAATTACATCACAAGTGCCCATGAGTCATCAGACTTAAGGAAAATATTTTGTCATTCGGCTCCCCTTTCAAAATGATGCTTATTCGTCGAAATAAATCGGTATATTATAAAACTCTCAGTAATGGACAGTCAGTTAAAAAAGTTTCAGCAGACAGTTTGAGGCACTTGCAAAGGAGATTTAGCTTCCCTTAGTTCTTTTCTTAGTCTTTGGTTTACGCACCCCAAATAAGCAACTTTTTTCCGTCGTTCTATTATCCCTAATCATTAAAATGGTAGCCACTCATGTAAAGGATACGTCATTATTGCCCAATTCCAACCTTTTTATTACTTTTTATCGTTAATGAAAGTATATAAAGCAATTACAGCAAATCTACGATGCCTATAAACATATAGATACATTAAAAACGAAGGAATTAGCCGAAAATAGTTATTAGTTACGGGGATTCGATCCCTCAGGCTTGCCTAGTTCAGCTGTACAGTGTACACATTCTCTACTAAGGACAGCATAGGAGTCAATAACATAGTTTGCAAGATAGACAACAAGAGTCAAAACTAATACAAGTACGCACCTTGAGGATGCGAAACAAATATTAAATCCAACGCAACATAAATCGAAACAGAGAGATAAATTTGCAATAATGAATTAACTTCTCCCATTAAGCGCATGTAAATTCAAGCACATATGAAATATTTTCTGTGCGTAGCCAAAGACAATAAAAGGGATAAGGGAAACTAAATTTCTTTCAGAAGCAGAAATGACGCCACAAACTTTGTCATAAAGGTTTCGAGAGTGATTGTATGAAGACTGTTTCATTTACCGTGTTCAGTGGCGTATGTTGTTGCTCTTATTTTCCTTAAGGGACCTTTTCCGCGTGCTACTATAGTAAAAATTCAGTGTATACAATTGAAGAAGGTTTATTTTACAAGGAAAGACGAAAATGAAAGAATACTCGCTTTGATAAACAAGTGAAAGCACAGATTTTATGGAAGGAGTTTGTTGCGCAAAAATTAAGCTGTAAAATTCACATTTCAATGGCTTAGCCGCCAATACTACATACACGATTTCCGATTCCAAGGAATCATCTATTCCCTGAATAAGTAAAATTTGAAAGCTCCAACTAACAAGTTAACTTTATTTCGAATACGCTTCTTGACAGTATTCTTGACGTAGGACAACGATGTCAAAGGAATATTTTCGAACTAACACCAACGTGGGAGACATCTAACGGTGTTCACCAAGAAAATAAAAATGAGCATCGAATTTCCAGTAGTGCCGGGGTGACTGGGGAAAATTTTTAGCTTTGAACTAACGTGGGGGCAAGAGAAACATGTATTATGTCAATAGAAATATGCCAAAATATGAGAATCTCAATGAAGAAATGAGATTTGAAATTCCATGAGCAAATAAATTTAGGATCTATGAGGCTACGAATCGAAAAATATGACTTCGAATGCACTTATTCCAAGTAGAACCAAAAGTACAATAAATAATTAAATTATATTTTTATCTCAAAATAGCGGACGAAAAATCTTGACTAAACTTTATGTCATAATTATAGTAGTAGTTATGAATAAATAACGGCTAATTATGCTTAATACAATCTGATGAGAAATTTTCTATTTAAAAACGTGGTACGTTTTGATATAAAATTTCAAATTGCCTGAAGCTAAAGAAAAACACTTTGACCAAGCGTTTTTACCATTCTACCACCCAAGTCAGCCCAAAAAAGTGAAATGGCTGGTTTAAACAACCTCTAAAATAAAGTTTTCTCATATTTTCCCAAGCAAAACCACTGTCAAAAATCAACCCCACTTAATCATATCCATTGTACCGAGGAAATAAAGTGATCAATACTTTATTTTTCCATCAATTAGAAGTGGACATCTTTATTATCGAAGGAATATCCAGCAGACCTCATCTCTGTTTATCTTTATTTCTTTATCTCCAAATATATATATGCAATGGGGACCTCATATAAAAAAAACTGCGAACAAAGCTTTCAGGGCATAACATGTTTTGATGAGGACCCTTAGAAAAAGCTGTAAAAAACAAAGGAATTCGCATATAAAACGTTTTTTAGGCCTATTCTATTTTATTTTTGGGCGTCATTTTGGGATCTTCATCTGAATCGGGAGATCAAGCAACTAACAAAAGTTCAGCGATTAGCAGCTAGATTTGTTTTGGGAAATTTCAGAAGGAAGGCAAGCGTCACGAAGATGTTAAAAACTCAGGGCTGGAAATATTTAGAGTCAAGGAGGAAGAAAGCACGCTTGAAGTGTATATTTAAAGCTTACAGTGGTGATCCTGCGTGGAGGGACCTAACAAAGCGGTTAAAAGGACCAAGTTATCTGGCGAGGAGGGATCATAATTGTAAGATTAAGGCTCCAAGGCAGCTGTCAAATAGACTAAAATTTTCCTTCCTACATCGGGGGATAGAGGATTGGAATGGTTTATCGGAGGAAATTTTTTTTTAACCTTTTCCAACTCACGCCACCATATTTATCAATTGGATAAATAAAATTGAATTTCGAGGGCTTTATAAACGTACATTTTTTGAGTTTGGTGTTTCTTGTTTTTTTTTTGCTTTGGTCTTCGTATATTATTGTGTAAAAATGGATGTTGAGGGCAATGTAAATGTGGACATGTATTATTTTTTTGCCAATTTGGTGCTATGTACATGGGGACATGCATTGTGTAAAAAATGGTATTTTTAGGACTTTTTAATTTTTTTCGTACTCAGTATTTTGTTTTGTATTTTGGTTTATGTATATTTTTGTGTGTGAGGTAACCTATCAACCAAGTTGGTACTTTGCATTTTGTATTTTTATCTTAATGTATTTCCTTGACTTTATATTACCACCCGACTTCACGGTCGACTTGTAACAATTTACGCAATAATAATAAAAATATATGCCTAGAATAGGGCGTCCATATTTACTGAATTTAAAAAATTTTTTACCTCTCACCTTCAAATTTTGTTCAAATGCCTCTTAAATATACTTACACAAAATTTTAATGAAACCAGAGTCCCCGCTTAGCCGGTTTCGAATCGAACGCAAAGTTGTGCCAAAAATATGCCCAGATTTTCCGCGCACAATGAACATCTATAACCTCATAACACCCTGCGATCCATCTGTATGATGTATGCTGACCAATCACCAGAATACAGCATACAAGTGGATCCCCACATGCAAATCACATGGTCACAAAAATATTACGCATAATAACAAAAATACGTGCCGCCAAGGTAAAATTTGCCAACTACTCATGTAAGTAATTCCTCCACTAATTACACGAAAGGTTTTAACAATCGAAAAGCATTGAGTACGACCTGAGCCGTCCCATTGACCGACGCCGTTAATTTTATCGATCTAGGCACCGTTTTTATCCTTAATAGTACTAAGAAAGAACGAAAGTTCAAATCTCTCTGGTTTGCAGTCTATTTCCTGTATTTTTTTCTCGTGACTACGTCTACCCCAGTGCGAATCATGCTGGGGCCAGCCGGTGTGGAAAGTTTGTCAATTCGAAGGTCTTAATCGTTTCACATGCTTAATTGGATAGCTAGTCCAGTTCATTAATTTGGAATTTTCCCAAGTAGGCATATAGCCATAAATTTGCTTCGGGTGTGTGAGCTTGGGTTGTATGCGAGCTGCTTTTATCGATATTTTGTTGTCAATTCACACGCAAATCTGAAAACAGATAATTTCATTCTGTCCGCCATAAATTTCGGTTGAATAATGGTAAAAGTAAAATTGGCAGGAAAAACGAAATGTAACTGTATCGAAAGATGGTGGCTCACAGAATAGATAAAGTTAGGATACTATCGCCGCAAAAATGGTCTAATGATAAACTTTAAGCCTTTGTACGAAATCCTGCAGAAGTTCCATACGGTTTTGTGATATATTGTTTATTCGACTCATTGTTTATTCGACTACAACAATTAATCATTGAACATTGTTTAAACGTAAAAGTTTGCTTGCTTGCCTTGTTGCCTAGATATTTTTGTCTATTCGAGTAGCCAGATGAATTGAATGGTAACTCCATTAAAATAGAGAGCTCTTTTGGAGTGCAAAATATCGCTTTATCATAGCCGATGCTTATTATATGCTATGGATAATGTGAATGAATTAAATAAAGTCATATATTACATCATTATTTCTTCAGTTCTACCAGTGCCCAACTATCGGCACAAAGTCTCAGAATTAGAAACTATTTCGTTCTTCTGAGGCTGGCCTCAGTTAAGGAGGCACCATCATTTCAAACATGCCCGAAAACCTCCCCTTATTTTGACACATGTTGTTGCTCATTATTTTTTCTATCAAATAGCGAAAAAATATTACTATGTCATCGGCCATTTAAAAAAAAAGATTTATGGATTTGAAAATGACGGATTTCCACCTTGAAATACATTGTCTTTATGCGAGAATGATGACCTTCCCGCGTAAAACATTTTTTATCTCAATTTTGGCCCGAAATATACCGTTGAAAAATTAGCACAGCATAGAATAGACATTGATGCCCAATATATATATATTTTTAGAAGGGGTTGCCGATATGTTAGCGTCAGTATTTAAGTTTAAAGAACATACTTCCGGTTTTCTGCAGAGCGAGCAGCCATTATGCTGCGGAGGTAGTGGCAACGTTGCAAAGTATACGGAGCTTAAATATGAAGAGCGATATTGCACCTGTCGACTGCGGCGTAATTCCAGTGAATTGGATTTTTCGGAGTCATTTTTCTACGGATTCAGGAAACGAATATTCAGTTCATCTCGAAACGCGCTATACACCGAAATATGGAATTTATCTGTGCTGGTTGTTAAAGTAATTCCTATAAGCGCCTAAATTTTATTAAACATGCGAAAAATCATGACCGGAATATAATAAATCCCTTGAAATTGTAGGCGTATCGCTTCAAAAGCGAAAATGATAGAATTTATTGAGACTTGCGATAGTTTATCTGTTCTTCAGAATACTACTTCAAATTGTTTTACGCTTATTTCGAAAAATATACATCGTTTTCAACTTGTAGAAAATACTTATTTCAATAGAAGTTCATTATCTAGCGCATTATGTTTTTCATCATCAATTTAATTGATATTAAAAGTCTAGAATAAGGTCCACAGGTACGCGCTATACACCGAAATATGGAATTTATCTGTGCTGGTTGTTAAAGTAATTCCTATAAGCGCCTAAATTTTATTAAACATGCGAAAAATCATGACCGGAATATAATAAATCCCTTGAAATTGTAGGCGTATCGCTTCAAAAGCGAAAATGATAGAATTTATTGAGACTTGCGATAGTTTATCTGTTCTTCAGAATACTACTTCAAATTGTTTTACGCTTATTTCGAAAAATATACATCGTTTTCAACTTGTAGAAAATACTTATTTCAATAGAAGTTCATTATCTAGCGCATTATGTTTTTCATCATCAATTTAATTGATATTAAAAGTCTAGAATAAGGTCCACAGGTAAATGAATGTACCACGAGACAAGCATATTGCTGTTGGGTAGGTACCGACTATGTAGTGTTTGGAAATACAACTTCGTGAACGTACTAATTAATCAAATATTCACCCATGTAATTCTTCGAAAGTGTAAAATAGAATAGAAAAGAGTACCTCTATTTTTCACTGTCCAACCAATTTACTTTAATACGTTTTCCAAAGGTCCAATTAGCATAATTTGAAAAAAAAACAACAGTTTAAACAGGTCAACTATTCATAAAGTCATTGCAGGAGGATAAAAATTAGGATGCATTCTTGAACAATCGGTGACAGCTGACATAAGTGACTCTGTAGAATTTGCAATGCCAGCCTTCCAAATTTACTGAACCTTCGGTACTAGGACGCAGGTTCTACCTTAACGGATGTAATCCTCCTTCAGTGGACACATTGTTGAGATGAATACCAGAAACTACTATCGGCGTAAAAAAAAGGAAGATCGCTGAATCTTAAGCATTGGTACGAAATTCTGCCTAATTGTAAGCTCCATAAGGTCGTGTTATATATCGTTCTGCTCATTGGTTATTCGACTACAACAATAAATAATTAAACATTGTTTAAACGTAAACGTTTAGCTTCTACGGTCGAAAGAGTGAAGAAGAACACGCGTAAAAATATGATTACGGCGAAAAGGTCGTCTTATTCATCTCGTCACGGGCAAAATATTTCTTTGGTGAACTTCATTGAATTTTTCATAGATAGAACGACATCTTCGCATTACTAAGAGCTTTTTAAAATTCAATTTTTCCCATTCCTTGATTTTTAAAATGGCCGAAAGGAAGATTTCAATTCCCGAGACTTAGAAGGGTACATAAATATTTTTAAGTTACGTATGGTGCATGAAAAAATATTTATAAAATTTTTATGCAAGGAAATGTTTATAACGCTCCTCCCACATATAATAAACCAAAAAGACGAAAACCGTCGTTTTGGTAGTGCGCACGCGGGGCGATTTTCGTCTTTTTGGTTTTTGAGGAAGAGGTAAAATATGAATATTTCCTCACATGAAAAGTTTATAAATATATTTTTCATATATACCATAAGTAACTTTAATACTCATGTACCCATCTAAAATCCAGGAAATTGAAATCTACCTCTCAGCCATTTAAAAAAAATCAAGGAGAGAGTAAAATTTATTTTTAAAATTCTCATCGTAATGCGAAGATATTTTTCTCTCTTTAAAAAATACTATTAAATGTATTATTAAATCAGATAATTTACCCGTGCCGAGATAAAGAAGACTGTTCCGCCGTTCTCATAGTTTTTTGCGTGTTATTCTTCACTCTTTCGACCGTAAAAACTAAAAGTATCCGTTTAAAGTCTGAAACACACGATCATTTTCTTTCGTCGCGAAAAGCGATCGCTCTAGTGGTCTTTGTTCTGAATCACACGGTCACTCCCGCCGTCGCTTTTCGCATCATTTCCGATATCACAGCTCGTTGCCATAGGACCCACATCACGATAATATATAGCGTGTTTGTTTAGCTATGTCTTTCCCATGATCATCAAACGCTGCGCGGCAATAGCTCCATACTGGCATGCGTTCCGATTGGCTGATATGGGGTTTTAGTGACGGAAAAAGCGACCGGACGAGTGATGAAAAGTAGCGATGGGAATCCTCAAGGCGATTGCGAAAAACAATTGCCGGCGACGATCATTTTGCGAGTGATCACTCTAGTGATCGCGATAGTGATCACTAGGAAAAGTGCCATTAAGAGTAAACCCCTAAAGACGATGGCAGACTCAGCCATTGAAACGTTGGGAGAATTAACCCAATACCACACCCGGTGGGATTCCCGAGAAATGTTTCATCAAACTATACGCCGGGAAAACCTAAAATTTTACATAATCAGTTTCCTTCCTGCCGTAATCAGAGCTATGGAAAAGTAACGATTTTGCGTGATGGAAAAAATGAATGATAAAGATATCAGTGAAGTCCCGGTAATCCGAAATAATTGGGACCGAACCAAGGAGATCGTAAATACACAGGAGGCGCTGTACTCGTGATCGAAATTCCTCCATATTGGTTTGGACGTTTTCGGACTTAGTCCCAAACAGTGTACTGTAACGAAACTCGCCTTCCACTTCTTATTTTGTGTTACTTTGAGGTACAGAAATACACTTAATTAAGAAATAACATGCGCCAAAATAATTTTTTACAAGTTATATTCTAAATGTCGTAAAGAATACCAACTGGGCCAAATTTACAATCTGATATTTTACAAATATATTGCGTTATTTCCCTTTTCTGTTCCAATGTGCACAATCAAAAATTGTCTATGCATACAACTGAACTCCCGCCACGGAAATCTTTGGTAAAAGGCGAAAGATTTATACGAACTGATTTGAGTTCTGCCGTATCACTTTCCCCGCGATCTTTCTCTCTCGCAGGCACCTCCTTTTTCTTTGCGCCTTTTTCTTCTTTCTGACGATCTTTTTAGAATCTTTATCTCTTCAAGCTCTCTCAATAATCCACTATGTTAGATTTTCTCCCGATCTTTTTAGAACACGTCTATCTTTTAGTTCTCTCCATACACGACTATCTTAGTTTTTCTTTCCGCGTCCCTCACTACCATTATTGCCTCCTGGGGATCGGGTTGGTGTGGTGGCTAGAGTGTTGGCTTCCCAACCGATGGGCCCGGGTTCAAATCCCGGTAGTGGCAGAAAATATTCAGTGATTCCCCGATCCCTGCTTGACTGTTGTGTGGAGGACATTTCAAGCGCAACACTCCGTCCGTCGGATGGGACGTTAAGCCGTGGTCCCCTTGGTGCCTTTCGTTAAGAGCAGGCTAATGCCGACGCCGGGTTTCTCTCCACCCTTCCTTCCATACCCTTCCCTCATGGCGCAAATGACCTCAGCTGTCGGTCGCCTCCTCCAAATACAATACCATACCATTATTGCCTCCTCAGTACGATTGTTAATTTAATTTTTATTTATTTGAACAAACAACATGGGGGTTTGTTTACAGCACGTATATAATCAAGTATTCCTTACACGGTAGACGGTAGTAGACGGTATTCCTTACATCGCCTCTGATTTATATCATGAAAATGCATCGATTACTTCTTGATTGTCGTTGGAATTTTCCGATCGTTTGCCACACTACTGTGTACATTAAACTGTCCATACAGTCATATCGCGGTGATTGCCATCGTTAATTGCCATAATTTGCCATCGTCGTGAATATACATTCCTACTTTTTTTGCGACCAGTCAACTATCATAATATTTTCGTTGGCTGTAATCTTATTAATTACCAATAGAAGTACAGGGGAATGGATATTTAACACTGGTAAAATGTTATTTTCGGCTAAGCTAGATGCACAGCGGAACCGTGGTGATTGACAATAGCTTTTACGTGGGAAAAGATATTCGAGGAATATTTTCACGAAGCCTTCCCGTAATGATATAGAAAAAAGGTTTACTGTGTTCGTTAGCGATAGTTCATTTTAGCGTAACCACGATCATGACTGAATAATTCACCAAATAGTTATCTTTAGAGATACGTGATAATCGCACTTTCATTTTTATTTTATCTCATTTTCAATAAAAGTTTATCGCATTTTGTAGCGTCTATTTTTTATTTTCGAAATGAGGTAGATGACGATAAATGTAGTAAAACACAGTTATATGACAAAATACAGAATATTTTAAATTATTATGCTGTAGAACAATAATAAATTAAGGAATAAAACATATAGTGGCGGAGGTGTAGCTTGCCCGCGCCCACTTGTAATTCGCGGCCACGTAGAGCCCCAGCCAACTAGCAGCTGGCCAGTCGTTCACATGCTTTAAGCGGTGAGTGTCGGCGGAGCATTTCAACTGCGCTCGGCACAAAATGTACGAATTTTGCCGTCGAAAAGGCAAATTTTCGTAAAAATATCATAAAAGTCTAGTCATCGCATCTTATGTCGCATTTGTTTGCGCACATCGCATCCATATCGCATTTATCGCATTTGCAAATTTCACGCATCTCTACTAATGGGATATGAGGTTAGAATCCCTAATGGACTCGCTAAAATTTTTTCAAGTTATTTAGAGTTAGAAAAATTAATTATCCAGTTTAATTCTGTCTTTCGACCCCTTTCCCGTTTCTCGAGCAATTTGAGGCGAAAAATCGACTCTCTTAACCCTTTCACAGATGCGTTGATGACGTCATTAGCTCTTATCATGTGGGTAACCGCCTCCCCGCTCCTCCTCGGAGTCGTTAATCAACCTCAGGTGGTTCGTTTTTGTTCACATTCCTGATAGCGATTTCTTCCTTCAATGATTGGTGCCACCTTCACGAGTAAAAAACCGGGACTCTAATGACGTCACAAACTCATGAAAAGTGTGTGAAAACTTTCGCAGTTTCTTTTTATTTAAACTTATGAGAGAATTGCTGAATGTGAGATGCATGCTATCGTGTTAACTGATCATTCCGCAAAATATCTACGAGTTAAACTCAATGGTGATCCATCGTGGAATACATATATTCGGAATTTACGGCAAAACAATTAGAAAATCGTAAATTGGGATCTGTTACAAGAATACTAGGAAAGTGCGAAGACATGCTTAAAGCGGTGAGTGTCGGCGGAGCATTTAAACTGCGCTCGGCACAAAATGTACGAATTATGCCGTCGAAAAGGCAAATTTTCGTAAAAATATCATAAAAGTTCAGTCATCGCATCTATGCCGCATTTATTTGCGCACATCGCATCTATATCGCATTTGCAATTTTCACGCATCTCTAGTTATCATTGACTCTTAGGGGATTATCAATGTTTTGGTCAAAGTAGGCGTGGCTTTCTTACCCAAGCACCCCTATTTCTGCCACACTGCGCTCAACGCTCGAAACAAGTGGTGCCCCCTCCAGTATATGTACAACCTCCTTGGACCGACACACCTTACGGATTACTTCATTGTTCGGATTGGCCGAAATAAGAGTAAAAGAAACGGTTCGAAACGGGAGAACCAATCACAAACGTACAAAGTGCATAGGACCGCGTAATAGGGTAGTTTCCTTCATTCAAGAAAACGAAATGCATTGATTGCGATTCTTTACCCATCATTAGAGTATTCATAATATACAAATTATTTGGTTTTAGAAATACCGTTTTAGACGAATGGAAATGGTCAATTTTAACCTCATTTGAAAAAGGCCAGATTGGCGCCCATGCGATGCCACTCCACGTGACGTCACTGGGACTTAGTTTCTATACGAGTAGATAGGAGTTTTACATCGTCTGATATTAACAATGCATGCATGAGGCACAGAGCTCAGGGAAACATGTCTTAATAATCACCTATTAAAACTGCATAAGTTCGGAAAGTTTCCTTCGTTTGATAAGGTATAAATAACCCTTATCTAACCCAAGCGCCACCTGCTGGCAGGGTACTCTGCTACCTGCTGGCATCCTGCGTCGTATCAGCGCTCAAAGCCTCGCCCCAAGGTCACTGGCGAAAGCGGGAACCAGAACGACGTCACACGGAGATTTCCCGGCATTCATACTTAGCTGTCGCATTTTTGCGCGCTTGAGAATTTTCACTTTTCATTTAATCGCGAAAAATAGATATCGCCATTTAAAAATCTAAAAGCGTGAAATACGTACTCCAGGAGTAATAATATTTCGATTTAGGCAATAAAATAATAATAGGAAACCACCCTATTGCTCAAGACTGTTCTCGCCCTAATCCTTCTTCTTCGACGAACCACACGCGCGCTGACAACTCATATTCTGGCGCCTTGAACGTCAAACAGTCGTCATTCCTCAATGCTGCAATGTAATTTAAATACAGGATTGAATATTGTACATTGTTAATTGTTGAAACTGTTAGTTAAATTTTAATATTTGTGCTTCAAGTAATTATTGTACTGTGTTTAGGGCCCAAGTAGTAAAAAAAGAGCTGTACCGAACCAAAAACCAGTTTACTCCTGTTTGTTGATCTCAATGGATATTACGCCAGACTGATATCCTGGTATCCTTATTTAAGGCTAATGACTGAATTACAGTAATTTTTTCATCCCTTTTATCGTCATATGTAATGTCATTTTTGAGGGTTGTTTTCACAGGAGTGAATGAAAGGAATGTCAAACAAAAGGCGTGACAGGGATCAGTAGTTGAAAGTAAGTAACATGTAATTTTTTTTGTAAATTATCATGCCTTTTTTCAAATATGTATGTCACTGGAAATATTGTATTTATATAAATGTATACAGATTCTGGCAAGAATTCAATGCAATTGGATGCTTCTTAATCAATTCGTAATACTTAAAGATAGATAGACAGCCTTACCCTTAAACAGCCTTACCTGGTGCCATAGCTATCCGATTAAAAAACATACGGTTGATTTACCTTGAAAAAATTCATCTAAAATTGGATGGAAGGCAGCAAAAGTTCGAAAGCAAAAGTTCGAAATAAACGTATTCGGATTAGCGTGACTTCATAATATCTGCTACCAAGAAGACACCACTTTTGCCAAGAACATCGTCAGCTCACCCTATTCTCATCGAAATTGTGTAAAAAATATTTATTTCTTTCACCCTAACTTCAGCGAAAAAAAACCATTCACTCCCAATATACCGTTCAAATTCCGATTAAAAATTGTCGCTAGATTCGGCACGGGTAACGAAGTGCGATTGAGTTGGAATTCCACATTGGAGTTTATATGAACAAAAGAAAAAAATGCGAAGGGTGAGATCAAGAATTTTCTGGAAACGGAAGCATCAAATTGAAGGTCTCTTCCGTTTCATGCATTTCGTAAATCGTCAAAGGAGATCGTTGTCCTACGTCATAGAGTGACATCGGGTGTAAGTAGAGTATTATCGAATGGTCAATATTTGTCGGGTTATCTCCAGATGAAGCATTTTTCTCTTATTTTGCATTGATAACAATCTTATTCGATTTTCGTAGATAGTATAAACGGAGTGGATATCTTTCAACTCCAGCGATGATGCTTAAGCCAGAATCACACGACAATTTTTTTTCGTCGCGAAAGCGATCACTATCGCGATCACTTTTCCCGTCGCGAAAAGCGATCGCTATAGTGATCATTTTTCTGAATCACACGGTCCCTCCCGCCGTCGCTTTTCGTTACATTTCCGATATCACAGCTCGTTGTCATAGGACCCGCATCACGAAAATATATAGCGTGTTTGTTTATCTATGTCGTTCCCACAATTGTCAAACGCAGCGCTGCAATCACACCATACGGTCATGCGTTTTTATTGGCTGATATGGAGTTTTAGGGACGGTTTTAGCGACGGAAAAAGCGACCGGACGAGTGATGAAAATAGCGATGGGAATCCTCATCGCGATCGCGATCGTGAAAAACAATTGCCGGCGACGATCATTTGCGAATGATCACTCTAGTGATCACTTTCGCAACGAAAAAAATGATCGTGTGATTCAGGCTTTAGCAATTTCTTCAGCAAGGATTTTTTCGTAAATTCTCATGCCTCTTTTCAAATATGTATCTCATTTAAGCCACTGGAAATATTAATTTATCACTCATCGAAAAGTGTATAGATGTTCTGGCAATAATTCAATGCTATTGGATGCTTCTTAATCAATTCGTAATACTTAATGATAGATAGACCCTTCAACAGCCATAACTGGTGCCATAGCTATCCGATAAAAAACATACGGTTGATTTACCGTGAAAAAAAAATTCATCTCAATGCTGCTTGGATAAAGCAAAAGTTCGAAATAAACATATTCGGATTAGCGGGACTTCAGAATATCTGCTATCAAGAAGACACCACGTTTGCCACGAACACCGTCAGTTCACCCTGTTCTCATCGCAACTGTGTAAAAAATATTTATTTCTTTCCCCCTGACTTCAGCCAAAAAAAAACCATTCACTCCCAATATCCCGTTCAAATTTCGATTAAAAATTGTCGTTAGCTTTGGCACGGGTAACGAAGTCCGATTGAGTTGAAATTTCACATTAGAGTTTATATGAACAAAAGAAAAAAAATGAGAGAGGTGAGATCAATAATTTTCTGGAGACGGAAGCATCAAATTGAAGGTCTCTTCCGTTTCATGCATTTCGTAAATCGTCAAAGAAGGTTGTTGTCCTACGTCGTCGAGTGACATCGGGTAATAGTAAATTTTTATCGAATGGTCAATATTTGTTAGACTATCTCCAGATGCAGCATTTTTCTCTTATGCTACATTCAAAACAATCTTCTTCAATTTTCGCAGATAATATAAACGGAGTGGATATCTTTGAGCTCCAGTATTAATGCTTAGCAATTTCTTCAGCAAGTAAAATATAATTTTCTGTGAATTCTAACGCCTTTATTCAATTCTGTATCTCATTTAAGCTATTGGAAATAATTATTTTGCCCTCCTCGAAAAATGTATAGATGTTCTGGCAATAATTCAATGCTAATGGATGCTTCGCAATCAATTAGTAATACTTAAAGATAGATAGACCCTGAAATAGCCTTATCTGGGGCCAAATCCGAGAAGATTTTATAAATAGTATTCGCCGGGAAAGCTTATATCTTTTACTTTAAAATAACTAAGTCCATTCATATTCCTGAATAAAAAACTCATTTGTCACACATATTTTCATTCTTTGAGGAAAAGTTTGTAGTTTACTCTTGTTTGTTGACCTCAATAGATTTTACGCCGGACGGATATCCTGGAATCGCTATTAAAGGCTAACGACTGAATTTACAGAAATTTTTTCATCCCTTTTGTCGCCATTGGTAGTAACTAATGTCATTTTCAAGGGTTGTTTTCATAGGAGTGAAGCAAAAGGATGTCAGACGGAATGCGTGACAGGGATCAGTAATTGAAAGTTATGGCGGCGATAACGAAGTCGGAGAGGCGATTGGCACGTTTTCTGACATTGAACACGCGATGAACGAGAATATTCCTGCGCTACAGCCAATTTCAAAAGGGAACGAGAGATCAGAATTCCGTCATTAGCAGAATTTCGACCCGGGACATGTGAAGAGGTAGTTATTTAATTTCCGGAAATATTGGGTTTTCCTCTTTCAGGAAGTAAGTAACGAACCCGAAGATTAATCCTACATTTTCTACTGTTCAGCATGCCATCAATAAGGAAATATCAGTGCTACGGCCAATTTCAAAGAGAACGAACTGTCGGAATTTTATCGTTATCAGAATTTAAAACTGGGACGGCTGAAAAGGTAGTTATTAAATTTGATTAGATATTTGGTTTTCCTATTTCACGAATTAAGCTAACGAACACAAAAATTCAAACTAAATTTCTTCCTGATGACCATGCTAACAATAAGGAAGCGTCAGTGCTTTAGCCAATTTAAAGAGAACAAACACTCGGAATTTTGACTTTAGCAGAACTTCAACATGGGTCATCTGCAAAGGTTATTAATTTAATTTGCTCAGATATTTGGTTTCCCTATTTCAAGAAACAAGGTAACGAGCGCAAAAATTCAAACTTCATTCTTCCAATATAAAGGAAAGTAATTATAGGATTGGGATCGGGTTGGTGTGGTGGCTAGAGTGTTGGCTTCCCACCCGGCGGGCTCGGGTTCAAATCCCGGCAGTGGCAGATAATTTTCAGAGACTGCCCGATCCCTGCTTGAATGTTGTGTGGAGGACATTTCAAGCGCAACACTCCGTCCGTCGGATGGGACGTTAAGCCGTGGTCCCCTTGGCGCCTTTCGTTAAGAGCAGGCTAACGCCGACGCCGGGTTTCTCTTCACCCTTCCTTGCCTACCCTTCCCTCATGGCGCAAATGACCTCAGCTGTCGGTCGCCTCCTCCATATACCATACCATACCAATTATAGGATTATTATCAGAATTCACTAAGTTTCGCCATAGCCCTGTGTAGTAATTTACCATACTCAAATATTTCCTCTTTCAAGAATTATGAAAACTAGCTCAGAAAGCAAATTCCATCACTTCATGCTAATCACGCAGGAATTTTCAACCAATTTTAAAGAGAATTTTAAGGATTTTTATGCATTTGCAGAATTTTTCCCCACGGCAATATATTTTGTGGTAATTTGCTTTCCTTGGTTATTTTTAATTCTTCTTTCAAGAATTATGATAACGAATTCAGACCTCAAATTTCATTTCGACCTGTTAAAAATGAGATGACCCAGGATGTGTTAGTGCTACATCCAATTTTAATATGGTAGGATTTTTGAAATTGTTAGTTTCGAACTAGGCTCTAACTATTGGCTCTTTAGCTCTAGTTCGAAACTCTAACAATTTCAAAAATCCGACCACATTAAAGTTGGATGTAGCACTAACACTTCCTGGATAATATCATTTTTAGCAGGTTTTGTTGTACATATTTACTTTAATTATGAGTTTGGTTTAGCTTTTTCAAGAATTAGCAGCATTTATCAATAAAATATCACCCAGAATACTGAAAAGCGAAACCATATTCTGGCCATAGAAACGTGATATGGGTACAGGAAAATATTGAGGTAACTCAAATATGTAAAAGCTATATCCTGTGGGCTTCAGCGATCCAGAAAAATTATATTAGCAGGGAACGCTGCCTCCTTGATTATAACCTTGAAATTTTCATGCATCGCGTACTACTGTCGGCGTCAAAATGATGTGCCGTTGTACTTTGCAAATTTATATCTAGACTTCGGTGCATGTCGTAGTGATACATAATACATCATTTTAAAGAAAATTTTATTCTAACTTCTGATTTTTTTGTTTTCTGAAAAATTTAACAATCAAGAAACGCGAGTGCAATAACTGAATCCGCGCACCATAAAATTAGCCGTTTTGTCAACTTCATGAACTTTGTGACTCAGCCTAGGGAAAACTACTGCGTATACAGTTGTCATCTTCCACGTTAAGTTGAAAACATTTCTTTAAGTTAATAAAATGGCTTTTGCGTGTTTTTAGAACGCATATTTTGTTGTAAAATAACGAAAATGTTTAAATATTATCTAGTCCTGCAGTTTGCCCCGAAAGTAAAAATAGAATTGATAGAAACACTTTTAAATTTGGTAGTGAAGACTATTCGCGACCAGCATACGCTGGGAAAGCATCCGATCTTTTTTCACTTTTAAATTTATTTTCAATTTTTATATGATCCTAAAATACATGATTTTTATGCAGTATAGATTATATATGGGCATTAAAAAAAAATACGCTGGAGCGAACGAATGCTGCGTTGCCACGTCTTGCGCGCGTAACTTTGCGTCCTGGTAACCGGCATTGGCCCGGAACAGCCCCGTTTGGCAACATGACATTAATAGAAATGATTAACATTCACAAATATCAATATTTTTATAAATTATGGGTCATAGAAAAATAGAAAATAAATTAAGAAGTATTAATAATAATAAATTGTTTATTACTCCAAAAAATAAAAAAGTACAGAATAGAATTAATTACATAAAACGGAGAAACTTTAGGCAGCCATTAAGGACAACCTGTTTTATGGCTACCATCATTTGCATAGGGTCATGCTGACATAGAAACATTTTAAGCACAACATTTGAATTGAAGCAAGTACGTACATGTATTAAATGGTATTATATCAAAGAAGAAAATCCTCCACACTTTGCATTCTAAGCAACCAAGACTGAATATTTTTCATAATTACGTTATTATTTTTTGTTTTCAAACATGAATCAGGTAATAAGTTGTACACTTTTGGGCCTATGAACAAGAAACAACGTTTATAAAGCGTAAGATTAGTCCTTGGTAAAGTAATACGTGATCTTCGTAGGGTGAATGAAGTACGGTTGTATAATAATAACCCCGTATTTCCACTTCTCATGAAAAATCGACGTAAAACCTTGTAAATAAAAAGATGTCTCAAGGGAAGCAAGCCTATACTACAAAATAAAGGAAAGGAACTTTCAAGATGGCTCTTTTTTTTTAATTACTCTAATAAGCCTTTTTTGCAGTACAACAATGGATCTTATTGAATTTTTATATGCTGCACCCCAACTAAATGATGATGATTATCCACCCCAGCTGCACCCCAACTTAATGATGATGGAGTAATTCTATCAATTCTTTTTTTTCTTTCGGAGTACACTGTAGGACATGATAATGTTTAAACAATTTTGTTATTTTACAACAAATAAATAATATATGCGCTTTAAGAATGCACAAAAGTCATTTTATTAATATACATTAATGTTTGCAACTTATTGTTAATGTGGAAGATGAACGTTGTAAACGTAGTAGTTTCCTCTAGGTAGAGTTAAAAAGTTCATGAAGTTGACAAAACGGCTAATTTTATGGCGCGTGGAGTCATCTATTGCTCTCACGTGTCCAAATTTTTAAAATTTAATAAAAAAATAAATTAGAATTTAGAATAAAATTTCCTTTAAAATGACGTAGTATTTATTATTAAGGCATGCCCTGAAGTCCAGATATAAATTTTCAAAGTACAGCGGCACATCATTTTGGCCCCGACAGTAGTTAGATCCTCGACAAAATACGCAATGGAAATGAATTTTGCTACTGAGAAAATTTAGTACCTAAAACTGGTGTAAGATTGCAACTTAAGATTTGTGATAATTAAACTTTATCTCGTAATCGGAGCATGTTTGGTTACATTTGCATATGTATATTGACATTTAAAATACTGCATTGAACACGTAACTTTGTTTGCAGTTACGCGCATAGGTGTAAATTTACACCAAGGAAGATGTGTTTACACCAAGGATCACATGTATATGGTGAGAATGAAGTTAACACAAAGGCGTCAGATGAAGTTAAATATCTGGGAGTTATGGTAACTTCAAGCCTATCTCCATGGTAGCAATGAAAAATATTATTCTAATCACCACCGCAAACCTCGATAACGTTGCCATGGGAATTGAGGAACCTATATAGCGAAGTGGATTGCGCAATGCACCCGGATAGGGTAGTAGTATGCGCAGTAGGATGAAAAGCCAACGGTCCGTGGTTCGATTCCCAGTCATGGGGAATCAATGTGATTATCATTTACCACCGCCATTCACGTGCCAGGCACAAAATATAATACGAAACTACTATATTCGTGCATTATGAAATTAGTAAGGAGAGCCCAGTACATTCATACATGCAAAGAAAAATATGTGTTGTAATTTAACTTTTTGTTGCTATATTCTACATAGTTTGGAGTGTTATTTGAACGGTTTCTTTGATAGCTAATTTACATTTATTGTGAATGAATAAGCAATGGATAAATCGTTCTTCCGTCGTTTTATAATACATGTTATTTTTTCAATTTTTACAACTCGATGCGCTCATTCTTATCGTGAAAAGCGCCGCCATGGGTATTTTTTTCGCAAGAACTCTCTCTCAAGTGATGCGAAATCAGCAGTCAGAATATAAAATAGATATTTTTATCAAGAGGAAGAGAGAGAGAGAGAGACTCAATGGAGAATGTTGAAGAGGTCTTGATCGGCCTGGGGCGTGACGGGAATTCATTTATTCTGGATTTTGAATCCGTGGAAATATCTCTGCCCTTAATGGAGCGCTGTCTTTCATTTCCATTCTTGTCAAGGGTTCTCGCATTTCCCATCCTGTTTATTGCCTCCCATTTGTGTGTGATACTCGCCAACAAACCACATTGGGAGTGCATGGAAAGTCAAAGTCGATTCTTTCTCCCTCTATGACTTCCTTCCAGAGACTTCACGAGACAAAAAGAATGAAGAAATCTAAGGAAAGAGAGGGAGGGAAGATTCCTCCTTAAGGTTTTCAATGCTTCGTGGAAGATTGGACGATTATATAAGACTTTAGGTATTCCACGTACAAATAGGGTTGCGTTTTATTATTTTTTTATTGCCTAAATCGAAAGAATATTACTCCTGGAGTACGCATTTCACGCTTTTAGATTTTAAAATGACGATATCTATTTTTCGCGATTAAATGAAAAGTGAAAAGTTTCAAGCGCGCGGAAACGCGACGGCTAAGTATGAATGCTGGGAAAACCCCGTGGGACGTCGTTCTGGTTCCCGCTGCCGCAAGTGAGGTGACCTTGGGGCGAGGCTTAGAGCGCTGATACGACGCAGGATGCTAGCAGGTAGCATAGTGCTCTGCTAGGAGGTAGCGTTTGGCTTAAATAAGGATTAATAATACCCTATCAAACGAAGGAAACTCTCCGACCTTAGGCAGTTTTAATAGGTGATTATTAAGAGATGTTTTCCTGAGCTCTGTGCCTCATGCATGCATTGGTAATCTCAAACGATGTAAAACTCCTATCTACTTGTATAGAAACTAGGTCCCTGTGACGTCACGTGGAGTGGCATCGCATGGGCGCTAATCTGGCCTTTTTCAAATGCGGTTATAATTGACCATTACCATTCGTCTAAACGGGTATTTCTAAAACCAAATAATTTGTTTATTATGAATACACTAATCTTGGGTAACAAATCGCAATAAATGCCTTTCGTTTTCTTTGATGAAGGAAACTACCCTATTACTCCATCGTAGGCAGTGATTGGCCGTCGAATGAGAACGGCTTAACTTCAAGGAAGAAGTAAAGATTTTGTGACAATAAGTATGTTCTCTGTGGAGATAGCACGAGCTGCTCTCTGTGAAATCAACGTTCATTCCGTGGCTATTACTATGTTCGATTATCCTATCCACGTAAAGACATGCTTTCACCACTGCACATTTACATGTATTAACAAAGTGACTTCATGGACTCGACTTAACACAATGAAGTATAGAAAAAACTTTGGAATTCCACATAAATCTTATACTGGAAGACCTAGGTTGCGACGTGGTACGTCATTATCTGGTATATTTGAATCGAAGACAGAGAATTTACCTATCCATTCTATGTCTTCGTTGCAAGGTCATACTGTATTTTTATGTGGAATTCTGATTTTTTAATATTTCATTATCACATTTAAATAAATAAAAATCATTTCCCACAAGATTTTTTAATGCGTACAACGTGTTTCGTCACACTGAGCCTTCATCTGGTACAAGACTTTATTTAAATATGTCTAACTTCCACCAATTGAAGCCTGAATCTGTTGAACTCATTATCCTATCTTAGATTTTGCGAGACACAAAGGAAAAGAGTCTGAGAAGAGAGTGAATCCAACACTCTTCCATAAATTTCTCGCGATGTTCACACGCTGCATTAACACGTACGAGTTGAAAAAAAATATGGACTTGAGAATGAACTCGAAAATATAACGGTGTAACCACCCAATTTGCACAAAACCGTGAACAGAAAAAAAAGAGCCTGTTCCAATTCGGTGCGTACTTCTTCCGTTGCGGTCCATAAAAATGTGTTATACATCCAGAAGTTGACTCGAACAAGTGAATGTTTTGCATAAATAGGCCTTCAGGGTTCCTGAGTGAGAATATCTTAGTTTTAAGGGAGAGAGAAGCGTTTGGTGAGGATCAAGGCTACTTGTTCTCCGCGCACATCGTACAGTTAATCTCCAAAATTCTTAGTGAAAAGTTTGCGGCGGCACTTCTGCTTCTCATGGAAATTAAGTTTCCTTTAGGCACTCGCTGCGTCGTCTTAAGCTTCGCTCCGCACATAAATATAATTTCGTATATGCGTGCATATATATGGATTCAATGGGAAAAGTTATTTCACAATAGGGTAGTTTCCTTCATCAAAGAAAACGAAAGGCATTGATTGCGATTCGTTACCCGCCATTAGTGTATTCATTGTATAAAAATTATTTGCTTTTAGAAATCCCAGTTTAGGCGAATTTCAATTTTAACCGCATTTGAAAAAGGCCAGATTGGCGCCCATGCGATGCCACTCCACGTGACGTCACAGGGACCTACTTTCTATACGAGTAGATAGGAGTTTTACATCGTCTGAGATTACCAATGTATACACGAGGCACAGAGCTCAGAGGGTATTAATAATCCTTATTTAAGCCAAGCGCTACCTGGAAGCAGGGTACTCTGCTAACTGCTAGCAGCCTATATCGTAGCGGCGTTTATAGCCTCGACCCAAGGTCATCTCACACGGCGGCAGCGGGAACCAGAACGACGTCACACGGGGTTTTCCCAGCATTCATACTTAGCCGTCGCGTTTCCGCGCGCTTGAAACTTTTCACTTTTCATTTAATCGCGAAAAATAGATATCGTCATTTTAAAATCTAAAAGCGTGAAATGCGTACTCCAGGAGTAATAATCTTTCGATTTAGGCAATAAAAAAAATAGGAAACCACCCTATTCCATACGCAACATTCTGTTTCTATTTATGTTGGATTTATTAATTATTTCGTGTGCGCACCTAATGCACACTCTCCCTGGTTTTCACTCTTTGTTACGATACGCTACGCTGAAATTTCGCGGACTTTCATTGTAGCTCAAGTTCCCCAGATGATTTAGCTGTCTGCTGAGAGGTTCTGCACTTTTGATGGTTTCTAGCGTTTTATTTTCGCAGTGTGATCATGGCATAGTGTCGTAGGCTAGATTTAGTGGGGGTGGGGATGTGGGAAGGGATAAGGGCAGTCTTGGGGACTCATTGCTTGGCGTATGATGATGGGGTATAGAGTTGTTAGGAGTACATTTTTCGTAGCAGGGAAGGATTTGTCGAACCTGGGAAGGTATGATTTGAAAACGGAAAGGAGAGGGGTTGATTTTAGGCCTTTCCTAATGTTTTTGTTCGACATGAACCAAGTTGCTCCGACAATTCTTCTGACGATGACGTTTTCTGCTGATTGGATGCGTTTGATGTTCTCTCTTTGTTTCTATCTCACGAGTTATATCACTTACAGTGGTGTCCCAGTGGAGAACGTACACTGCTGAAATAGTGAAGTCTGAGGGATTGGATTTACGTCGCGAGACACTGCTTATAATTAGGGATGGACGGATCCAAGATTTTTTTCGGATCCGGATTCGGATTGGATCCTTGATTTTCGGAGCCGGATCTTTCGGATCGGATATTTTCGGATCCAAATGCATTTTCAAATTCCTGACGCTGAGATTCCCCCGATGATTGTTCAATCTCTTGGGAAGAGTCACACTATGTGCGTGCCGTATTTTGCTATTTTTATTTTCCACGGCGGAAATTCTCCTACGTAACCTCTGCGAGAGCTTTCAAACAAAACGGTTCATGAGTAGGACAAGAATCGTATGCGACGGCGCATTCGAAGATAGAATCGGAACTCTTTCCACCCTTATCGGGCGTTGCATTCACTGAAGCTATTATTTAAAATTTCGGATCCTCATCCGATGCCTTCCGCGACTTTGGATCCGATGTATCCGATGAAGGGCAATATGCGCGGATATTTGGATCCGATGTATCCGATCATCCCTACTTATAACCTTTTGCAACTCGTCCATTCGTTTTGTATTTATTTACAGGTTTTTAATAGTCGTAAATTCTATGAAATAGCTTTACATGCGTTTATTTAAGCCAATACGTTACGGAAAAGCTAGGATTTGGGCAAAAGTTGAATAATCCTTTTTATGACTGGCAATATTTTAAAGGTTAGAGGAAAAAAAATAAGGAACATTGATATATTTGCGATGCGTGGTCAAATACAATGAAAGGAGTAAGGAAACTGAAATTCATGGAGAAAAATGAGTGATGACTTAAATTTTGTACCTAAAACTTATGAAAGTGAAAGTACGTACTGCTTTCACTGTTTAGGCGACGCATACTACTTCAGAGGACAATCAGGTTGGGTACACCGCACGTTTTAAATGGTTTTTATCCACTGGAATTCATATTCTCGATAGTATGATCTCTTAAATTCATTAATTTTTCAATACTCATCTTCATGAGCACAATAACTCCAATACGTGGTAATAACTGCAGTGATACTGAATGGATTTCTCTGTACTCACCGCCGCCACAGCGGCATTTTTGAGAACTAATTCAAGTGCAACCTGATTTATTACATGGATCAAATTTGAAAGAATATTAAATTTTTCCATTGCTAATTATCCTCAATTTTATATGAGTGGGTTGGAAGTCAATGGGTACAAGTGATTTAATGTTGGTGGTTGTTTTCGGGAATTGCTGCTTATAGGTAACATTTTCTTTCTCGACGTTTCTCTCCTCCTACTGGGAGCGTTTTCAAGAGAATGGGAAAGAAACCGTTCTCGTCCCGAGCTTATATAGGTTTCGTTAACCCATTGTTGACCCGATTTTGAATTTTCACGGAAGGCGATAGCCGTTGGTCATTAGATTGGGCCAGAAATCCTCTCCATATGCGGCTGAGGTTATATCCATCCTCCCTAGTGAAGTTGTTTGGCCTTTTCGCTATCTCGTTGAGTAAGAAAATGTTACCTACGCACCAATTCCCGAAAACAAACTCCAACATTGATAAAAGAAGCTGTGAAAATCTTTATACGAAAAGTATAAGTGATTTATTTATGAACAGAGCCAGGTAAAGTCAATTGTTAAAATAAATACACAAAAACCTTGTTGCCAAGGGAACCGAGTGAGTCTCTGTTCTGTACTGACATCCAGTGGAAAATCAAATGCACTACTAAACATCTAATTGATCTCGTTTGCTTTCTATACCTAATTTCTGCACCTAACCTTGTATAGAAAAGAGAAATCACTTGTACCCCTCGGCTTCCAACCCACATATATATCTTTTCACCATCAACGTCACTGGGAGACTATGGTAATTCAAAGCAGACTCAATGGCGTCTCGCCGTGACGATGTAGGCTTCGCGAGACAATAAGGATCGTATCAAACGAGAGAGAGTGGATTCCATTGAAGGGAATGGCTTCCTGAACGTTCCCGGAGTGTGAGTACCAAAGCACAAAAGGAAAAGAGAATTACTTTCCGAGAGTAAACGCGTTCTCCGGGCACATAGCCAATTATTACTTTGATGAAATTGATTGTTTGAGGCGTAACTTTGTGAAAGCGATTTATTATTGAAAATGAAAAAGAAGAACTTTGCCCTTCCACATGAATTTTTATTCACACATTTAAACGACCATGGTTTCAACGTTAGACGTCTGACGATGTCGTCTAGCGTTAAAACCATTGTCGTGTAAATAGGTGAATAATCATGTGGAAGCACAAAGTTCTTATTTTTTAATTTTAATTATTACATTCTTTTCGTTACGTTTTACTGCGTGCATATTACTGAATGAGTATCCTCCAATCGTCCACTAGATAGATTTTCAATCATCCCGCATTTAAATGGATTCAAAACAGTCGCCAATCGCGTCGATCGAAGACAGAACGATCCGAATTTCACGATTAATCAATCTATAAATAGGTTTTTATCAGGGATGGTCGGATCGGATACCTCGGATCCAAATATCCGCGGATATTGCCCTTCATCGGATACATCGGATCCAAAGTCGCGGAAGACATCGGATCTTGATCCGAAATTTTAAATAATAGCTTCAGTGAATGCGACGCCCCATAAGGGTGGAAATAGTTCCGATTCTCTCTTCGAATGCGCCGTCGCATGCGGTTCTTGTCCTACTCATGAACCGTTTTATTTGAAAGCTCTCGCAGAGGTTACGTAGGAGAATTTCAGCCGTGAAAAATAAAAAAGGCAAAATACGACTGACACATAGTGTGACTCTTCCCAAGAGATTGAAGAATCATCGGGGGAATCTCAGCGTCAGGAATTTGAAAATGCATTTGGATCCGAAAATATCCGATCCGAAAGATACGACTCCGAAAATCAAGGATCCGATCCGAATCCGGATCCGAACAAATCCTTGATCCGTCCATCCCTAGTTTTTATAAATATAAATTTATTTTCCTGATGTCATAAACTATCAAATCAATAGCCTTTAAATGCTATTCTTCGCAATTGCAAATAGTCCTTGGGAATAAGAGATTAAATACATCGCTCTGTAATGTCGCCGTCCTGAGGACATTGTTGAAAACCGGATAAAACAGGCCCCACTCGGAGGCATTAATGGAGTATTTATGGGACGGAATGTGGTCTCCTCTATGCATTCCCATTGGTTGCTTCATTTTCCACCCTTCACATCTCCCTCCATTTGCTTCGAACAAAAGGGAGGACACAAAGGGTACGTTATACGAAGAGAGTGAATAGAAGTCCATGAAAATCTTCTCTTCCGTAAGGTTTCGCGAATGAGAATACCACAGATTCAAAGGAAAAGAGGAAGATTTTATTTTTAGACCTTCCGTATTCTCGATAAAATAGTTCTCGGAGTATAGGTCAAATGTATGAGATGCAAAAGAGTTAAAGGTTCTTTTAAACTATCATCAGGACTATGAAAGAAAACATGAAAACAATATAAATTACAATGAACTTTGATGGGATTGATTGTCTGAGGCGTAACTTTGTGAAAGCGATTCATTATCAAAAATTAAAAAGAAGAACTTTGTGCTTTCACATGAATATTTATTCAAACATTTACACAACCGTGGTTTTGAACGATCATATTCATGGTTCCGTATTCTCCGTACTCTTTAAATTGCTACTTTGGTTAGTGTATCGATGGTGGCAGCACTATCACGCGCGAAGAAGTTACCCATATTACGAGTGACACAAACTCGTAGTTTTCCTCGTTTGGCTGTAAATTAGCATCGATCAATTGTGTCGAATGAAACTTTTTTCCGATTTTGTACTCTAATATTAGCTTAAATCCCCATATGACACTTTCCAATTTATTGGCCAATAAATCGCCGCGCAATGTTGTTTAAAATATTGGGCGCTACGTACAGTATGACACGTATCAATATTTACACCATTGTTGGCCGAAATAGTGTTGTAATGTCCCGCTAGAGAACGCCATTGTATTTCGAGATTTCACGCTATGTAAGCATTCGCGTGGTTTGTACACTTCAATCAATTGTGAAATAACTTCTTCCGTCCACATCACAGAAATTTCAAGCGAATTCTCGAAAGAAAGCCAATTTTTTAGAGCCAAACTCGATGTTTTGCAAAGATCTTTTTGTTTTGGCCGCTAGGAGTCGACAAAACTGACTTCTGAGTGCAGATTGCCCGCAAGAAAGTAGAACCTGTTCTAAATTGGGCGAGAAGTTGTGTCCAATATTGTGAAAAGGATATTGGACAAGAAATTGGTGTGTTTCAGTTTGACCGAAATCCAATATCCAATGAATTTTCCAATTAATTTGAAAGGGTCATTCAGTGGCGTAACCAGGGGGGGGTCCGGGACCCCCCCCCCGATATGTATAAAAACACAATTGTTGTCCTTCATAAAAAAAACAAAATATTGAAAAATCAGGAATTTGCACAATGTTTCCTTAACAAATTAAGTTTTTTCGATTATGAAAAGTGTTAAAATTAGTTAAAAGCCCATTACTTAGTGCCCGGCTTTTAAAAAATTTCCCCCCCCTGGTTTTGGACCCACCCCGAACGAAATTCCTGGCTACGCCACTGGGGTCATACGAGCTTAAGATATGAGTTTCAGTCTCACTTGATTAAATCTAATAAGGCAATTTAAAATTTTTGCATTTTTTGAGCACTGCCGGTCGACTCCATTGAGGTAAACTGCTAATCTATTCCACGAATTATCCTTGAATAATAATTGTTGATTTCACAAGACAAGGGAGCGCGGTAGCTTAGTGGTTAGAGTCCTTGCTGCTTATGGAGGAGCTTCAAATCCCGAACGAAGCCTCACGACACCCCAAATCTATATTGCCAAAGTGAGAGGTAGTCCATGGATTGGAACTTCAAATGCATCATCAAGTAACTTCTCTCATTAATTGAATACAGACTGTCTCAAGGGTCGTGTTTCATTTTTGACCTGTAATTTTAGTAACTTTGCATCGAGCAATATCCATTAAAATTGGCCCGGATCTATAAACTGAAAAACCGACTTTGGCATCCTTCAAAACCTATGGTTTGACACGGTGGTTTGGACCCCATTGTGACCCTCGGAAGTAATTTAGTGAATAATATGGATATTTGGACAATGCCAATGACTTGGGCACCCTAAAAAACCCATGGATCGACACCTTTGTTGGTATGCTATTCTTTTCGCCACCCTTATGACCTTGACGGTGACCTTACTAGGTCAATGGTTGAATTTTCGTGAATAAAAGTGTTATTCTCGGGTTTCTAGTGTCGCAAAACCTAAGAATTGACATCTTGGTCAATGAAATTCAGACTTTTTCCAATCTCGATTTTTTTTAACATTGAAACCCTATGAGGCAAATTCAAATTTTTGGTTTGGACCCACATTGTGAGGTCAAAAGGTCAAAATTGTAAACTTTTGCTTACACTCATCAAAACTCAGGACCTTTCCTCGTAAGTGTGCCAATTTTCATGAATATTGCTCGATGTATAGTCACTAAAATTACTGATCAAAATGACACACGACCCTTGGGACAGTCTGTACTATACCTTCATGCGCAAACGAGATATTTGCGGTGCGTAACCAATGACAACAAAAGGGGTAAGGGGAACAAAATTTCCTTGAGAAGCAGAAGTGGCGCCATAAACTTAGTCCTGAAACTTTTGGAAGCGACTGTACGTGCTGATTTCCATGTTTAAAGGACGAATGTTAATGTAGAGGATTTTTAAGTCGGCAAAACACCGCATATTTGTATGGGTTTATTAAAGTCATCACTCTCGTCGTTGACGAAAAAGCGATTCTAATTTCTCATGGAAATAAGCCATAATTGATTACAATTAACACTCCTAACCTGAATAAGCGAATTTCAAACGCCTATGGCCTAATCAGGGCGAGCTCTACCCTCACCTAACCAGCCTTCGGTTCGAACCAATGAGTGAATGATTAATAGCTCAGCCAACCTCTCTCACACCCTTCAATACAAACATCCCCATTCAGTGGGCGCCCTCCATGAACACCTTGATTAAATCCGATTTCAAGGGTAATCAAGCATAATAATTGTTTTCAATAACAACTTTATGGCTCAATTTACCCCATCGAATTTTAGATTCAAAGCTAGTTGTATTCTTGTTGTTGATGTTAATAGTAATTGTTTTAAAGAAATGTTAAAATTTAGAAGAATAATTGAGTTGTTTTTAGAGTTATTACTAGATTTATCGAATTGTTAATTTAAATCAACAAGGGAAAGTGTTGAAGTTTATAAATAAGCAAAGGGTTGTCAAGGGTAAAATTTTGTTGACAAGTTACCAGAGCAGTTGAATAAACAAGTTAAAAGAGACAACAACATCGTGTATAATTAGGAAGGATAATTGAGTTACATTACTTATCATTTATCTTGCGGATCACCGTTTGGTATACGATCTTCGAAATAAAGGTCTGTGGTTTCCTTGCCAGTAGAGGTTTTATTCCTCCGATAATAATGTTTTGTCTCCTTCGATTTCCCCCCTGTGGCCCAGGGATAGGAACTGGTTCCCTTACCCTTAATGCGTGAAGTTCACACGCCTGTGGTCTAGTCCACGATGAGCTCAACCCTCACCTAAAGCCTAAATCACACAATCATTTTTTTCATCGCGAAAAGCGATCGCTCTAGTGACCATATTTCTGAATCACACGGTCCCTCCCGCCGTCGCTTTTCGCATCATTTCTGATATCACAGCTCGTTGTCATAGGACCCACATCACGAAATTAAATAGCGTGTTTGTTTATCTACGTCGTCCCCACAATTGTCAAACGCTGCGCTGCAACCACACCACACGGGCATGCGTTCTGATTGGCTGATTTGGGGTTTTAGGGACGGTTTTAGCGACGGATAAAGCGACCGAACGAGTGATGAAAAATAGTGATCCTCATCGCGATCGCGAAAAACAATTGCCGGCGACGATCATTTGCGAGTGATCACTCTAGTGATCGCGATAGTGATCACTTTTCGCGGCGAAAAAAATGAACGTGTGATTCAGGCTTAACCAAAGCAACCTTCCGGTTGAATCAATGATGAAGTGCTTAATAACTCAGCTCACAAATCATTCGTCTCATGTCATTCACCAAGTGCACGATGCCAAATTACATTGAACTGCTCTTGAGACGAAGGAACTTCATATATATATATAAAGGTGGATATAGCTTCCTGCTCTCCTCCAATTTCCTCTCTAAAGCCGTACCCCTCTGTGCTGGAAAGTTTTCCCGCGAAAATGATCCATAAGACATGACTCCCTGAAGCGACGCTGAAAGGGAACTGCGAGATCGTTGGAGCTGGAGTTGCCTGGGGGCACCATGAGGGGTGGAGGCGGAGTGGGTTGTCTGGGGGTTGTAGGGGTGGGGGGTAACAGGTTGGAATTGGAGGGAGAGAATGTGTGAGTAATAAGACGGAAGAGGGAATTATGAACGGGTGAGGGAAGTTTGAGAGAGGGAAGTTTTCCAACCTGATCGAGTGCAGAACAGATGTTATCTCCGGAAACGAAGGCGCCTTATGACTGCCGAAAATCCAATTATATCCCCAACAAGTTTTTTTTTCTTTAAATAAAGACCTTTCTGTTCATTTAACGAAAGAAGTTGGAGTTCGCAGCATTTTTTACTCAGGGATACGTCCTTCTTTTTGAGCAATTTATCCACGACGCTCTTAAGAGGGAAAGTTCAACTACCCTGCCAAAATTTGATGAATGAATTCTCAAACTCCTTTGTAGTAAGAAAGTTGAAAAAAAATTAAGTTAAAAAAGGAAAGGAAATTAAAAAGGAAGATCTTGGTGCAGATATTCGAGGCACTCAATTTCAACTCAACCATTTCTTCTTGTACATGAATTTCAAGCTCGTTAGTGACCAACGCTTATGTCATATTAAAATGCATCCGTTACAAAGTCGGCCACTGCCGTAAGAAAATTAATCGCGAAGGTAGGAGTGCGCACTCATGAAAATTTATTAGAATTTTTTTTTCATCAAAATAAAGAGTGATTTCTCTATCCGGATCAAGTACAAAAAAATGTTATCTTAGGAAATTGAGATATTTTATGACTGCGGAAAATCCAATTACACTCTCATCGAGTTTTTAAAGACCTTTCTCCATTATTTTAACGAAAGAAGTTGGATATTTTTAGCATTTTTTTCTCTGGAGCAGGCCTCCTGAAAGTCATTCATTCAGTTTTTCACATAACGCCATAACTTTTATCCCTGTCTGAAGAGTTAAGCAAATGAGTTCCCCAACTCTTTGGTGCAAGGGTCCATCCTTGATCCATCAATATTTCAAATTTGAGGTGAGAATATTCTTTTATATTTAAACATAGAAAGTATAACAAAAAATTCACATTTCAGGAGTTATTTTCGATAACCGATTTTCTAATAGCCTCCAGAAATGCTATCATGCCCACAAAAAAGGGATTTATCCATTATTTAACAAAATAAGCTGGACTTCTCACCATTTTACCTCAGCAACAGGTCTTTTTAATCCTTTTATACAGCTTTGGTTTTATCTGCTTTACTAGATATAGTCATCGTTATTATTTGCAGTCGGGATAATGTGGGACTAGTGTTGTTTTCATACGTGGAACCTTAAACTGAATCTTTTTTTTAATATAACAAAAGTATCCAGAAAAACAGGCGTTGGTAGTACATACAGTGGCGGATCCAGGATAGGGACAAGGGGGGGAGGGGCTGTGTAATCTCGCATCAGTAGTGGGGGTCTGAACAAAATTTCCTTTCTATCTAGTGTAAATTGGATATTTAAGGGGAGGGAGCTATAGCCCCCCATAGATCCGCCACTGAGTACATACATATATTCATCTTCAGACAGAATGGTGGAAGTAAGGTGCTAGAAGCTTAAGTTAGTTTTCCAGTCTGATCAATCACAGAACCGGATCTGTATTCGAAAACCGAAACGCATTATTACTGCCGAAAATCCAATTAAAACCTTAAGCAGTTTTTCTTAAAACCTTTCTCTAGTCTTTGAACGAAATAAGTTTAAAGTTTTTAGTATTTTCCTCAACGAGCGATCTTTATCAATCCATTAACCAAGCTATTCTTTTATTAGTTTTAATTAGGCATTATCATTGTCATTCTTTGCAGTCGTGATATTGTGGAACCAGTATTTGACTAAAATAGTACCTTAAATTATATGTGTTATTTAAAATATAACGAAAATCTTTGAAAAAACAGGCCTCAGTTTGCTATAATGGAGTTCAGAATCATAGTATATTCCTCATCAGATAAGATGGTCGTAGAAGTTAAAGAAAGAATGTTCTCTGGTGTGGGGCCGTATTCTTTAACTCCAAACCGATCGGTGCGGCACCGATTCGTCGGGTGCGACGTCACACGGACTCCCGGCAAGCAGTGGTGCGATTCTGTACGAACCCGATCGGTGCAGCACCGATGTGAGGACGGGAGATCGTCGGTAGCCGTACCGACAGCAAAAAGGTGTCGGTACGGCCACCGACTAGTGGGTTTCATGAACTTCCCGGTGCGCATTGTACGTTTTATTTTGTTTTTATCTCATCACCGAGTAAATAATGAGGCTTGCTGCAATGTTATCTTTTTCTGCCCCTTCGAATAGGCCACTATAATTCACTGTGTCATCATCTATATTGAATACCTTGACAGAAATATAAGATATTGGTTAATAAACATGAGGTTTGCTAACATATAATGACTTTCTCTCATTTATGTTAATACCCTTTTCACTCGCTTGTGATAGGATTTATCTCTCTCTATCATCATTTATTTGCTCCTTTGACATAAAAAAGATATTTTCGATTAAATATGAGTTTTGCCGCAATGTTATCACTTTATCTCACTCTGAAAAGGCAACTATTATTTCACTCAATCATCAATTGGCGTTTCTCTCGGCATAGAAATAAGATCTTTTTATTTAAGTATGAAGTTTGCCACAGCGGTATCAGTTTCTTTCATTTGTAATAGGCAACTATATC
Organism: Ischnura elegans; assembly: GCF_921293095.1. Lineage (NCBI taxonomy): Eukaryota > Metazoa > Arthropoda > Insecta > Odonata > Coenagrionidae > Ischnura > Ischnura elegans. The sequence continues at coordinate 95,133,144 of NC_060255.1, read as the reverse complement.
TCATTTTATCGTCAGCCATTGATTCCCTTTACGATAAAAGAAGATATTTATTATTAAGTATGAGGTTTGCCGCAATATTATCATTTTCTCTCACTTGGAATGCGCAACTTATACATATGTATTTCACCCAATCACAATTTCTTTACTTCCTCGTCATTACACTTCTTTTAATTACACCCAGCTCCATATTTTTTATAACAATGTCCTAACTGTTCCTCTAATATAACATTTACATTTGCTTTTGAATCCTACGTTCACGTTCCATGGTATGTGATTTTCGTCTGCTACGATGCCAATGGCATAACCTTCCGTTGATAACATTTAGACGGAACTTACTTAATGACAACTATATTACCAAATCATGAATAAATAGCAATATACGGAACCAATATATAAAAAAAGAAACTACGATCACAATGATAGTTTCAATAATTCATTCCAGCAACAACAATCTCCATCACATACAAACTATATTGTGATGTTGTAATATTGTTTCCTTCGATTCTGTAGGTACAGCATTACTACCACACATTATATAAGCATTGTTAACAACTTATCAAATATCAATTATCTTAAGCTAACACAAAGTCGTAATTTCCGCTAATAAAGAGATTGAGAATGACGACAACAAACTGTGCCAATGAGTCTTCACTTGTTTTACCCTTCTTTCATTGGTGGTAACACGTTAGATGACTTCTAACTTCGGATATATTCGGATTTTCCCTGTTTGGGAAGGAAGGGGAACCGTACCGACTGGTTTGAAACCGAAGACCTTGCAGAATCGCTGAAAGTGCCGTCGTCGGTACGGAATGATGTCCAGTCGGAGGGCTTGAAAGGGCAACCGATCGGTGCGGTACCGACGAAATACAGAATACGGCCCCTGGTCAATAAAGGAACAGAAGTTGTCTCTGACCGCTTTAAGTGTTTAATCGATCACTACTTCAAATTTAAGGCGAAAATATTCTTCTATATCAAAGCATTTAAAACTGTAACGTAAAAGACATAATTCAGGAGTTTCCTTTGATAATTTTAACTCCCTTCAACGCCCGAAAATTATATTATAACTTCTAAAAGTTTATCTAAAACCTTTGTCTGTTCTTTGAACGAAATAAATTGGAATTTTTAGCATTTTTCCCACGAAACACGTATCTTTTTAATCCATTCATGCAGATTTTGTGTCATCGGCTTTATTAGACATTATGTTTGCCGTCCTTTGAATTCGGGATAATGTGGGACTAGTATTTCCCTTAAATGGCACCTTGAATTATATCTTTTATTTAAAATGTAACGAAAATATTTACATAAAAACAAGCGAATATAAGCTAATATATTCATCATTAAACATGATGGTCATATAAGTTAAGTATGTTCTTCAGCCTGGTCGAATACGGAACAGGAGTTTTATTCGATTACAGAAGCGCCTAATGATTGACGGATATCCTATTGTACTCTCAAAATGAATTAAAAAAAAGACTTTTCTATGCTCTTTTAAAGAAAGAAGTTGGGTTTTTCAACATTTTTTCTGAGAAGCAGGCCTCAGTAAGTCATTCAGCTTTTCATATAACACCATAACTTTTTGCCCTGGGTGCAAAGTTAAAAAAATGAATCACCAAGCTCTTTGTTGAAAGGGTTTAACCTAAGAGTTTAATCGAAGATTACTTCAAATTTAAGGCGAAAATATTGTTCTATATCCAAGCATAGAAAATATAGAGTAAAATACGGTATATATAATTATACTTGAAAAAATGTTGATTAAGTAATTAATAATGCATTGCATGCCCTTAGACCATTGACCATTTCTGATGAATCACTAGGTTTCATCGCTGAAGAAGGAATCCGGAAGAGACTCTATTGTAAATATGAGGCAGAATGTCAGAGCTTCCGCAAGTCCAGAAAACTCACCAACGATCCACGAGGTAGTAATCTGGTCGCTGCCGTGTTGAAATTCAAAAGCATAAAGGTAGTTCAGGAGGACTTCAATAGATGGCAGTAGTTTACTATGCTTTTATAACACATGTTTCTTCCAACATACATCGCCCGAAGTGCAAAGACATGCCTATAAATCTCTCATGTTGGCCACGTCAATGAGGTTTCCCTCGAGATACACTGGCCAATAAAGGGTTGATAGGGAGGTGGGCACAAAACGAGGGATAGAATGTGAAGCAACCAATGGAACTTCATAGAGGAGGCCCTATTTACTTCCGCAAATGCTCAAAATTTGGGCCTATTTAATTCGGTTTTCGATGATGTCCTCACCGCGGCGGTAAGTACAAAGTGATGCATGGTATGTTATTTGGAGGAGGCAACCGACAGCTGAGGTCATTTTCACCATGAGGGAAGGCTACTTAAAGGAAGGGTGGAGTGAAACCCGGCGTCGGCATTAGCCTGATCTTAACGAAAGGCGCCAAGGGGACCACGGCTTAACGTCCCATCCGACGGACGGAGTGTTGCGTTTGAAATTTTATTATTATTATTATACATTGCTGAAAGTAGGCTATTGCCTGGTTGCAGCATTAGATGTACATGAATAACAATTGTGTACATACCAAGTTTCTATCTATCTAGTACAAAGTTTAGAAACGGAATAAATATCCATGGTAAAAATAATACACTAATTCTAATCTCATACAACTAAGAATTTAAAATTGTCCCAATAAACCAATTTCAAACAATCCATTAAATACATTAATCCTAATATAATGCAACTAAAAAATGAACATTGACCCAATTTCACACTTTCCCTTTTAAACCACTATGTAATAATCAAAAAGTGATGCACACTTCTTCCTAAAAATGTTCGCAGTTGCAGGGAAGATCTTAAAAATAACTTCAGGTAGGTCATTCCACTCCTTTATTCCTCTATGCAGGAAGGATTTACTTAAAATGTCTGTTTTCTGTTTTTTTAACTAAATTTTAAATTTATGGTCTTTCCGAAATGTTCTCCACAAAACATTCAAGCAGGGATCGGGCAGTCTCTGAAAATTCTCTGCCTCCGCCGCGATTTGAACCCGAGCCCCCCGGGTGGGAAGCCAACACTCTAGTGATACACTTATCATCTTATTTGGAAAGTCTACTTTCATGCGAGAGGAATGGCATTGAAGACCTGTGGATTTGATCGTTTATGACATCACGAAAAAAAATGTCTCTCTTGGCTCAAATAAGAATTATTAATACCTTATCAAACGAAGGAAACTTTCCGAACTTATGCAGTTTTAATAGGTTAAGACATGTTTCCCTGAGCTCTGTGCCTCATGCATGCATTGGTAATCTCAGACGATGTAAAACTCCTATCTACTCGTATAGAAACTAGGTCCCTGTGACGTCACGTGGAGTGGCATCGCATGGGCGCCAATCATCAATCATGGCCTTTTTCAAATGAGGATAAAATTTACCCTTGCCATTCGTCTAAACTGAGATTTTTAAAACTAAATAATTTGTATATTATGAATACACTAATGGTGGGTAACGAATCGCAATCAATGCCTGTCGTTTTCTTTGATGAAGGAAACTACCTATTTATATTATTTTTGTGGTAATGTCTTGACGTCCTTCGAAGGGTCTCATGAACTCTGCGAAGGATCACAGGTTTCAACCAAGGTTACCTTAGCGAGGTCACTAGAGCCTCGCAAAGGATAACATACGGGTGGCGTGCGTGGTCTATGGTCGTCCCTGGTGTGGAGGTGCCGTAAACCACCACAGAAATGTGATTGAGGTGTTGATAACCTGAAATCCTCAGTGGGTTCTCAACAGCCCTACGATGGATCCAAGGTTACAACCCAAAGTTATCTTAGCGAGGTCCATGCAGCTTTGCAAAGGTTTGCGGTGGATTGGTGTGTATGTGGTTGTGTTGTTCTCTGGCGAGAAAGTAATACTCTCATAAGCTACCACAGGAGGGATTGAAATATATTCAAAATTTCTTCGGGTTATATTTTATCAATCTATCAGATTATCTGATTAAAAATAAATTTATTTTGTTTGATGAAATACCATACATCTACGTAACATTCTCCTCTTTTTGTTTAAAATCAACGGAAATTTTAACAAACGGAAATAAACAGTGGCTTTATCTGCAAATTTTAACACAACATTCGCCGAGGGAGGTGTAAAAAATTCCAGGAAGTTGATTTTCCCTTTTGGTATGGTATGGTATTGGAGGAGGCGACCGACAGCTGAGGTCATTTGCGCCATAAGGGAAGGGGAAGGTAAGGAAGGGTGGAGAGAAACCAGGCGTCGGCATTAGCCTGCTCTTAACGAAAGGCGCCAAGGGGACCACGGCTTAACGTCCCATCCGACGGACGGAGTGTTGCGCTTGAAATGTCCTCCACACTACATTCAAGCAGGGATCGGGCAGTCTCTGAAAATTCTCTGCCACCGCCGGGATTTGAACCCGAGTCCTTGGGGTGGGAAGCCAACACTCTAGCCACCACACCAACCCGATCCCCTTTTCCCTTTTGAAGAAGGTTATATAGGTTATAATACTTATTCTCCAGTATAAAGAAAGAATATTACTTTTAGCTATATGCTTTTTGATTTTTAAAAAGAAAAAAGAGATTTTTAAAAGATTTTTAAATTAATGAAATTCGCTGAAACTGCAAAATTAGCATCAGCAAGACTTCTTATTTTTTTGCAGGCCATCATATTAAAAATACCGATAATTTTTTAGATTAAAATTATGCATACTATTGTCACCTCATTTTTTGATTAATAACAATGTGCTTATCAGCTGCTCAATTTATGAAATTCGCTGAGGAATATAAAAATTATGCCGTAATTACTTTGAGGTAGATATTCTAATTTTTTTGCGATATTCTATTTTTTAGGTAAAAATTACACATAGTTACTTAACCTTTTTTAGTTAAAAACAACGTGCTTATGAGTCAGTGATTTCCATAAAATCGAGGAGAAATATAAAAATCCAGTCCAAATTTCCTTGAGGTGGTCACATTTTACAACGTCACTTTCTTTCCACCTTTTCACCCTGCACTTCCGTTGGGTCTAAAAAACCTATACTCTTTTCAAGACACGTCAAAGCCGAGATTTTTGGGATAATCTTATAGGAAGTTCCCTTTTCCTCACGTTCCTGAAATATTTCATGGATCCAGACTGGCTTCTTTAGCCAGCAAAAAAAGGAAAAGTGATGCTGAAAGCGATTCTTTGAAAGGGGATGGGTACTGCGATAAAAAAATTAAATATTTTTTTTCGTGAGAAAGGGAACGAAGGGGGTCATTTTTTTTTATTATTCCTGGCTGTGCTAGCAGGGCTTAAAGCTGCTCGCACCCTTTCCACGGCGTGCGCGTCCACGCCATATTGATCGACCAAAAAAAGACAAAAAAATAAACAAAATCATCTCCCCTCGCGGCATTTAAGCCGAAAGAATGATAGAATTAGCTTGAGAGCGGAGACGAATTGAGTCGTAATTGAATTGGGACGATAGATAAGCCAACGAAATGGAGTCCTTGGAAAGAAAACCATTCTCTTTTCATCGATTTCGCTAGGGGGTTGAGTCTATGATACCAAGGTCGTCACGTCGAGTGTATGAGACCAAGTTCATCAAGAATAGTTTCCTATCATTTTTTTATTGCCTAAATCGAAAGATTATTACTCCTGGAGTACGTATTTCTCGCTCTTAGATTTTGGAATGACCATATCTATTTTTCGCGATCAAACGAAAAGTGAAAAATTTCAAGCGCGCGAAAACGCGACGGCTAAGTATGAATGCTGGGAAAACCCCGTGTGACGTCATTCTGATTCCCGCTGTCGCCGTGTGAGGTGACCTTAGGGCGAGGCTTTGAGCGCTGATACCATTCAGATTCTTCCATACTGATACGACGCAGGCTGCTAGCAGGTAGCAGAATACCCTGCTAGCAGGTAGCGCTTGGCTTAAATAAGGATTATTATTACCCTATCAAACGAAGGAAACTTTCCGAACTTACGTAATTTCAATAGGTATTTATTAAGACATGTTTCCCTGAGCTCTGTGCCTCATGCATGCATTGGTAATCTCAGACAAAGTAAAAATCCTACCTACTCGTTTAGAAACTAGGTCCCTTTGACGTCATGTGGAGTGGCATCGCATGGGCGCCAATCTGGCATTTTTCAAATGAGGTTAAAATTGACCATTGCCATTCGTCTAAACTGGTATTTCTAAAGCCAAATAATTTGTATATTATGAATGCACTGATGGTGGGTAACGTATCGCAATCAATGCCTTTCGTTTTCTTTGATGGAGGAAACTACCTTATTGTATCATTAGCTATTAGTTAAATAATAATATATGCAACATTTCCGCTGAATTTTCTTTCAAACGACTCGCTTTGTTGTTTCAATATAATTTTCAAGTGCATCAAATGCAGGTAAGTTCTATTTTTCAACAATGATATAAAATTCCTTAGTAACGTGATATTGCCTTAAAAAGATTCATGAAAAGGACACCAGACAGGGCCCTATTTTTCATAATTTAGATAATTTATGTTTTTCTAGACTCTAATGGCAATGAAGTCCATACTCGGGAGCGAATAGTTTGGTAATTGAAAATATTTCAACTTTACAGCAAAACTTTGTAAGTGTTATGGACCCAAAATTGGATTTTTTTGTTCATACGTGTGACTGATAACGCATAACGCATTGGCAGATAATTCGCCACTCAGAGCGGCTCAAACAAAAGCCCAAAATATTTTTTTGTTATTTATTTATTTCTATCAAATAAGCATTAACACAAGTCGCCATAGGTGAATGCACACTCATATATAAAAATATAAGATGAAATAGTGCATATATGTGGAACATAGATTACATATCTGGGGGAAATTGGCTGGATTAATTCCCGCCATAAACACTGGTGATAATTTTAATCTCGGTAATTTGGGGGGCTGAGCGTCTGCCCAGAAGGCAGAAGGTCTGTAGTTTGATTCCCGGTCGAGGTTTAATTTTCCGTGTTTTCGGCAGTCGTTTTATCTCCGCGCAATTGTAATTGAATTTAAATCTATATAAACTATATATACTCTCATACAAATACAATTGAGGCGTTTTCCAATGATTTTCCATATTATCTTCAGTATCCATTGTATATATAGATTGGGACCAGCAGTTGGTTCGAGGAGAGAGAGAATCCATAGAAATGGTGCTGGCGTCGAGGTGACGATAATATAACTGGAAGGGAAGAAATCAATTTGGATGTGCCGCGAAAAGCCCCATCTCACTATTCATTACGGGTATCCCTCAGGGACCTGCCTGGGCCCAGACCATTGTCGGAACTCAGGAAAGGCCTCCAAGAGGAGTCGGGGGAGTTAGGGATTGCATGAAGAGTTTGAGATTGAAAGTGTTGACGCTCCAATAATGGCTTTTGATTAGCTTGGCAGGTGGCTTATCATGCTAGAGTCCCGAGCTAAAATCTGAAAACGGGGAATGGTTGTTTGACTTTGGATTATATTTATTGCAATCACGTGCATAATCAAGCATGAAAATCACTGTGATATTGTTTTAAACATGAGATAGTCGTTCTGGAATACATTGTACCTTGATTCATCAATGATTTCAAGTTCACTGCTCATATTAACTTTTTATTTTTATTAATCAAGGTAACAAGTAGCTCAGAGCTCCTAGTGGTCAAACCGTAAACCACGCTTGAGATAATGCGTACAGAAAGAGATATGAATTATGAGGAGTTAAATTTGGAGGAGAAGGCACTAATTAACATAGTTAAGTTTTTATCAGAATAATATTAAAATAATATAAGGGCGCATTATTAAAGGACCTTTTTCCTGAGTTATTGAAGGAACAAAATTTGAAGGAATTAAAAAACAGAATTTGAATGAAAGAAAGTTGGAAGCATGGAATAAAAAGGAAAAAAGTGTTATTTGAAAGAGAATCATTGAACTGATCTCCATGCCATTAAGCATTTAATAACTAACGATGCAATGCATGAAAGATGTATTTTTACGGCAACGGGTACATATTAATGCTTTTATGCGTTAAGTATAAATAAATTTGATTTAATGAATAAAATGTACACTAATAAAATAAAGGATTATGGTGAACATATAGGAGCAGCCATTATAAGATTTGCTACGAGATCTCACCCCCATAGCCGCCCTAACTCCGCTAACCGCCCTAAAATGGGGTGCACAGATCGTACGGTCAGTTTTCAGTTATGATAACAGATATAAAATAGTCCGGAGAAAATTAGGAAAAAATAGCAAAGAAAAGGTTCAATCTATAGAACAAAAAAGTGAGAGAAATCATCAACACATTTTGCCTTTTACTTCAATGAAAAATGATTAATTTACCTCGTACGCGTGACAGAAAATACTTCAAATGCCATGTCTCACAAAATTGCTCCATAAGACGATAAATTCGCGAACGCAAATGAGATATTAGCAAAGCGGTGAATACAGACATCCGCTTCAATGTGCTATAGTATCAAAATGTAGCGAATGCCAACTGGAGCTCAGGAAAAAAAAATACGCGTTAAACGAATCGGGCGCTATGAACGAATCTGTTACAATCATTTACGTGAAATTTATAAGGTTTTTTGATTCAGCTTGAAATACGTGTGAGTTGTCCACGTTCGGATGCCCCCTTCTGTTCCGGCTAATCCCCTTGCTTTGCGCATTGCGTTCGTCATGTCTTTGTATTGAGTGGACCCGGGACGTCCGTGCCCTTTAACATGAGGGAAGGAAGTTTCCCATTGGGGGTCCGGGGCGTCACCTTGACGACGCCAGCGGATGCCGCGCCTCAATTGTCGAGGAAGTGGGGCCGGATTCTCGAGCTAATAATCTCCCCAGCGCGAGCTCTTGTCATCCGATTGATTCCTACTCTCGAGAGAATATGGATCGCAAGGGTCACCCATTCACAATGTACATGTCGTGACGCCGTGAAATTATGGAATTCCCTCCTGTTAACAGTAAAAAAGTACTTCACACTTACCTATTCATAACAAATGATAAAATAGGGTGGTTTCTTACCATTTTTATTGCCTAAATCGAAAGATCATTACTCATGGAGTACGTATTTCACGCTCATAGATTTTTAAATGGCGATATCTATTTTTTGCGATTAAATGAAAAATGAAAATTTTCAAGAGCGCGAAAACGCGACGGCTAAGTATGAATGCTGGGAAAACCCCGTGTGACGTCGTTCTGGTTACCGCTGTCGCCGAGTGAGATGACCTTGGGGCGAGGCTCTGAGTGCTGATATGACGCAGCCTGCTAGCTGGTAGCGCTTGGCTTAAATAAGGATTATTAATACCTTATCAAACGAAGGAAACTTTCCGACCTTAGACAGTTTTAATAGGTTAAGACATGTTTCCCTGAGCTCTGTACCTCACGCATGCATTGGTAATCTCAGACGATGTAAAACTCCCATCTACTCGTATAGAAACTAGGTCCCTGTGACGTCACGTATAGTGGAATCGCATGGGCGCCAATCTGGCCTTTTTCAAATGAGGTTAAAATTGACATTTAACATTCGTCTAAACCGGTATTTCTAAAACCAAATGATTTGTATATTATGAATACACTAACGGTGGGTAACGAGTCGCATTCAATGCCTTTCGTTTTCTTTGATGAAGGAAACTAGGTACCCTATTCTTGCTGACCTTGGTCTCACAGACTCTACTTGACAATTTTACTTTACCTGGCTCGGGTGAGGCCACAATCCGGCCCCCTCTTCTACGAGCCAGGGCTCTTTTACTTAGGTATTTTAGTTAATTCTTACATTACAAAATATGGTATCGGTACGTATTATTTTCTTCTTTTAGTACATTTGGTTCAGCTTCGTGGACATTCAATGGTCATTGGATGTCGCGCTGGTCAAGCTGGAATCGGTGTATAGAGCCGTAAAAAGATAAAAAAAAATGAAAGAAACGTATAATAAATTACTTTGCTAGTGTATAAGAGAATACATGTAATAATTAAAAGGGCGAATAAATAGGTTTAAAAATATGAAAATAAAAAGGTGATTAAATGTATAAATAAATAGGTGAATAGATGAAACGTACTTGGGGGCCCAGGGGGATGCGTAGGAGTGTAAAGCTCAATAAATTAAAAAGGCACGGTTGAACTGAGTATCAAAAATTTTATAAAAAACAGAAGCGGTCGAATAACAAAAAAAATCACACCATTACTGAACTGTGGTGGTGAGGATACCAATTAATGACTCGTGGAAAAGGTGAGGTAGGAAACAGGGATGTTACCTTGGCAGCAAGAGGTGGCGGTGTTCAAATAAAAGGTGCCTTTGGTCGCCTCCCGGGAGCAGCTCTCCTCACGGTCGAACACTCGACAAGAGCTCTTGCAAAATAATGCCCACCGCTCGCGGACAAGCATTCCTTTATATAGGTGTGGGCACATTTGCCACCACCAATGTCAGGCCCATGCTGACCGGAGGCCAGTCCCTTTTGGCGGAGGATTTCACCACCCGCCAAGCTGCTCGACCGATAGAGTGAGGCACGGCTCATACATATATGCATTTATAACTGCATACATGTCTAAAAATATAAAGAAATTTGTTAATTACAGAGAAGTAAGCGGGAAGTTAAAGAAAAGTGACGTGTTATCATAATGTGTCTTGTTCATTTTGGTAACTCTTAATCAGGTGTTCATACAATCTCTGATTCGTGAAATCCACCCTGATTTCACGAGGGAGGGAACAGGCTCGAACTGCTTCGAATTCCAAACCGTTTATAACGTATTCCTCACTATCCCGAGTTGCGAATCGTTCTCGTGGATTGATTGAATCATAGATTCAATTCAATTGATTGATTGATGGAATTGAAGCCTCGTTTCTTTCAATTTCGTAAGGAATTGATTGGATCACGCAAGTGACCTGATTAAGAAATATCGACTCTTAAAAAAGAACGACTTTTCTCATCTCTAGAGACGACGTAATTTGTTGACCACTGTAATTCTCCCTTCTTCTCACTTAGGACTAATCCCGCGATGAGTATTCGCTAAGTTTGTTTTCGGATCAGGTTTTGTACTGTCTTAATATGTTAATTGTGTCATGGCAAGGCCACTGTGTGGATTAAAAATGAATGTACAGCAGAAACCCACCATGTTGACAGGGAGGTGTAGTGGACATGGCCGAAAAAGGAACAATCGCAACATTCCCCCAATTCCCTCATTATCTATGTTTCCATGTTTTTAAAGATCTATTCATTTAATTGTATACTTATAAGTCGTCGCTAGAATTGTTTTCTATAGGCAGGATGTTTCCTCATATCGTAAATGTGATTTAGAAATCTAGTTTTACGAATCTTCGATTTTGTCCTTGTTTTTTTTTTTGGGTTTCGTTATGTCTTTGTGGTCAATTAAATAATGGCCTTACATATTTTTTGGCATGAAAGTATTGAAATATAATCATGGCATTACTCATGGATACACAGATACATATGTGCTAAAGGAAGATATTAACTGTCAAGTCAAACGAATTTTTTTAACAGCAAATTGCTATATTCGGTGTCTAAGTTTTTTAATTATTTTTTTTCTGTTAAACGAGGAAGGGAAGGAATAGAAGAGGAATGGCGGTATTGCTTAATCGAAAAAGTCAAGCAAAAGATTTTATGTATGAAAAATTTTATATTGAAAATAATGTATTCCTAATAAAAAATACATATTGGAGAGGACTGATTCAACACCAGCCAGGCTATAAAAGTTTGATTGCCCGCGAAACATGGTGAATACAGATATATTTTTTTGTGGGATATGTCTTTGCCGAAACCAAAGCTCTAGAGAAACTTTTACTCAATTTTAGTCCATTCGTATTTTTTTCGTTTTATACAACGGAAAACTTAATTTCCATTTTCTCGCAAGGGAATGTCCACACAAAAATAACAAATGTCTGCTCCTCCTTTATATGCATAGGATCTTACGAAGCTACCCTTAAAACCGGCTTTCTAAAAATAGAGCAGAAAGATTTCGAACTTAGCAATTTTTCAATCACTGATGGTGGTCGAGTCCATGTTTCCGAACAAAGAGTTCGCACGTTCTATATTTTTGATTTTTCTTCGAGTCCCAATTCGTGCAAGCTTACAGTGAAAACAGTATAGACAAAGAAAAAATCTAAGCCTAATGTATCAAATAATTTTCCTCACTTGCCATTGTCCTATTTCAAGCTGTCCCGGAAAATGGGATGGCATATTTCAGTGGATCCTCGGACTTAAGAGAAAGGATCGAACTGGTTCTTTCCTGGAGCCTTAATTGAAGAGCTGTTTAGTTTCCTTTTTCTACGACTTATAGACGAAATGGGGAAAGGCAATTCCATTGGGAATTTCAATAGTAATACAAGTGGTCGTCATAGTGATGTATTCTGAGTTAAAAAGGTTTCCCTACTTATTGAGTGGCGCCACATATCCTTGTGGAGGATTTGCAGTCTTGCAGCATCTTATTGCAAGTCCACGCCCATCAAATTCGAATATCTAACACCGTAATACTATATGCTGTTGACATCCGCCGATTATGGAAAATAAGAAAGCATGGAGCTTAATATACGTTTTTGTTCTTTTTCTCTTATTTATATTCGAATATGTGCTCTTGACGTTTAAATCATGCATAAAAAATATTTGCCTGAGTTTTCGAAAATTATTTTCCATCCTCAAGGCTTATAGGATGAAATGATAAGAGAGTAAATACAAAAGAATAAATAATAAGTTAAAAATAAGATAAGATAAAAAATATGAAAGAATAAATAAAAAATGTTCAAGTATAAAAATATAGAATGATATAGATATAATAGATTTATTCCTAGAGCTTCCCTAGCCGGAGAAGTAATGCGATTCTTCGGGAGGGAAACACGTTGCATGAAGATGGAGGGGAAAGTTAAAATTCTTAGAATATACATGTGAACTATTTCAGACTGCCGTTAATTATTTTTTCTTAAACCTAACAAGGTGTTTTCTGAGCTATAAAGCTGATTCTAATGATGCTCCTCGTTTAAATAAAAAACAACGGTCAGAAGCCAATTTTACAGCTACTGATTGCACGGCATCCATGGAGTAAAGATAATAGATTTTGTATCTGGGTACCTTAATGCGTTGATCGCATTTCGGCACTTGTTGTTAGTCATTACCATCGAAGCGAGACTGCCTGATAGTTGTATCGATCGATTTGATGAAACGGTAAGTTTAAATTATAGATAATCGACAATCGATTTATTGCTCAAAGAGCCATGAGTAATTTGATTCACTTGTTGATTCAATTACTTTGAACGAATGAATCGCAAATGACCCATCAGTACTTATCTCATACGAGATTTGGAAAGTAGATCAATTAGATTCCAATGGCTTACCGCTTACCATTCACGCTTGTTAACGTACTCCGTACTTAGCAAGTATGCCACTTCTAACTTCCGTAAATTCGATATCGATGATACTATTTCTGTACTATAATCTGTACTATAAAGGGGAGCAACTGCTTAGAGGAAGAAAATGTCTCTAGCCTTCCTAGCCGGAGAAGTAACGCGATTCTTCGGGCGGGGAAACACGTTGCATGAAGTTGGAGCGGAAAGTTAAAATTCCTGGAAAAGTTGTTCATTTCCTTTTACCTTCCAATTGAGAACGCTAGAGGAATTATAAAATGACACTGTAAGGGATATTGACGGAAATATGGGTGCATATGGTGTACTACCGATCAAACGAGCTTATTCTTTATTTCGAAGTTGACTCATCATTAAAAGCGGAATTTTCTCACTCACTCACTCACTCACTTAGAAAACCGAAAAGTGATAGTGTAAAGTGGTAATCATTCGGCCTCGATCACTAAGAATGATATTTATAATTAATATTAACAAAAAATAATATGCAAGCTTCGTTGGCAGCGGGATAAAATCTTTGCCTGTCAAAGTGAAGGTCGTGGGTTTGAGTCCCTCCTAGGTGGCTTGCCCTCACACAGGGTATGGACATTTCTGATTGACAATTGTTAATTGTTTTAGCCCTCCCGATATAAAGGCCAAACTGTGATGCTTTCCGGTATCTTCATTTTGGGACTTAGTGCTAATAAGTCGGCTTGTCAACATACAAATTCCCATTAAGCGCGGTCGAATCAGTCCACAGCCACCTTTTGCTAATATATCTAATGGAATACCAACAGGATAATACTTTTCTGATGCCACTACTGAACTATTTTTATAACTTTCTGATAAGGATTCCATCTAATTTAAATATTTAATTTTTTATTTCATTTCGTTCCCAAACCACCGAATAGAGCTCATTTAGACAATTTTATATCGGGGTATTCCACAAATTTAACAATTCGATATCTCCACTGCATAAACGCTCAACAATCGCCCACCGAATCAAATCCACTCATCTAGATAACCCTTACAATACTTAGTGAGCGGATTGGATTCGGTGGGCGATTGTTGAGCATTTATGCAGTGGAGGTATCGAATTACAATACGCGAACAACCATGCCCTTGAAATGGGAAACTTACTCAGGCGGAACTCGAACACGCGACCTCTTGCTAGGCAGGCGATGACTTTATCCCGCCGCCATCGAGTTGTAGCCTCACTAGTGCAAAGAAGCACCTTGTAACGTTTTTTTATTTTTCCTCTTCAAACTTCACAAATATGTTATTGCACTGTATAAACAAACTCGGGAGCAAAGACATCCGCACGCCACAACTATTACAATCCAACTCCCCCTACACTCCATCCCGCGCCGTCAACAACAACAATGCCCCACTCCACCTCTGTTGCTCATTATTGCCCGCTTCATTGTCCTCCTCCCATCAATCGTCACACCCACATCCAATCCAAAACAACTCAAAATTAAGTGTTACAACCTCCTTTTCACTTTTTCGTCTGAAATCCTTCTCACAACACCCTTGAAGAATCGAAACTTACGGAAGTGAAAAAAACTAGTGGGTTTATCTCCGAATGCCAATTCAAAATTCGGATGACGTCACGGATATAAACAAATGTGCGAATTGTTTGGAAGTTCAACAAGTAACTGCCAATGGCAACGCGAGTTTCGTCCCGCTCAAAGTGCTCACTCCCACGGTAACGATTCAATTCCATTGTATCATCATTGTAGCCTATGAATGGTTAATCAAACGATTGATTTGAACACCTTGCTCCCTTCCGAATTCGGTAATTTTCAATCTAAAATACAGACTAACACCCCTGGATTCGGAAATGGAATAATAGAGAGGCTGAGGGAATTCATGAGTTATAATCCATCAGCAAATGAATGATGGACACCAAATTTTACCCTTTTCCTGATACGTGACCATGGATAACCATGTTCAAATATCTCCGAAGCGTGATATTTGGCACTTCGTTGAGCTTATGTTAGATCAGCTCTGATTGGCGCGTGATCTTTCAATGCGATATGCGTATTCAATCACGCAGAATAAATATCTAGTCTCAATCAGTGCGTCGCTGAAATTTGCTCTGTTCAGGGTAATATTAAATTGATATTATCAGCTTGTTTCTCTTCAGTGAGAAAAAACTGTATGGGAGATTACAATCGCTCGGTTGATGAGAGGATACTCGTTCCAAATGCACTTCTCACTTTTTACTCCCCTCATTATGTAACATGCGTTTTTACCGTAGGTGTGAGGTATTTCCTGACATAATGTGATAATTATCGGACGGTAATTGATAATTTTTATCTAGGTAGTATTACGGTTGTATTTACAAAAAAAATAAAAAATGTTCATCATCGTACGTCAAGAATCCTAAGATTGGTTTGACGCAGTTCTCCTATCAGCTAGTCTTTTCATAGTAATGTATTCCTTCTCTTTTACATCCTTTATAATCTGTCCTGTGCAACTCATTCGGGGCCGTCCCTTGCCCTTCTTCCCTTCCACTTGTCCTTCTACGATCATTTACATCAGACCATCATGTCTTGTAATATGGCCAACTAAGTCGTCCAATCTACTCCATATTGTGAGTAAACTTCTCTCGGGTTTCCCACCGGTTTAAAGGCTTCATAATGGCCATTATGAAGCCTTTAACCCGGTGGGAAACCCGAGAGAAGTTTACTCACATCATTCGCCGGGAAAGCATCAAATATTTCTACTCCATATTGTTTTAAAAAGACTTCTCTGTTCTTCCACTCTTCTTAGCACTTCCTCGTTACTTACACGGTCGATCCATTTTATCTTCATCATTCTTCGGCCGACAGCATCAGACTTCTCTGGTGCTGTCAACGTCCAAGCTTCACTTCCATAGAGAAACAGGCTCCATATGTAGCATTTAATGAATTGTTTCCTTACTTCTTTGCTTGTATTCTCAGCTGTAAGAAGATTCTTCTTTGTGAAGAAAGCCCTCTTCGCCTGCGCTGTTCTACTTACTTCTTTCTTTTTTGCTTCGTCCATCGTATGTAATTCGGCTAACAAGCTAAAAAAACTCTTTCACACACATAAAATAAAAGAGATCTATCGATAACAAGTCGCTAAGGACTTGTCAGCTGGTGACATCATTTAAACATATAATTTTTCGAACAATATTTTCCATTAAAAATTTTTAATTTATGTACCCCATTCCAACACTAAATTTACAATTGAATTTAAAATACCAATGCACCATAAAGTATAATGTAAAAACAGTTCTATCTTGAATAGATATATTCGTAAATTTATCCGTATTTCAAATCAAAACAATATACTTATATTTTGAATAATCCCATTCTTCAATCAAACGTCCTTTAATTTTTACTTCTATCTCGTTTCTTGCTGTAAATTTGCTTAAATAAAGTGTATCTGATTAAATTCTATAAGTAATAGCACTTTGATTGTGTTATTTAAATATTTTGTAAATTGGAAAGGAACAATATACACGATAATGGTCGTAAAATAAATGATATGACTCGGAAAAAAATCCTGGGTATATTGATTCGCTTCGAAAATTTTTGTAATTAGTTGAAATTTTTTAATAGATATCTTCTTATTCATCCTAGCGTTTGTCCCGCGCTATTGCAGGGTCCGCTGTTCTGCTAAGTCTTCTCCACTTGGCTCGATCCAGGGCGTCTACTGGCGTGGCGTTGGTGGTCTTCATGTCAGATAATTTTTAAAATTTTTAATAGATATAATTTTACTTTTTATCTTGTTTTTTTTTCTCAGACTTGCATTGTTCATAAATTTTTAAAGAGTGAGGAGCAAATTGACCTTCGCAGTTGACGCACCCTAAAACTGAAACATACCAATATTACTATGATGTTCCTTTAATCTATGTTTCTTAGCTAACTTCCCTCATGAAACACGTAACTGTCGTCACCAGTTATTCATATCTATCACTAATCATCTCCGCTCGGGTTGTAAAGGTTCCTGGGTTGGAAGTCTTGGTTTAAGAGACACCTGAGATAATCCTGATTTAGTACAGAGAAAGTATATAGTCGTCCTCCGTTGAATATGGATATGAACCACACCTGCGGTCTAGCCAGGCGTTAGCTCTATCTTCTAATTGGATCGATGAGGCGGATACTTTGTGGAGATCCATTATGAGATATGAAGTGAAACACTTTGCACTTTCCACATAAAAATTTATTAAACCACAGTCGACATGTTTCGCTGCACTGCAGCATTATCAAGACTTAAGAGTCTTGATAATGCTGCAGTGCAGTGAAACATGTCGACTGTAGTTTAATAAATTTTTATGTGGAAAGTGAAAAGTGTTTCACTTCATATCTCTATCTTCCACTTGATAAAAATAACCTCTGGATTGAATTACTTAGTGAACAGACGTTGAATATGCTTCGCAAAAGGAACTATAGACATTAAATTGAAAAGGAGGGTTGAATTTTATTATAACATAAACAAAAAATAGTGAAAAATCTAGCCTCGAAGATTTTTTTCAATGAAGTGATTATACCAGACCAGGTGGCTACTTTGCAGACGGACTCTCCCTGGTAATTTTTTCCCACAACTTTCGTGAGTGTGAGCACCGGGAAAAATAGTGGGTAAATGTTTAGCAGTGTGCGTTAGTTTTGCATACCCATTTTCCACAACTTTGGTGAGTTCTGGGAAACTGTTGGTATTTTATTGGAAAGCACTGGTAGTTGTAAATGAATTAAATGCAATAACTCTTCATATTTTAAAAGTTTTAGTAGTACCGTATTTTAACTTCACACACATAAGGATTGTTAACAAATACAGATCAATAAACAATCTTGGTAACCAACCAACAGAGACAAAACACAACTGAAAATTACAAATGTCAACACCCCCCCGTAATTGAAGATGTGCTGAAACAGCTCTTTAGCATTTCCATCAAATGAATTACAAATTTTTTTTTTTAAATTATTTTTAAACCATGCCTAAACCTCTCATACATTTTTCATGTTTTATACGATTTAAGCCCTTGGTAAGTATGTCAGCTGTCATTTCCTCAGTGGAGAGAAAATCTACGTTTATATTACCGTTTTCTACTTGTTCTCTAACAAAATGGTATTTCACATCTACATGCTTCATTCTATCATGGAAAACAGGATTTTCTGCTAACTTGAGAGCGCTCTGATTGTCCTCAAAAATAGTAATAATTTCTTGTTCCTGAAATAATTCGGAAATAAGATGTTTTAGATGAATAGCCTCTCTAGTAGCCTCGGAAAGAGCAATATATTCTGCCTCACAAGACGATTGGGCAACACATTTTTGTTTTCTACTACTCCAGGAGACTGGTCCACCTGCACAAGTGAAAACATATCCAGAGTATGAATGCCTATCATTTAGATCATTTGCAAAATCTGCATCAGAAAAACCAAAAATAGGCTTCCCAGTGCATTTGTATGTGAGTCCCATTTCCATAGTACCTTTTAGATAACGAAGTACCCGCTTGGCCATCTTCCAGTGTATATCTGTATGCTTCTTATTAAACTGGGAGAGATAGCTAGTAATGAAGGAAATATCTGGCCGCGTGTTGACGGAGAGATACATGAGAGTTCCAATTAATGACTGGTACGGGACATCTATGATATCCTTACCCTTCTCTTTCATTTGACTAACGTCAACTGGGGTCGAAACAATCTTACTATCTTCCATGCCAAAACTCTTTAAAGCATCTTTAATGTATTGTTTCTGGTCTATCTTGAATACTCCCCTCTTCTCATCTCTTGTAAAATTCATTCCCAGGGCATGTTTGATCTTGCCAAGATCCTTAATGACAAATCTCTTCTTCAATTCTTCCTTCAATTTCTTCTTTTCTTTCTCATCATTGGAGAATATAAAGAAATCATCAACATATAATGTAATAATAACTATTTTAGTTCCAATATGTTTAAAGTAGACACAGGGTTCATGTTTTGATTTAATATACCCTATCTCATACAATAACTTGTGAACTGTTTTGTTCCAAGCACGACTAGCCTGCTTGAGTCCATAAATAGACTTCTGTAATAGACAAACCTTCTTCTCTTCACCTACAGCTATGAAACCTTCTGGTTGTGTCATATAGATGGTTTCATCTAAAGTGGCATTTAAAAAAGCAGTTTCGACATCCAGATGTTCAACATCAAGATTCAGTTCTGCTGCCATAGCCAACAGCAAACGGATAGTTGAACCTCTGACTACCGGAGAAAAAGTTTCTTCAAAGTCTATACCATGAGTTTGAGCAAAACCTTTAGCAACTAAACGAGCTTTGTACTTGATGATCTTACCACCATTGTCTCTTTTCAATTTGTAAACCCATTTACATGGTATTACACTTTTATTTGCAACTCGCACTAGCTTCCAAGTTTCATTTTTTCTAAGACACTCTAATTCCTCCATCATTGCTTTCATCCAATGCTCTTTGTCTTCACTTTGCATAGCCTCTTCAAATGTGGTAGGTTCTTTGTCAAAGAAATTTTTTGCTTGTAAAACAACATGATCAGGAAATTGTTTCTTGTTACGTACCCTTTGAGGATATCTAGGACTCTTAGCAGTTTCTTGAACATTAGTCCCAGCTTTATCTTCTGTTGAGTCTGCATTTTCACAAGGAGAATCCAAAAGAATTTTAACAGCAGCCGCAGCTTCATCTTTTGTTGAATCTGCATTTTTATTGTAAGAATCCAAAGGAATTTGAGCATCAGTACTGCTCTCACCGGAAAAATTATTTTCTAAAAACACAACATCTCTAGCATGGACTACCTTCATATAATTAGAAAGATCCCTAAATTTGTAAGCTTTCTTATTCTCACTATATCCTACAAATATATGTTCCTTGCTTTTGCTATCCCACTTCTTGCGTTCCTCCTTTGGAATATGTACAAAAGCTCGGCAGCCAAATACTCTTAAGTGTGTCAAGTTGGGACGCTCACCTGTCCATTTTTCTTCTGGAGTCATTCCTGTAACGGATCTATGAGGTGATTTATTCTTGAGATACGTAGCAGTTCTCACAGCTTCTTCCCAAAATGACTTAGGTAGTCTGGCACTATGCAACATGGAACGAGCCTTCTCCACAATGCTTCTGTTTCCCCTTTCAGCAACACCATTTTGCTGAGGAGTACGGGGTATGGAAGTCTGGTGAATAATTCCTTCTGACTTAAGATAATCTGAGAATTCCCTATTAACATACTCAGAACCATTATCTGATCGTAAAATTTTAATTTTCTGGCCAGTTTGCTTTTCCATGAGGTTTTTAAACTCTTGAAACTTTACTCTAACTTGATCTTTTGTTTTAATGAAATAGGTAAATATCATTCTAGAGTAATCGTCTATAAATACAAGTAAATACTTATTTCCTTCTAATGATTTTACACTGAATGGTCCACAGAGGTCAGAATGAATCAACTCTAGGCATTTAGTCGCCCTTTTACTTTTGATTTTAAGAAAAGATTCTCGACTCTGTTTCCCTTCTAGACATGCAGTACATACAGTTCTATTTTCCTCAGGGGCGTAATCAACTCCATCAGCTAATCCATTTCTCAGTAGATTCATACCATAGCGGCAGAGATGTCCCAACCTCCAATGCCAAAGAGTTTGCTGAGAAGGGTTAGTTGTAGCAGCCAGGGACTTTTCTGATACCTGTGACTCTATCTTATATAACCCGTTACTGGGAAGAGCAGTCATTAAAACATTCCCTGAAATACTACAATCATTATCATGAAAAAATTTAGCACCTTCTTTCGTAAATACTACAACAAAACCTTTTGAAACACATTTTGACACAGATATAAGATTTGTAGCAAGATTAGGCACATGAACAACTTCAGAAATACTACTAATACTGTTGTTGTTATTACTTTTGTGAATCATGACATCACCTATACTGTCACTCTGCAACTTACGTTTATCAGCACACACAATCTCCAAACCAGAGTTACTTTTAACATTGAACAGAATATCTTTATGAGGAGTCATATGGGCAGTTGCCCCGGAATCCACAAACCAATCATTTTTATTGCTTTGAGCACAACCACCAACACCTAAATCCGAGAATAAAGTGTATTGTTTCTTGTGTAGCTGCTTGTGGGTTGAACTCGATGTCTGTGCCGTTTTCTTGGTCTTGTTTGGACAGTCTGGTTTTTTATGGCCGGGTTGGTTGCATCCATAGCAGACGATACCATCTTGAGAGTTGTCGCGTTTCGGGAACTTCTTTTTCTTCGGAATAGTTCGAGACGCATTGGATGCAAATGCAGTCTCAGTTGCACCATCATTTTTGGACATTTCATTTAAGAGTTTAGTTTTCACCATGTTCACCGTTACTTCAACTCCTGAATTCTCGAGTGCCATTACTAGGGGGTCGTAATGTGAAGGAAGACCTCCAAGCAAAATAGCAACTAAATCCTCATCAGGAATCTCCTTCCCAATATCAGCAAGCTTCTGAGCGGTACTGAAAATTACAAATGTCAACAGAAACATAGGCCGTTTTCCAATTCGCAATTATTCACCCTTCGTGCACTTTTCGATCGTCAACTTACGGATGTGACGACAGCAAGGGTGGATCCAATCGGCGAGGGCGCAATGGAACGAAGGGTAAGTGAACAAGGGAATGCGGATGCTCCCTCGTTGACGTGCCCTCGTAGGAAGTGGACGTGAAAATGGCGGCAATGGAAAAATCAGAAATCTTGAACTGGAGTTGTAAGTAATTTTGTGTTTATTGTGTGCAGAGAGAGCGTCCAATCGGTGCCAGAAAAGTCAAAATACCAAGCAGTCTAAGTTACAAACGTGCACAAACCGAGAAGCAGGGTTAAGTTTATTCTTAAATCAACCTCCAGATGCCCTAACACTACCCTGCGCTTCACATTTCGTTACTGTCAATAGTTCGCATCATTTCCGTTCACACTTTATGGCGCCTATAGAGCATTAGTGAGGGAGCAGGGCGCAAGGGAGAAAGGAAATGAGGGAATGAGTGCATACTACGTGGATTGGAAAACGGCAATAGTGGGTAAAATTTCGGCAGTGCATATTGTCATCCAGAACATCTAAAATGTATGCTCCCCTGCACGAACGGGAGAAATAGTATGTTGCATACTCTCAAGGATAAGACTCACACTTCGTTTCACGCATTTCTTTCAACTCCTTCATCCTTGAAAATTCCAATATCGCAGCCAAAACATGAAAACAGAATGCCATTCAAACGCACCAAAACTCCTATCTATGGCTAATAAATAAATATAAAAGAACGAAGAGGATACGGAGTGATATTCTACAAAATTAATATGGATAGCTTCCGAGCTGAATTCCTGGCGTCTTCCTTTACTCATATCCTAGTTGATACCATTAATCAATGCTTATAGTCATATCGGCTTTCATTGAACGTATATGATACGATGAGGTTGCATAGCTGATTTCTAATACAGCCACGGTTAGCCAACTTTAATAGAAATTCCTCAGAAATTTTAAGCTTATTTCTCCATGATTTACGCCCCAGGGATAGAAGTGATTCTATGGAATATGAAGCTAAAAGCAATGGAGATGCCGTTGTAATATATTGCTTAAGGGTTACATTCTGAGTCCACCCTATGCATGTATTCCTCTCTTATAGATGCATTTCATTTCAACCCCTACTTGATAGGTGGAGGATATTTCCTTCGTCAAGTTCGGATGACGTAGGTGATGGCACAGCGCCAATTTTCCGCTCAGGATTCGGTATCGAACAGAACTGTGGATCTGACGGAAGACGTTCGATTGCTGTTTGGCGCAACGTCAAAAACGTTATTTTTTATTCGCCCTAGCCGAATGCAACAATGAACATGAAAATATCGACACTTACGTTTTTTAAACGCTAGTCTGGTTCTATTTAAAGAGAAAAACAAGACGCCTAAAATTAGCGTCCACTAAAAAAAGCGAAACTAGGTTAATTATCTCTGAAACTAAGGTATGCATTTATACCACTCTAAACCAATATAATTATACTGAACTAAACGCTTGCAAGTCGGATCTTCGGATTTTATTCAATATAATTCAACAGCATCAGCAGATTGTAAATGTCTATAAAAACTGTAAAAGTTTTTGAGAAAACTTAAAAATGCCATCCTTTAGAAAGATTTGTAACGTTTGCAGTTTAAATAACGGTTAATTTATATCGAAAACAAGAATGGAAAAGGAAGACCTCGAATGAAATACATGGAACAAGTAAAAAAGGATGCGAAATATAAGAAATACGTAGGTGTGAAAAGATTAGCTGATAGGAAAATTGAGTGGAGAGCTGCGTCAAACCAATCCTAGGATAAGTTTAAAGTATACCGGGACTAGCAGTCCGGTGGTGTCCGAAAATATCCACAGGGAAGAGTGACGCCTCGGTAGCTTAACTGGCTAAAGCTCTCGACCGGAAATCGGAGAATTCGGCTTCGAATCCCGGTCAAGGCGAATGATTTTTTTTCTCTGTGGATCTTTCGCACAATCCTAGGATTGTTGACCAGTGAAGAAGATAAGAGCGACCAAGGTTAAGGTCAGTTTAAAAATAAAGCTGATGTTATAGATAACGGAAAAACAAACGACGGATCACTTCCTTGCAAGGAAAGAAAACTTTCGTAAGGGATGAGGAATTGCTGTAGGTAATTATTACAGCTGCACTCACGGACCAGGGACTGTGGAAAATCATGTTACAGGATAGTTCCTCGAGTAGGCTTTGGCGGTGTGTTGAAGATTTAGCGGAGATTCACGAGATTTACATCGCGAGTGTCAATCTTGGTAGCCAAGTGTTTCGCCGGAATTTCAGCTGGCTTCTTCAGGTCGATGAATGAGGTGGTATCGACTGTCTCCTATACACATTCGTCGGAGACAAGAGTCTTCTCATTGGCCTATATAGGAGAAGGAAGACTTTTTTGACCGTGTCTCCTGGTGTTTTACTTTTCTTTTTCTCCTGAGTTGATTTGAGCCCTCTTTTCCTTGAGCTGGATAGCTTGTATCCGTTTTCATTGCATAAGTTTTTCTTGGATTTCGGACTCTCGAAATTGGGAATCCAACGGATGCTGTACATGGAGTTAATGTCCCGTCCAGGTGGCAGTTCCATCGCTCATTTTCGAGCAAATTCTTCCGGAGTATAACCCACGCAGTAAGTGTTGTGTGTGTGATTGATTGTGTGTGTTTCTTAACTGAAGCAACCTTGGCGAGGCCCCCCAAAACCCTTGCGAAGGTTTCTTCACTGTTGAACAAAGTGAAGGGTTTCCGGTTGAGGGGCTGGGGTTGGTCATTGCTGCGAATCTTCCCGTGTCAGCATGCCAACACTGTGTTTTATTTATACCTGCAACGAGGTCCTTTGTTACGGCCATTGGAGTGTTTCATTCCCCAGTTGACCTTGAGGCCGTAGAGCTCACCTTTTTATCTACTGGAGTTAATATCTGTGTGAGAGCGAGGCTTGGATGGCGACAGCTGGATATAATTCTGGAGAAGAAATATTAGAAATGTGGTGCCACCGAAGATTGATAAAGGTGTCGTGGATCGATCGAGCAAGTAATGAGGAAGTGCAAAGAGGAGAGGGAGAAAAGAGAAAGAAGTATGTATTCTAAAACCCCTAAGCAGAAGACGAGACACTTAGTTGGCCACGTTATGAGGTATGATGGCCGGATGAAATCAATCGTAGAGGGACTGGTGTAAGGGAAGAAGGGTTTAGGACTGCCCCGAATGAATTACACAGGATTATTATGAGAGTGAATAAGAATCTTAGAATAAATCTTAGGATTACTGATCTTGATATTGATGATAGCGGTGATGTGAAGGCATGAAGGATGTCATATAACTCACAAAGCCGCCGTGTCTCATCTGATCTCATGTTTCTGTATAGAATCTTTAGCGGTTCTCTCCGGACAAACGAAATTCTCCCTCTTTTCCGTTTTCATATTCCTCCTCGCCCCTTACGAAATAACTTTCTGCTTCACATTCCGCGATTCCGTCTCTCCATCTCTCAACGTTCTCTGTTCTACCGAATCCCCTCCTTGTTTAACTCCATAGCTTCAAAAATCCCTTTTCTGGACATATTTTCCTCTGCCACTAGTTACAAAGCCACCTTAAAATGCCAGATGAATAATTCACCATTGTCTAATCAATAGAGCCCCTTCTTATGTTTAAAAATTTTGTTTTCTGTTAGTTTTATTTATTGTGCTATTGTTTGTTATCTTTTAGGTATTATTCATTTAAGAAACAGCCAATGTAAAAGCCTTTGTGCCGTTTTTGGTGATGAAATAAATAAATAAATATAAGCCGTTGTTATGGCAAATGATTTCTTCCTTGACTACGCGATAAGTTTAATCTCATATGAATAGTATTAAACACGTATATCAATGGCTAAGTTCTAACAACACTTCTCTCAAAAAATGGCCGGCTTGACACAAGTATCTTAAACAAACTGTATTAGCATTAAAACATAAAATTCAAGCAAAAAACAACTCTTTGTAAGCAAATGTGTGTTTTTTATTCAGTTTTATGAATTTTTGGTTTTTAATTTTTAGCGTGCAATTAGAAAAAATTAATTGTTTTTTTGCTCTCCTGAAAAGTTGCTATTTTTGAGATGCGTGTTGTTAGAACTCAGCCATCGATATGCTTGTTTAAAGATATCAGATGTGTTGACTAAATTCATGTTTCTGCCAATCCTATGTTTCCTCTGGCCTCCTCTTCAGCAAACGTAGATTTTAATTAATGTGTTCCTTTATTTGATGCTTGGATATTAACACCGCTTTCTTATCGTCAAGAGTTTCATCGACATTTTAAGAGCCTCATAAACTCATCAAAATCCGCCTCTCCTACTAAATAGTCGAGAAATTCATTTCGCTGTTTTCTAATACGATTCATTTCAAAGGAGACTGTATAATTTATAAACCTCCACTCTCTTTGAATATGAGATTATTTGCTAAGAGCACACAACTCTCATATTTAATCGGATTTTATTATAAGAGTCTATTCTTCTTGAGTTTGCGATTTGAGTTCTCATAATTTGAGTTGTAGACTAGATGCCAGACCAAAAATAGATTACTATTGCTAAGAGGTTGCCATTTTTACTCTGTTTGGTGCAAGGAAAATGCAAATTAAAGGGAAGAAATCATTTTTGTTGTAGTTGCGGCATCTGTAACATACGGAAAATCTTGTAGGAAACGCTGTTTTGTAAAATGAAAATGATGAACCGATGAATTTATGCAAAAATGTTTTATGAGGGTCCGGAATGCCAAACAAGCAAGGAAACTTTTTATGAGAAAAAAAGGAGCCTGATATAGCAGTGACTTTTTTCATGATAATCATACGGCGTGAAAATCCAAGTGAAATATTTATCTGCGCGTCTAAATTTTCCTAGCTAGGGGTAACGTTCAAATAAACTGAAACATGAAGGAAAATTCAAGTTTCTGGCGTTTCTATTACAAGAAAATAAGACGCACTGTATGAAACAAGTGACTTTGTGCACAGTCACGCAAATCGGTGCGAATTACAAATGTATTCCTTTCTTTGAAGCTTACTTATTTTCACCACTTTTTTAATCATCTAGAATTTCATCGATATTTAAAGAGACTCATAAAGTCATCAAAATACGCCTCTCCTGCTTAATAGTCGAGAAATTAATTTTGCAGTTTCCAAATACGAATGATACATATAAATGCACTTAGGATAAAGTTCGCTATGAAAAAATATTTTGCTTACTCAACTGATGCAACTATCCATGCGAGTTAAAAATAAGTGCTAAGTCATGGGTGCTATACTTTTAAAAAGCAACTAATTTTAATCAATGAAATGAATTAATAAAATGTAGTGCAACCAATGAAGCTTAGTTGTTACGTCCCACCAAATGCCAAATGTGGGATGAACGTGTTCAATTTGTGCGAAAGATCTACAGAGAAAAGATTATCCGGCTTGACCGGGATTCAAACCCGGATCCCCCGTTTTTCGGTCGAGTGCTTTTGCCAGTTAAGCTACCGAGGCATAATTCTTCCCTGTGGATATTTGTGGACACTACCGGACAAGGCGTTGCTGGACTGCAGAGCATATGATGCCACAAGCAGTCCAATCGTGCGCACAGCGCCACAGCCGGAGAGGAGGCCCGGACATAGAACACAAAGATATGTTCACTCTTGACTTGTTTAAAGTATACCGGGACTAGCCACGGTGATAACTTTTTACGGGAGTCACCCGCAATGCACAATCGTGCGATTGTGCTTTGCGGGTGACTCCCGTAAAAGTTATTACCGCGGCCATTCCCGGTATACTTTAAACTTTTCAATTTGCGTTCAAAAGGTACAGAGACTGATGTAGACAAACCTATTTCATTCACGATGGCCATTCTGTTAGAAATCCTCAACAGTGTTGTGTTGACTCGTTGCCACTATCCTCCTGGACCCCTGGTGGCGATGGGTGAAGCGACAAATGACTGGCGATATGCGGGTGTCGTATTCATCACCTGACTCGCCAGTAATCAGGCCTGGGTGATGGATTATAGTACGTACTGCGGGAATAGATGCAACATGCGGTGTCAGCACAAATCAATGAACAATAAAAAAAGAAACAATGAAATAAAATCGAAAAAAATAAGATGATTCAAAAGTAAGTAACGCATTTTAATAAGGATTCACAGGCTTTCCATGATACTGGACTTTTTACTTTTACTCGAGGAAAAGACAACAGGAAATACGCATTAATGAGACCAGACAGAAATGGGAGAAAATCAGCTTTCCAACATTAATCAGCTTAGAGAGTTTTTTTTTAAATCACAACGGAAACCTCTTTTAAGAGCAAAATGTAACTCAAAGGGATATTTTATAGAAGTTTCGAGGAGATTTAGAGGAGGTGTTGAGTTGTTTATAAGCAAAAGGGTGTTGCTAAGGTTTTGTAAACGCTTAGGAGAGATTTCCAGCGTTAACTGTTAAGACTTCGAAATAATCGGTTCATAGTGGATTTCAATGGATCTCTTGAGAGAGAGAGAGAAGCAAATAATGAACTCTTTCGGCAATCCCCGAGGTTTTTCATAGATATTTATTTATCACATCCCCCGTAAACAGCACATATCGGCCTTTTACAACGAGGGTTTCCAATAATAACAAGGTACAACACAAACATCCATGCCCTGGTTAGGGATCACCTACCCAGGCGGGATTCGAACCCACGACCTACGGTTTGGCAGGCGAGGACTTTACCCCACCGCCACCGAGGCCGGCATTGGCCGGTATATTATTGCCATTGGGTTATGAAATGTTGTTAGAAACCTTTATTGTCACTTTCATTACGTTTTCAAAAGGATTTTCAATAAATAATCTAAAAATCCTCCAAAAAACCTAACCGAAATATCTTATTGGCTAATGATTTTTGTCATGACCGCCTTGATGTACAGAACCTATAAATATTAAAAGCATATTTCATTGTAGATTAGATTCATCCGCGAAAGTCAACGCAATCTATCCCGTATTACATGCAAAAAGCCGTAATAGCAACAGGAGTTATGAACGTGCAAATTCTGCGCTGGCAATTGAATTTTAACAGAGAGATAAACTGATAACCATGAATCCTATCCCCAAATCGGATGCTGCGCGCTAGGTTTAGATTGCTGAAATAATTGAGAATAGAAATCTTTCAGATCAACTCGGAGAACTACATATTGAAACCCAAAAATACATACATAAAGAGGATCGGGTTGGTGTGGTGGCTAGAGTGTTGGCTTCCCACCCGACGGGCTCGGGTTCAAATCCTGGCGGTGGCAGAGATTTTCAGAGACTGCCCGATCTCTGCTTGAATGTTGTGTGGAGGACATTTCAAGCGCAACACTCCGTCCGTCGGATGGGACGATAAGCAGTGGTACCCTTGGCGCCTTTCCTTAAGAGTAGGCTAATGCCGACGCCGGGTTTCTCTCCACCCTTCCTTACCTACCCCATCCCTCATGGCGCAAATGACCTCAGCTGTCGGTCGCCTCCTTCAATACCATATCATACATACATGAAGAACATATTTCCAGGTCCGATACAAACGATAAATTAAGGGAGATATTTCGCCGAACGGATAGATATGGGAATTATATTCCCCCCGAAGAATGAAGGACATTAATAAATGCTAGGCGGATCTTCGTATACTCATTTCCTTTTTTATTTGATAACGACTGGTGTCCTGACACCCCCCGCCACACGCCAATTGAGGCGTCTCGCGTCTTTATACGTAGATATATCGCAAACCGATGCATTCATCGTTTTAAATATGGTTCTCCTGAATCATTGAGGAATCGGAGCTAAACATTTAGTCATGACGTAAGAGTTATAAAAATCGATGCAGAAATAAAGACGTTTGGAAGATAAACGTTATGTAGTTCGAAAACAATTCAGTGGAAGAATGAAACAGAAAAACGAGTACGGTTTTGACGTGCATAAATAGATAACGCAGCTTTATCGATTACATTTTGCTTCATTGGTTCTAAATATTTACTTAATCTTCATGTTTACCTCCCATCTGGTATCGAATGCAAGTCATGACCTAGAAAATTCTCAAAACATCCTCCTTCAATCTTTTTTTTTTTAAAAAAAGATATGATTGCCTCCATGCATTTCCGTATCCTCTAAATATATCTATACGGATACTGAGTTCGTGCATAGTTTTTCATCTTTTTACTCTGAATAAAGTATGGAAAGTAGACCTGTATTGGAGTATGGAAAACAGACCCTTATTTTTCTAGGACATCATACAAAGTTCCCAAATCGGAAATCGCAGGAAAAAGTCCTAAATATCTTTCTTTTCAGATGGCTTCTTGAAACTTTGTAAAAATATGCAAAAATAATTGATGGTCAAGAAATGACGAATCGTTTTCCATTGGTATCATCCGCTGCCCAGTGAACAGAGACTTAAACACGACCAAATTAAAAAAGTAGGCCATTCTCAATTTTCTAAGAAAATCTAAAAAGTAGATGCTAATTGTAAGCTGACATGGCAGCAAGGATTTTCACGAATTTAAAAACGCTACCATTTGTTAACAGTATACTTTATCTTTATTAAGCACAATTGCCATACTACGTTTCATCTGGCCTCCCCTTCAGCAAACGTAGATTTTAATTAATGTGTTCCTTTCTTTGATGCTTGGATATTAACACAGCTTTAATGTCATCTAGAATTTTATCGATATTTTAAGAGCCTCATAAACTCATCAAAATCCGCCCCTCCTGCTAAATAGTCGAGAAATTCATTTGATAATATGATATTCATGATATGATATTCATGATATGATATTCATGATATGATATTCATGATATGATATTCATTTTATAAAATGATATTCATTTGATTGCATGATAATATTCATTTGATAATTCATTTCATAATATTGAGAATTTCTAGCAGTGTCACGTCGTAAAATGGCGGACTCTTTTTTTCGGATAATAATTACATAAAGTAGGCAACATTATCATAATTCGGAAAAAAGGTGACCGGTATATATCGTGAGAGTATTAAATAAAGGCATTTATAGATTATGAAGTGAAATATTTATTTGAATTTTTATTTGAGACAATTAAATAATCTGTTCGTTTAATTGCTTAAACTTATTTTGTTACAAAATTTATTATAATTTCATTTCATGTTAATTTTCCTATTACTGTATTCTAATCGTATTTTGTATGTTTTCAAGGTTGTATACATGCACATGGACAAATGTTTCTATGAAGGACTCATAGAAGAGCCACTTTTGTTTAAAAGTTAATATAAAATGTACTGCCGAGCATTGCCTTATTTGTATGTAATGGCAACCCCTAATCAAGACTCATCTTAAGGGGTGTCTAATTTCACTGTTAATGTATGACATATGTTGTAATATTTTGGGGCAGTGAAATAAATATCTTTATCTTTATATTTGAAATAAGTTTGGCGACGCCGATATATAAAATTTCCTATCGCGCGTCGCGAGACCTCGAACATACTCAGTTTGATCGTTCAACTTGTATAAACATTAAGTAGTAGAATACACCTTTTTCTAAATATTTTAAGTGGCCAAGCCCCTCTCGTCGTCGTCGCCCGGGGATTGATCGGGAAAATAGCACAGAAAAAGGAAAGAGCTCATGTCGTCAACAATCACTCTTTAATCTTCCCTTAAGAGTGAACACTCGCCGACTGACTCGCGCGCTGTCATCTCCCTCTGGTAAGCGTTATTCTGTTATTCTCTCGGGTGCATAACAGGATTACGTTCTTACGAAAGATGTCTTACCTTACGTGGCCTTGCAGGCACTTCCTGCCGGGGTTGGGTGGTGGGCGATCGTGGGAACCGAAAGGAATGGAGTTATCGCTGAGTTTGGATGGGAAAGGAAATGAGGTAAGGAAGACGACAGCCGTCTTTTAAAATATCAACCTTTTTGCACCTGATATTCACTGATTTTCTGCCGTTGATTTTTTTCACAACTTAAGAGATATAGAGAGAGTGAAGCAGAGTAGGCGTAACTGCGGTAGACTTAAAAATATCTGAGGCAGGCGAGATATAGTGGAAGGACATCCTGCAGTTAGGAATAAAAGATGACACATTTCCACAAGTTCATGTGCATATCATACAACGCGTTTCGACTATCAGGTCATTCTCAAGAACACTGCGATATTGTCCGCTTCAGATTTGAGTTAGAAGTGAAATATTTATTGATCCATTTACGTTTCGTGACGCAGGTATCGGTTATTTTCATAAATTTATGCCTGCTCCTTCAGGTGAGTAATTTTATATAATTTCCCAAAAAACAATGACGCACCTCATTACATGGCGTAGTTTTCTTCATTACTTCCATATTAAAATTTTATTATTTTATTTAAAATGTCATAGAAATTACATTCAACACTCACGACAAAAGTGAAGTAGGTATCAGGATTGTTGTACAATTTTTTAATCATTATCTGTATCGGTAGCTTGGTTGATTGATATCATGACATTAGTAAAATTAAACACTCACGAGAAAAAAGCATCAGGATATCAATAAAATTTATTAATAAGTATTTCACTTGTTAGCTTGGATGTTTGATTGATATTATGATTTTCATTTTTAAATATTTTTTTCAGAGGTTTAGGTTAATTGTAATAAAACATATTTGACGACGTGTCGGGAATATTTTTTTCCATTTTCAAGCCTTAGTATTACTACCTTACACAGATGAGTCGATACAGTAAATGCAAAAGTGGTCAACTATTTTAAATTATTTTTGCAGTGCAAATAATATCCAATGGAACGTTTTTAACAAATAGATTGAAACTTTTAAAAACAAAATCTAAAAAATTTATGGGAAATATATTTAATGTAGTTGTTTAGTTTGTCTTATAGCAGCTTTGCTACGATATTGTATTATTAGTGTTACATCAATTTTGATTAAATTTAAATATGACCACTTTAAGGCTTACGCCTCTCATAAAAAACATTTGCTGACCTTTCGTAAATTTATTTTCCTTTTAAAAGGCTTAAATATATTATGATATTGTAAACATAGTAAATAAATTTCCATTAAATCAAACATTCACGAGAAAAAGACAAGCATCAGGCTTACAGTAAAATTTAATTATGAGTATTTCAAATGGTAGTTTTTCCCATTTCCAACGTATTACGTATTAGGTTCCAACATTGGCCTTAGCTGCGCAACAACCATTGATAGATCCTGCTTATATGTCCTTGAGATGAAGATGAATTTTGGGCCGTAAAAAGACGTCGAATGCAGACGCAATTGGAAACAGACCTTGAGAGCGATTCCACCGCAATTTGGCTCCTACAGCGCTACGGTGGATCATCAATCAATCTATCGGCGGGAGGGCCTTTCTCGAAGACGGGAAATAAGATAGAGTGGATGTGGTACGTCTACCTTCAAGTCTTAGGGGAAAGATGTTAAGGGAAAGAAAGGAAAGGGTTGAGCTATGCTCATATTTTGTTTTGAGGAAACAAATCTTGGCTCAAGCCAAGGTATGAAAGGAATATAATTACGAGGTATGTTCAGAAAATACCAGAATTTATTTTTAATTTCGCATTTTTAAAGAGTCCGATTGTCAAATTGTATTTTTTTATCACGTTGGTATACATGCCCCTCGAGTCTGATAAAATTTTCATATTCATTGTTTGATTTGTCTTTGGCAGCCGCTAAGGTTAGATGTGTTTTTAACGATGTTTGATTTCTTGAGTTATGAATATGAATAAGAATAATAAATGTAATTTTTGTATAGATTTTAACCAATAAACTCTTCTTCATCCTAGCGTTTGTCCCGCGCTATTGCAGGGTCCTCTGTTCTGCCAAGTCTTCTCCACTTGGCTCGATCCAGGGCGTCCACTGGCGTGGCGTTGATGGTCTTCATGTCCGCCTTAATTTTTTCGAGCCAGCGCATCTTAGGTCGTCCTCGTGGTCGACGTCCTTCAGGGCTCAGCCGCATTGCCGTTCTCGCCACGCAGTTCTCGTCGCTACGCACCACATGCCCATACCACCGCAGTCGAGCCTCCCGCACCTTGCCCATGATTGGTTGAACTCCCATTCTTTTCCGGATGTCTTCATTCGTGACGTGATCAAGGTGGGAGATGCGTAGGATCCATCGCAGCATCCTCATTTCCATGGTATGCATGGCCTGTTCTTGTTTTGCTGTGGCTGGCCAACATTCTGTTCCATATAGGGCCACTGGGCGGACTACGGTCTTGTATACTTTGGCCTTGAATCGTTCGGGCATTCGGCGGTCGCACAATACGCCAGTCACTTGGCGCCATTTCAGCCATGTTGCATTAATTCGAGCTCGTGTGTTGGCGGTTCTTCTTCCATCGTTGCTAACGACAGAGCCCAAATATTTAAACAACAACCAACCAGTAAAACAAACCAATAAACTATCAATAAAAAATAATTATTCTCATTGCAAAAGGTCCTGAAGAAGATATAAAAATATACCGAAACTTTGGCCAATAATTACAAATTTAGTTCTTAAAAACCTACTCGGTAGCTCGGCGATTTTCGTTTGTTAAAATAAATGGATCAAAGGATGATAAACAAATAAAGTGTAACAAAGTGCGTGAAATATTGAAAAATTCCAATGGTGAGTCTGCTATGGGTCAAAGAAGAATTTACGAGTGATATAAGGGTTTACAAAATTGCCGTGCAGACATTGAAGATGACCATGGACGCCTCCGCACATCAGCAATGAATGAAAACGTGGAAAGAGCGAAAGACATGGTTATGGACATCTAATCTAATGAATATCTAATGGAGACTAATTTATTGGCGACAACACGAATGTAGGCATATTAATTTTTTTCAAAAAACTCAAATTCGCGTTATTTTCAGAACACACCATATAATTTAGTTACCCAGCTTTCCCGGAGAAAAAGTAATGGAGAAATAATTGATATAAAATCGTAAAACGCCTGTATTAAATCAACCCGAGATTCAAAAATACGGAGAAAAATCACATACATACGTAATGCATAACGAAATACATGTGTAATGACAATATATCCCCATTCACATTCAAGTACACAGACTCTTCAATTCAGTTGATTGGCTGTAGGAAGACAGCGGAGGAGTATTTCTGCGACTAAGATTTAATAAAAAAAAATCCAGGTCACATGCTCACTGGTCACGTGCCATCTGACTCGATGATTCGAACGACAGCATTTCTTATGGTTCTTTTAAATTTTGATTGAATATCTTTTAAAGGTAAACACGGAATGATTATTTCAATAAAAAGTTGGAACAGCTGCAATAGTGTTATCAGTGAATTATGACCGAGGACAGGAAATACAATTTCCCATTAAAGTTGGAAAAATATAAACATCTCCCAAACCTGTTTTACGATTGATTTGAGAAATCATAAAAAAGGGAGGTGAAGAGTTGTTAACCTATCGAAATTTAAGCCATATTTGATACTTAGTTACGTCAGTTTATGGTACATAAAAAATTTGAATCTTTGCGGTTACGAAGTTATGGCCAAAGTACCATGTCAATCGAAGTTACCATGGTATTTTCGGGCGGTTTTGAATGGATGCCGCCAATAATTACCCCCGTGGCAAAAATATCGTTGTCGTCCAAAGCCTTTTCATTCATTTATCTTTTTTATCCCTGTATATAGGTATAGCTCTTGGAATAAAGGAACAATTTTGCTGCGTGAATGCCTCATGGCATGAATCCATTAAAAAAAAGATTTGGAAGCCCAATAAAAAATATCCTGTTTCATGTATATTTTTTATTTTGCATTCACTTTCATTTTGATATTCGGTTACTGGTGGGGAATCAAAAAAATACAGAGTAAACCAAGTAACCGAATAGCAAAATGAAAGCGAATGCAAACTAAAATAATATACATGAAACCGGATAGCCCTCAGTTGAAAAAATGAGCTTCTCGCTTCGTTGAATACGGCAAAAAATATCTCGGAGAGACTGGCCAATGCCATGACAAGCTGTGCGTTGAAATTTGATGACCTATAGCGCATCGACATTTTCTGAAAGCGACTGCGATCGTTTTGCACTGAAATGAGGGAGTGGATCGTGAATTATGGTTTGATGCTTTCCCTGCGAATACAGTAAAAAAAAGGCTATTCGGACTTCAATGGCCAAATAGCCTATACTCACTTCATTCTAAGTTTTCCTGGATATACACAATACCATTAATTTTTTTATATCAGAGCGCGACCCGGGTTTCAATGAATTATCATCATCTTCAGGCGAAAATTATGAATTGTTTATCTTATTATTGTTACCTAGTTACTTGATGAATTATAAAACGGACGACAGAATATGGGAAAAAATAAAAATAAAATAAAAATTTTTTAAATTCATTATAAAATTTTTATTAAAATTCTTTATTCTTATTTTTTTAAATTCATCAAGTAACTAGGTAACAATAATAAGATAAACAAACAAATCATAATTTGCGCCTGAAGATGATGATAATTCATTGAAACACGGGTCGCGCTCTGATATTAAAAAAATAAGTGGTATAAGTAATTGTGTATATCCAGGAGAACTTATAATGGAATACCACAAAGTAAAGCAAGATTTAGTGAATTTTGCTCACTTCATTCGCCGGGAAAGCATTAGATCATACTTCGCGGGCCTCTATGGATTCGTCTCAGCATCCGACAATTAGAAAACCTCCGGGAGGAAAGGTCAAGACTTTTAAGTACCTTGGCCCTTATTTGAGATGTCCAGAGGAGGAAGCAGTAAAATCTTTTGCACTTGTCAGGGCAACTGCTGAAACCCCAGCTGATCATCGCATTTTGGCCGTATAGAGCGAGATAACCCAGCTACAAGCCCTAATAGACTTTATTAAAGGAATGAATCATTTTGACAGAGACTCAAACGTTAAATTTACATAACATTAAAAAGCTTTATAATTTTTTTATTCGATAAAGTATTGCCATGCATACTAAGGTTATGTGAGGCTTTAGATCAGCAAAAAGAAGACTGATATATTATTATGCATCAAAAGAGCGGAGGCTGGGACAAACAGTAAACTAGGAAAATAAAAGCTTGAAGAGGTGAATGAGTTTGTTACCAAGGAAGCCAAACTTAGTTCTTTTAATAAACAACAAACTGGCTTCCTAAAGGCCACTTGGAGTGAATCCATAAAAAAAATATTTGGAAGTCCAATAATATTTAGATATCTGGTTACTGTTTTTTTCTGTTGCTCATTGGATACCGGCCGGGTATCAAAAATATTTCGACATCGCCATTATAATATCGACATTATAATAAATATCAATTTTTTATTTTATCTATCATAAATTTGTTCCGTAAAAATAGAGAATAAAATAAAATTTTCATTATTTATAACAATGTAGTCACTAGTAGGATTACCTTCTATCTCGGGGTTCTTACCTAAACGAATAATTATTTATGATGGCATTTCTTTTGAAAGAGTATCATTAATGTTTACTATTACTCAACTTCAATAATAACATTATACTCCTATTTAGGGATAACTTCAAATGTATTGCAGCTCATGTTGATATGAATTGGTGAAACATGCTGTTTGTTTAAAACGAAAATGTGTATATAAGTGAAAAGATTTTTTTTGATTTCGATGTAAAAATATTCTAAATAATAACGACTGCAATTACAGATTGTATGGTGATTCTACCAATATGCTCATTAATATTTCCCTAATTTCCCTACGTCAGAGTGGGCATTTGATAAAAAGAGCCGCCTAGGTTTCCCAACATGTGCTTAGTTCATCAGTTGTTACAATTCTATATGATTTCTCAAATTACAGTAATAAGGTTAGACAAAACACTAATAAAAGACTTTTTTAGTGATCGTAAGGAGGAAGTAGTCCAATATAGAATCAGCTCTCATATAATTAAAGTGACATCAGGTGTCCCACAAGGAAGCGTAATTGGTCCCCTTCCGTTCATTATGTGTAAAAATGACCTCTGCTCCCAAGACATCAGAAAAATACGTTTATGCGGAGACAACACCGTCATCTATCACGAAATTAGTGATTACTCTGACTTTGAAATTCTATCATCGGATTTTAACAACGCTCATGCGTGGAGCCAGGAGTGGGGACTAATAATCCCTTTTACCCCAGGGTTACGAGACGCAAGCTAATTATTGCTCAAGGGCGACTCTTTCTCGTATGTCGGACATACGTGGACAAACTGAAAAGTGGAGAGGGTGGAGAAAAAGGCCCATATTGTTTTTCCCTTCCCCTCGCAATTCCGTGTTGCCAATCTTCAGGAAGTAGTCGGCTAAAATTTGTTCACTTTTCATAAAACCTTTACTACTCTTCGTAGATCCTCGATCAAAAAGACGTAGTTAATTGCTCTACCGTAGGGAGTGATATTAATTAATTTATTTTTTTTCAAAGTTTCCAAATTAATACAGTAAAATATGTTGCAAGACTAGTCATATCTTCGGGGGAAGGTCACGCTGTCACTCGAAGACCCGAATTATCCCTTGAAGGGCGAGCGAGGGTTCGCATATCCGCAATCAGAATTAAAAGAACTTGCTTTTAGTCCACAAGAAGCTGCTAAAATCACCTACCCGGGTTTCAATACCTAATGCTATCTACTGGAAAATCCGTAATCCTAGGGTAAAAAGAGTTCCTTTTTATTCATAAAAGAAGTAAGCAATGAAAACTCATAGGATTCGAGGACAAAGGAGTAATTCCTGTGTTTATTTCATGATATCGCCATTTTTTTGGGTCGAAACTGAGTGAATATATGTTGACAGTTTCAAATGTGGTAAACTTGTGAACTCTCTTTATTTTAAATTACTTTGAATTACTTTAAGCTTTGCATTCTTCGCAAAAAATTTATTTCTCTACGACCATGGGTTAAACGACAGGCCGTCAACATCATCAGAGTATCCGATCCTCCCCAACTATTTATGTGTAAGCGAATATTTCTCTGCATTATGATCGTCAAGATGACTCCCTGACGTCGAAAACATGTTTGTAGAGGAATAATTATGTGTCATAAATCGGAAGTTCAAAGTTATTCAATAGGAATATATGTTGGAAAACTAGAGGAAAACGTTACTCTTAAATTTAACCCGGTAACACCTGGACTAAAAATTTCATCCGTAAGTTGTTCGTAATATTCAATTTTAAAATCTGATTAATTAGATGCAAATTTTATACTTTTAGCACAAACAGTCTTGAAGATACAGCCTGGCACAATGTGGTACCGCTAGGCCCTTAAGGAGTCAAAAAATCTAAATTAAATAAACATTAGTAATGCACATTTAAATGCCAAACACGTTAAATATTTTCAATTTTTCACAAGGAGAAAGATTCATTCGTCCAATATTACTCACAAATGACAAATCTTGCTTGGAAAAGCAAACTTTTCTGAAAAACGTAATTATAAACATGCTTATCAGTTTAAAACACTAAAAATGCCAAAAAAGTTACAATAAATAACAAAAAAGGTTCGTTTAACATTGCACTACCAACTGTTACCATATGGTACCGCTAGGCGTTAAGTATAAGTTTAGGTTAAGGTTAAGTATACCGGGACAAGTCACTGTGATAACTTTACGGAGTCACCCGCATTGCACAAATTGTGCAAAAAATTCACAGGGAACAAAAAAAAACATTCGCCTTGACCGGAAATCGAACCCGGATATCCCGATTTCCGGTGGAATGCTTTAGCCAGTTAAGCTATCGAGGCATCATCATTCCTATCTGAGGCATTTGAGGACTATACAGGACAAGATAATAGGGTAGTTTCCTTCATCAAAGAAAACGAAAGGCATTGATTGCGATTCGTTACCCACCATTAGTGTATTCATAATACACAAATTATTTGGTTTTTGAAATACCGGTTTAGACGAATGGCATGGGTCAAATTTTATCCTCATTTGAAAAAGGCCAGATTGGCGCCCATGCGATTCCACTCCGCATGACGTCACAGGGACCTAGTTTCTACACGAGAGGATAGGAGTTATACATCGTCTGAGGTTACCAATGCATGCATGAGGCACAGAGCTCAGGGAAACATGTCTTAATAATCACCTGTTAAAACTGGCTAAGTTCGGAAAGTTTTCTTCGTTTGATAAGGTATTAATAAACCTTTTTTAAGCCAAGCGCTACCAGACAGCAAGGTACTAGGCTAGCCGCTAGCAGCCTGCGTCGTATCAGCGCTAAGCCTCGCCTCAAGGTCACCTCGCAGGGCGGGAGGGGGAACCAGAAATACGTCACGCAGAGAGACTTCCCGACATTCATACTTAAGCGTCGCGTTTTCGCGCGCTTGAAAATTTTCACTTTTCATTTAATCGCGAAAAATAGATGTTGTCATTTAAAAATCTAAAAGCGTGAAATACGTACTCCAGGAGTAATAATCTTTCGATTAAAGCAATAAAAAAATAATAGGAAACCACCCTATTCACAGGCTCACAAGATGGACATTGTTCACAAAAATTTCCACGAAGGAGAATTACTCCTCGGTAACTTATATGGCTAAAGCAAAGCCCTCGACAAAAAATCGGGAGATCCAGGTTCGAATTCCGGCTAAGGCGAATAATTTGTTTTCTCTTAAAATTTCTCATAATAGTACAACTACAGATGGGGAGGCGCCACTCATGCTCTTCGGCGAAACTTCAGTTTCTCTATTGATGCGTGTTATTCGACGGTAACAAACATGAAGCAGGATAAATTTGTTACAAATGAATTACTTTTATTTTCAATCGGAGAATGATATGATAATATAATTTCTTAAACGACATTATTCATCGTCCTTGATTGCCTTGAAAAAAGGAAATTATAGCCTAGATTACATATATTAATATATAATCATTTACCTTTCTATTCTTTATATCATATCCTTATCTATTCTTTATTCTTTTAATCATATTCTTCAGAGTGATCATAAGACTTTGCAAAGTATTTTAATCATCAAGTGCACGCCCTCAAATTAACATTCAACAATAGAGAAAGTCAATTTTTTCCTCATGCTAACAAGTGCCCCCACTCAATTTGATGTGAAATGTTTTTGATCCATATTAGGTAATAACCACGTTAACACAGGGACCCCACTTCATATGCATCCGCTCATTTTAATTCTCATAATTAAAAACCGCTAGGCGAGGGGATTATGGTGATCAGTGGCGGATGTATGGGTGATCTACTTCTATAGCCCCCCTTGGGTACCCAATGTAAGTTAGATAGAATGGTAATTTTTTCCGACCCCGACTACTGCTGGAAGTTTTAACCCCACCTATCCACCCCCCTTGTCCCTATCCTGGCTCCACCACTGATGGTGATGATAATTATAATAATGACAACAATCATCATAATAATAAGAGTGCAAATATATTACGGTAAATTATCGTAAAAGATAGTTGTTTTATGTGAACAAGAGGATTCGGAACTAAAATGCACGTTCCAAACTGGATTTTAAACGACCGATAATCGCAGGCAAAACCAGTGATTAAGAGAGACCTAATATTTTATTGATCCACAAATCAGAATAAAAAGGAAATGTAGTTTATGTGGTAGTGCCACTGAATCACAATGATGAATCCACAGAAAGAGAGAAAAGCCAAAAATATTTAAATTTGTCCGTTTAAAAATGATAAATTATTGATTATTAAATAAAAAATATTTGAAACTTGAAAAGAGCCAGTAATCACCCATGAGTAACCTCCGAAGAGGGAAGATAATCAAATAGGTTTTGAAAAGAAATTTTAAGCCTGGGAAGTAAAAAAAAACGCCTGACTAAAATCGGACAAGAAGCTGTTTTCTGACAGACCTGCAAGATGAAGAGATTCATGGATGGTATGATCGGATAATGTAGGTTAGGGTGAATTCACTTCGCTAACATCCGAACCTAATCCTAATTTAACTTTAGGATAAGTGAATATTTCCAGCTAGTGCAAATCAGCAGAGAAAGTGCAAAAAGTCGATTATAATAATAACTGATTGGGATGAGTTGATGAGATATTCAGCAAACTTTTCCCTTACTATTTATTTAATTTTTTTCCTTTTTCAACTCCGCTTAAGTATGTTGGAGCCTCAGTTGACTTCAAATGCTTCCTGATTGAATCCAAAACTTTCCAAACTTCCTCGAATGCATTCGGAAAGTTGGAGGTTGAAAGCACACGAGGAAAATGAGTTTTGACTTCTGTGTTGCGATTCTGCTGGTTAACTCGAAGAATGCGTGATTCCAGAGCAAGCTGACGCATTAGAAACGTTTTTTTCCATTCACTACTAAAGCGGGCTCTCGCACTTTGACTACATGAAATTTGAGACCGTAGGAGCAACTTAAATAACTATTTTGTAGTTCTTAGCGACTGTCCACTTTTATAATTCTCCTCTTAACATAATGCTCCATAATTATACATTAAAGATTCACAAAGATTACTAACACTCCATGGAAATGAGAAATCTTACTCATTACTATGTACCGAAATATAATAACAACTATGGTAAAGGTGTAATGAATATTAAAATCCCAATGGCAATAAACGAGTTACCAGATAACTTGAAGAGAATAAAAACTATTAGGGAATTAAAAAGTAAACTAAAAAAACACCTACTGGAGAGATCGTAAAACGGTTGTCTTATTATTTCTTAGATATGTTTTTGAGTGTCATAATGTAATACTACTTTGTGGCTAGGGAATTTATGAATACGTTAATGCTCATATGTATGTTGGGGTATATGTATATTGCCTGTGTGTTAACACTTAATAAATGTTTTGTAAAAGTAAAGATAATAATGGAACCTGCTGATAAGCTTAATGCTTAGCGGGACCATTAAAATGCAAAAATAATGTAGCTTTCATTCAAATGTAAATATTTAAAGAACTTGAATGTTTTATTGGAATATATACTTAATTGAATTGAATTATATAATGACAATATCTTTTTTTTAGATAATATTTTATATATTGTAACTTTTTTTAAATTTTGTAATATGCTAAGCAATATGACTACTTATTTGAATGGCTGTTAACGAATGGTTAATATTTGATAGGTATGGAACTATTGTATGAAAAAAAAAATTTTAACTATCAAATGTAAAAAAAAAAAAATAATACGATAAGAATAAATTTCTATGAAGTTCAAAAATTCCAAATCTAAATTAGCTTGAAGAAATTGAACAGAGATTAAAAATATGAGTGAACTATATCATTATTTTGCATCACAAATATAAATATTTTAGGGTTTTCACATTTATAATTTACCAAATTAAATATTAGGATATATTATCCCCATTCAATAAATATGTAGTAGGTTCTTATCTATATAGCTATATATAGTTTAAAAACTACTTTCTTAACTTCTATTTTAATTGTTTCTTTTATTCGCACTTTTTATTTTCCTAATTTTTATGACGCAAAAACAAAATAATTGGCTATCACAAGGTTTTCGACTTGGTTATGTATACACTTGGCGGGAGAATCAATTGAGGCAGTGCAGTTTATGAGATTGCCACTAACCTTAAACTGACAACTTACGGTCAGAAATGTGTTGAGCGTTTGGTACGGAGGACGCGCAATTGCCCTACCTGCGCAGTACCCGCTTGTCGCTTGTATGATGATTTTTCTGAGCGATCGGAGGTTGAAAAAAAACAGCCCTCGTATAAATGGTGCAAGGAAAGGCAGCAAGGTACGTCATGGACGTATAAAGACCGAAAGTGTCAGTAAAATGCTGAAAGTACTGGGATGGGACTCACTAGGACGGAGAAGAAAAATAAATAGGCTTTGCGCACTCTTCAACACACTTACGGGGGAAAAGGCATGGGGGAACTACGGAAGAAGATTGTATACCCCAGCTATATTGGTAGGAATGATCACCAATACAAGATGAAATGCCGGCCAGAAAAGACTAACGTGAAGAAATTCCCGTACCTCAACAGGACGATAAATGAATGGAATAGACTCCCTGCAGAACTATTTAAGCCCTACCCTAACAACGTAAGGATTTTCAAGAAGAGGTTTATAATATTTATATTGGCAAATTAATATCATTGCATCTTAAATATTCACTATCTAGTTTCATTTTGGTGATGTCTTTTTCATTTACTATATTTTTGTTTT
Source organism: Ischnura elegans (assembly GCF_921293095.1). Lineage (NCBI taxonomy): Eukaryota > Metazoa > Arthropoda > Insecta > Odonata > Coenagrionidae > Ischnura > Ischnura elegans. The sequence goes on along the minus strand of NC_060255.1, from coordinate 95,089,369 downwards.
TTTTTTAATTTTATATAAACTGTTACCTCCTGGCAAATAGCAAACTTGTAACTTGTACAATATAATAATAATACGGCACACTACCCTCATAGACGTGACAATTCCCTTAAACCATAATGTACAGAAAGCACAATCCACCAAAATTAACAAATATGCAGAACTTGCAGCAGAGATCAAAGCCTTGTGGAAGATGCAGTCAGTAGATATATGCCCAATAGTGATAACAACAACAGGAATCACACCGTGCGAAGTTCTACACCAGTTAAAAAAGCTAAACTTGGAGAAAACTCTACCAAAAATACAAAAGTCAGTCATCCTGGACACCTGTCATATTGTCCGACGGTTCCTTTCAATAGAATAATTACGGAAGTAATAACAAAACACAGCTGAACTTGACTTGGTCCGTTCACTGTGAAAAATCCTTGTAAGATAGCAAGAGGGAAAAATGAAAATAATAATAATAAACATGAGGTCAAGAGCAAAATAAATATTTTATTTTTATATAATTTTGTGTATTACTGAAATTAAGATGCAACTTACTTGAGACTTCACTAGTGATGGGTCGATGACCGAAAAATGGAATGCCACAATAGCGATATCGTGTATCAGTTCCTGATTTAAAAGTATCGGTTATACGATTTTCAATATGTGTAACGTCGATTGTGCTGATCATGAAGGATATAACCTCTGTTGTGGTGACCACCAAATCTTTCGAATCTCGAAATAGGCACTCCCAACGAGAACTGCTTTTGATAAAGGGGGGGCCATAGTCATCATCATCATCACTGGTCAACAATCCTAGGATTGGTTTGACGCTGCTCTCCACTCAGTTCTCCTATCAGCTAATCTTTTCACACCTACTTATTTCTTCTCTTTCGCATCTTTCTTTACTTTTTCCATGTATATTGCTCGAGGTCTACCTTTTCCGTTCTTGCCTTCCACTTGTCCCTTGACGATTGTCTTCATCAGGCTATCATGTCTCAATATGTGGCCTATAAGGTTGTTCCGTTTTCTTGTTAAGGTTTTCATGAGGCTTCTCTCCTCTCCCAGTCTTCTTAGGACTTCCTCGTTACTAACTCGGTCGATCCCTTTGACCTTCAACATTCTTCTATAGCACCACATTTCGAAGGCCTCTATCCTTGCTTTCTCCACTGCGGTCATTGTCTATACCTCACTTCTGTATAGGAGCATACTCCAAATGTAGGTTCTTATAAATTGTTTCTTTACTTCCATATTTAAGTTTCCCGTTGTAAGCAGGTCTCTCTTCTGGTGGAATGCTCTCTTCGCCTGAGCTGTTCTGCTGATAATTTCTTTCTTGCTTCTCACGTCACTAGTTATCTTGCTTCCCAAATAACCGAATTCATCCATCTCTATCAGTTTTTGCTTCCCTATTTTAATGTTAGTCTTGGCTTCTTCTCTTCTGCTGCATACTAACACCTTGGTTTTGTTCGTGCTTATTTTCAGTTGATATTCACCCATTACCCTACCCATACTAACCAGAATATTTTTCAAATCCTTCTCTGTTTCTGCTATAACAGCTTGTTACTAATGCTAATTAAGTTATGCTAATTTTTTCTCCATGGATATTCACACATGGATATTTGGGCCATAGCCATATAGATAAATAAGATTACGTATAAAAACTCAAAATTTTAACTGTTAGCAGCGTTAAGGTTCATATCAGGTGTGGTAACAAAATCAATGTATTAAATAATTATAAATACCTTAATTTAAAATAATCTATAAATTATAAAAGAGCATCCATCACATCTTATGACATATAATTGAATACATTGCCTAGAATATAGAAACGATTTAAAAAAAATCAAAATCTAGCTTATTTAATCAACCAATTAATTAGGGATGGTCGGATCGGATACCTCAGATCCAAATAACCGCGGATATTGCCCTTCATCGGATACATCGGATCAAAACTCGCGGAAGACATCGGATCTGGATCCGAAATTTTAAATAATATTATTTCCTCTAACCTTTAAAATATTGCCAGTCATGAAAAGGATTAGTCAACTTTTGCCCAAATCATAGCTTTTCCGTATCATATTGACTTAAATAAACGCATGTAAAGATATTTCATCAAATTTGCGACGATAAAAAACCTCTAAATAAATACAAAACGAATGGACGAGTTGCAAAAGGTTATAGTAGGGATGGTCGAAACGGATACCTCGGATCCAAATATCCGCGGATATTGCCCTTCATCGGATCCAAAGTCGCGGAAGACATCGGATCTTGATCCGAAATTTTAAATAATAGCTTCAGTGAATGCAACGCCCCATAAGGATGGAAAGAGTTACGATTCTCTATTCGAATGCGCCGTCGCATGCGATTCTTGTCCTACTCATGAACCGTTTTGTTTGAAAGCTCTCGCAGAGGTTACGTAGGAGAATTTCAGCCGTGGAAAATAAAAAAGGCCAAATACGACTGGCACATAGTGTGACTCTTCCCAAGAGATTGAACAATCATCGGGGGAATCTCAGCGTCAGGAATTTTAAAATGCATTTGGATCCGAAAATATCCGATCCGAAAGATCCGGCTCCGAAAATCAAGGATACGATCCGAATCGGGATCCGAAAAAAATCCTGGATCCGTACATTCCTACAATTAATACACACATAACAGGCCCATGTCGATCGAGAACGAAAATCGTGAAGGAGAACGGTGAATCCCACATAAGAGAAGAATCATGATTCTTCTATAATTGAATCAATTGATTGAATCTATCAAGTGACTTGAATAAAAATTATTGAATCAGCAAAATGAACTACTTGCCACATCTCTTGAAGTCACTCTCTATTACAGCTGTGTCGTTCATGAATGAATCGTTCAAAATGAACTATTCAAGGGCATGAATCGAATGAATTGAATCTAAAATTTTCATTCAAATCGTTCAAAATGAACCGCCGAATCCAATTCGTTCAAAATGAAAGATGGATGGTTCAAATCCTCCAAATCCAAATCTTTCAGAATGAACGATAGAAGGTTCAAATCCTCCAAATCCAAATCGTTCAATGAGAACTATTTGAATTCGGCTAGACTGCGTAGATGCTATCCATGAAAGGCGGTGAATTTTCATTACATTCTGACGAATTGCCATACAAGTTGACTATAAAAATGAACTCTTCACAATAATTACTATTGATTTGACTCACAGGTATATGCAGTATGTATTTTAGTGTGACTGAACTAAATATGCACTGATTTCGTAGAACGTGATAAAAGCTTTTGAAATATTTGAAATGCAGTAGGTTGACAGATTCTCGTGGATTCAAGTATGATTAATACATTACACACATAGGCGGATTTGGGGGGGGGTCGTGCCCCCCCTAGACGCTTAAAAAATAGACAGGATTTTTAGCACGATTGTCATTAATTTCGTTTTATTTTGTGTATTACAGAGACTCAATCCTTCAATATCCCTTCATAACTTTAATATCAAAATAAATAGAAAATTACCACAGTAGTTGCTACCTCCTCCAGAAAAAAACCCTTGATCCGCTCCTGATTAATCATGCATAATGTATTCTCTATGAATTCAAGATTCACATAGATTCGAGATAACCACGGTTCATTCGGTTCATTATGAACGATTTTAAGAACCGATTCATTGCCACGAATCAAGTCCCATGAACCGAATCCACCAAATGAACCGAAATTCCCACCTCTACTCTCTATTTAATTACGTTTTTGGAAGAAATGCTCCTATGGAGTAGGTTCCATGAAAGCCATCATTTATTCACATTTCTAGTAGATGACAATATTTTGTAACTTTTGATGTGCTCATAAGACTGAAATGCCTAGTCATGCTGCAAGGTGGACAAACCCATCAAAAAAGTACTATGGATTAATACATCACGTATTGTGGGAAATACACTTTTATCCTTATAGATTCTACTATGCTCTTCCTATGACTTCAAACAGAATATTATACGAATCAATGCCGAAATTCTGGAAGCATAAAAAAGGGTCGCTTTTTCATCAATGTCGTTTTCTAATGCGCTAAAATGAAGTCATCTTCATTTTATAGTTCACTTGATGCAGTCAAAAAATGACCTCATATGACAATTTACTGACCAACTTCAACGAAAGAGACATCAAGTGGTCATCTTAGAGTTAATGAATTCGTTACTCGGGGCACTATTGGATGTGTGATGCTCTTTTTTTAAAACTAGGCGGCGACCTCTAGATGCTGTTTCATCCTGTAAGAGACACTTCCTAGATTGCCGGACAATATCTCAATCCTTCGTCATCAAGTGAACTGGGGAATTAAATTAACTCAAATTATTATCGGTGCTTTAGAGAAAAGCCCTAAATAGAGGTTTACTCCAGACGTCAACTCTTAATTTACGATCAAATAATATTGTTTGTATTCACTACAGCAACCAGGTTATTCACGTGAAATTAAATTGTTCACTACAGCAACCAGACTCTCAATAACCTTGATATAGAAATATGGAAGAATAAAATAATAAATGGTAATTAAAAATAATGCGTTGATGACTTTTTGTAATGAAGCTACCTCTTTACGATTATTGGCAGAATCAGAAATACTATGACAAATACTGAGGCTTGAACTATTTTTTATTCCCGATATAAAATATAATGACACGTACCATTAACATAATATGAACAAAAAATTTAAAAAAAACAACCTCGCTGTAATAATATAAAATTTAAAAAATTATAATTTTACACACTCTAAGTTTAGAGTTCCTGCATTCCACTTCAAATCCCTATAGACGATACGGAGAACTACACATTCCCGCAAATTCAAAATAAAATGAGCTATCACTTATGCATCACTTGCTGTTGAATTCAGGAAATTAAAATTGAAAAGAGAACTATTTTCATTATCTGATGGAAAAAAATATTCAGGGAAACATTTCGGATTTAAAGAGAAAAGTAACAAGGGTAATAAAACAGTACAACTATTCAGTACGTGCTTCCTTCCCATTGATAATAACCGCTATTCGATAAAGCGAATTATGTTCGATAGCTAGAGATAAATTCAATGTTTTTCTAGATCATGCATCTCTCTTATGGCTGCCTACTCTATTTTCAGAGAAATATAGAGCATTTGTCACGATAGGTATCCTCATTATGACGCATAATGTAAAACAGGGGCTTAAAATATTTCATGGCGCAATATCATATTTTAATCTCTATTTGAATACGTAATTGAGCATGGAAATTAAAATAATTACGCATCACTAACTAGTATATGGTATAGATTAGCACACTACAAATTTCTTCAATCATAGGTATATAAAAATTACGTTGATGATGGAACTTAATGGTCTGTGTATTACACTATTCGTTAAAGTAAAAATTGAACTTCATCATCAAAGGCTCTGTTTAACCTATATTAAATTTGAATGCTTTTCTGGAACTTAACTAGGAAATCGAATTGGAGTCCTATCCAGTTGTTTTTAGGGGAAAAATTTGAAAAATAAATGCTAGCTTAAAGAGATTTCGTCCGCTATTATTTTTTTGACTTTTTTCTTTAAAATGATTAGGAGTGGACTCCCGTTAATCCAAAAACGTTTCTTCCAAACTGCCGCTTAATCCAAACAGCTCCGAGACGACATGTTTTTCAAGAAAAATTAACTATTAGTTATTTTCATTACAGTTCTTCTTTGAAATTTGCCTTGAACACAATTCGGTAATTCCTTAACGTAGAAAGCTTAAAATATGGTACACAATATAAAAAAAATGACGTGCATTATTCAATACTGTATTTCAAGTGAGTTAATGTCGAAGCTAATAGTAATTGTTTTAACGAAATGTTAATTAAAATCAACAAAGGAAAATGTTGAAGTTCATAAATAAGCAAAGGGTTGTCAAGGGTAAAAAGTTGTTGACAAGTTACCAGTGCAGTTGAACAAATAAGTTAAAATCGAGACAACAACATCGTGTATAATTAAGAAGAATAATTGAGTTACAATAGGTTATGGGCTTGCAGGCACTTCGTCGAAAGTGAAAAATATGGATTTAGCAAAACATATGAAGCCGCTGGCAGGTGAGAGAGACTGGCCACTGTGGAAGAGAAAAGTTCGTGATTCGCCGTTAGCTGCAAAGCGTGGTGTCAGACTAGAGTTAGAAGCTGAGTGTGGTGCATCGAGCAAGGGGTAGATTGAGTAGAGTCTTATTGCCCAGTTACGCGGTCCTATGCACAGCGAACTCTTGTGATTAGTTCTTCCGCTTCCGTTTTACAATTATTTGCTATCTCTCCACATTGATCTACATCAGTGAACTGACTGCGTCGTTTCTATTTCCTTAAATATTTCTATCTACCGTTGGAGCCCTGGAAGCCCTGCTCATTTCTTTAATTCCTTGATAATTCACGAACGCAATTGTATGACATACTTATAATATTTTTCACATAAAGAGCACATTGGAACAAAGCATGCTGGAATGGTGCACGGTCGTATGGTGGCAACAAATTAAGATTTAACGGATCGGTACCTAGTACACAAGGCGGCGTTGAAGGGTTAAAATTGACATTGCGGGATATAACAACATTACTCATGACAAAAGAGAAACAGTCTGATCAAATCCGTACCACTGGCATGTAAATCTTGCCATCAGGACCAGTCTTTGCCGAGGGAGGGGAGGGGGTGGAGGGGAAGTCTCTAGTAAGTGGTGCGGGCAGTACCTCAGCGGCGCCGCGGTGCGGGGTAGTGCCCTAGAGGGTGGATTACATTACGACGCACAATATCTCGTAAACGATTAGAGTTAGGTCAAAACAAACAAAAAATCGGCCCCAAAGTTCTACTTTTACGTTTTACATAGATATAGCACTTTTTCGGCCCCAAAAAACTCAATTGAGGGTCCTCAGTACTTAGGGCCCTTGGGGCACGGGTTCCCGTTGTTTTAAAGTAACCAAATTTTAACACGTGAATATAAGCCTCATTTGGATCATTTTGAGACTAGGAAAACATAACTTTTCTCAATTCTGAAAAATAAGGGCCGGCCTAATGTCCAATAATGCTCGGATAGCACAACAATATAGTCATGCATATTACGGAGAGTACAGCTCCAGCTAACTTACGGATGCCTTTTTCTCAGAAACGGTAAATGCTAGAGGAAAAAAAGGGTACCCTTATTTTTTGGGCTGATTTGACTGGCCTATAAGCAGTAAGCAAGCATTTAAGATACATGTGCTGGCGTTGTTTTGTTTCAAATTTCAAGGATTTAAATGGATATTGGTTGCACTACTGGGAAATGAACGAAGAAAATTAAGTAAAACCCTGGAGCCTCTGTCCGCAACGGAGCGGGGTTGGGGCCAAACGAGGGTGAGAATTGGTTGGGCGCTATCGTCTACAGGTAAAAGGGACAAGTATCAGCCCCTACTAGGAAAGAAGGGAATGTGGTTTCTTTTTTTGGTAATCAATCCTTTCAGGAATTAGGGGTTCCCTCAGATTGGCCCAAAATTGGCAAACAAATAACCCAAAATCATGTTACTTTTTCATTCGTATCTTTTTCTGTCGTCGGAGAACGATTATAGAACAGCGTTCCAAAGGATGTAAAATATTGTCTCTTTGCCTGATTTCAAGCAAAGATTTTTTTCTATACATAAAAAATCCTCGAAAGAGTATAATTTCTTTCATTGTTTCTTATGCTTGATATATTTTCATATTATTTTCTTTGTAATATATACGCCCAACTCTATATTTTCCCATAATGAATTCTTTAATTTGTGTATTATGAGCTCCATTGTTTTTTTGCTTGTTTGCTCCTTTGATTGTTTGAGGCGTAACTTTGTGAAAGCGATTTATTATTAAAATTAAACAGAAGAACTTTGTGCTTTCACATGAATTTTTATTCACACATTTATACGACCATGGTTTCAACATAAGACGTGATGATGATGACGTGTAACGTTGGATCCATTGTATTTGTTCTAACTGGACAATGTCATAGAAAAATTAATCTTATTATTATCATTAAAAAATCGGATTCTTTCCGAAGAATGAGCTGACCAGGAGGCTTTCCCATGACCTTACGGCGACTGACCGACCCTACGCCTCCTCCGGCTACGTCACTTACTATATACCGCGAGGGTCCTGCCCTCTACGATCGGGGGGAAAAAATAAATTAACGAAAGACAAACAGAGGTCGCTACCGCGTAATGCCTCGTTCACATTACGATTGCCCAAGCGATCGTCCTAACGATTGTTGGCCGAACTAGCCGTGTGAATGCATGCCCTGACAATAGTTGATATAGTTCCGAATGTTGCTACTTTACGATGGTTAGGCTCTGGGAGACCGGAAACGGAAGCGACAAGAGAAAGACGAAAAGTTCGTGAAGCTCACTTCGCTCAATTTTTTTCATGGATTTGTCCTAGGAAGGAAGAACATGGGCGGAAGATAAATTATTCGATAAATACACGTCAAACACAGTAATATCTTGTCCCTGCATACCTCAACAGCTTTGCTAACCCTCAATTTCCTGTTCATTTTAGATGTCAGCACTAGAGGGCAGCACAGGTTTTAACCATCGTCGTGTGAATGCACGATACTTCCAACAATCGCTGGAATAATCGTAATGTAAATGAGGCCTAAGTAATGACCAACGTCACAAAAGAAAGTAAAAGAAGCGGCTTAGCTTGGCGCTCTGCAGTTAATTGAAAGAAATGAAGGAGGAAAGAGTTCAATTTAAAATGCAATGTGACAGTGTTTTCAATTCTTCTGATGTCTATGTAAACGCCCGCACAATTGCTTATCTTATTGCTTAAAGAGATTGATATTTTTGACGTCTCCAGCCGGGTAAAACCATCTCCTTTGAAAGAAAAAGGGATAAATGAAAAGTACAGCTTTTTAACACATTGCGTGCCATGGACGTAATATTACATCCTGTTAATCTTTCTGAAGAATTCCATGGGCGTAATAATACGTATTTCTATTTTATTGACTTTATTTGCGTGAAGCCGTAATATTTCGCCCGTGGAACTTTTCCAGTTTACTATTTAGTGGTTCTGTGGTTTCAAAAATCAACTCCTCGATGGAAAAAGAGTTCACTTTATGTCTTGAGGACGAAAATTCCTCTTAAGCTACCGGCACCCTTATCCTAGCCCACTCTGTGTGAAAATTATTTGGAGGAAAGAACCGTTCGTTGAGGGTGCAGTGACCCTTTTTGTCATCCGGAATTTTGAATGCTTTGCTCGGAACAATGCTTTTTTTATGATTTCCTTGGTTTAGAGAGTTCAAATTGTGCGTAATAAAAAATTAATACGCATTTTATGGCTGAAATCATTTGTTGAAACTTTTTCATTCTTCAGGAACAGTAGGTTTTCATTGTTAAATTTTTTATTGGAAAGTTAGCAAAAAATTTTATTAAACTCATTCATTAACAAGAGAAAAGTTCATTTTTATTGGAATACACATCGTTATAATATATCTAAAATTCGAGGAATCAAGCGAGATGGAGTGGAATTGATTCATAATGAAAGATGATTTGCAATTTTCCACAAAAATAAATTTAGTCCGACCCGAGTTTCGATGTTACTACATCATTTTCAAGGTACAAATGGTGGTAAGTGCAGTTAATTTATACATATTTAGTTATTACTCTCATACTCTCCCCTCAGTTCTCCCACTCCCGCCTCCTTAATATGTATAAATTAACTGCACTTACCACCATTTGTACCTTGAAAATGATGTTGTAACATCGAAACTCGGGTCGGATTAAATTTATTTTTAAGGAAAACTGCAAATCATCTTTCATTATTACATCGTTATAAATATAGTTTTGATGCTAACGTGTTGAATAATGTAAAAATGGCTGGATTTTTCAGTAAGGCTTTTAAATTAGATTGAAATTAGATTGAAGTGTTAAGCTTCCCGAAAGATCCAGTCAAGCAAATGTCAGTTTTTCGTACGCACTTCTAGTCTCACACTTCATAAGTTGATCGGAAAAAATTCTTATTTCTACCATGTCGATTTTTGCCGGTGCCTACAATGTATTAAACAGAATGCATTACCGTTTACATGAGCTAATGATTCAGGTGCAAAAGACTGCATGATTCGTTGCGGTACCTAAACAAGGTGCGGATACGGAAAAGTAAATGGAATATATATTTAAAAGAGGATGTCTGTTAGCCTGTCCGCTACGCGTTCCCATACGGATGCACGCATTGCGACTTAAGTTAGTATTTAGGTGCATCTGATGCTCTCAAAACCAGTAGTGCTACTTTTGGTTGTGTCCAACGCCTCCTTTGCTTCGTTTTCTCATTTCCGTTTGTTACGTCACGTTATACAACTTTTGTGGTTTGACATCCTGCCGGGTAGGCACACCTCTCGACACGCTAAGAGGGATAACATAACGCAGGGGATTCTACCCTTATATATTTACCCTTGACCAGTGATGTGAAATATTTGTTACACTACCAGTGGCGTGCGGTTTAAGAGACCGCTATATATCAAATATTCATCAACTGTTGCGACGGCATTTTTTTTGCTTAAGTTTATGTTTCTTTATCTTCTAAACTATAATAAAACTTATACTTAATATCTCCCGTTTACATGAGCTAATGAATCATTCACTCCCAATACAAACCAAGTTTTCAGTAAAAAAAGTAATTTATAACAGGATCCAAAAACTGATATAAAGCACACTTGAATTATTGTTATCGTTTTTAAGCTTCAATATCTCGCCATTATTAAAAATAACGCCTTGAATTTCAAAGAAAGATGGCTAACTAATAGGGAACAATTGAATTTATCTTGTTTATTCTTGACGCATTCTGCAGGCGTGACGTGAGGTCTTTCAGACCGCTAATCGAATTAAATTGTAAATTTACAGAATGAAATAATAGAAACGTTTAATTTCAATAGCTTTATATCCTTATCATACAAAAATTTGAAGCTAAAGATGATTTTAGATACTTAAAAACAGCCAATTTGAAAATATTCATAATTTTAAAAACACAGAGGTCTCTCAGACCGCACGTCACCGGTTAAGGGGAATCCTCTTGGTGCAAACCTTTTTGCTGGGGTATGCGTTCACAAGACGTTCTCTGTCTATGCACGTACGGACAAATATGTGCTGATCCCATGCGCGGTATAAGGAAATCGTTTTTTCCATCGTTTGCGGCGAGATATGTATGCCATCTTCCTACCTGCTTTGCTCCTTTACCTAAAAATCCTACTTTGAGACCATTCCAAGTTTCAAGTTTCCCACTTCTCTGGGTATAATGCTTCCCGAACAACGCCGAGTGGCATTCTAGTAGAGTACAATTATCTACTCTGTGGCAAATACGTTTGTGTAATTTATAGGGATGGTCGGATCGGATACCTCGGATCCAAATATCCGCAGATAATGCCCTTCGGATACATCGGATCCAAAGTCGCGGAAGATATTGGATCTGGATCCAAAATTTTAAATAATAGCTTCAGTGAATGCAACGCCCAATAAGGGTGGAAAGAGTTTCGATTCTATCTCCGAAAGCGCCATGCATCTTGTCCTACTCATGAGCCGTTTTGTTTGAAAGCTATCGCAGAGGTTACGTAGGAGAATTTCAGCCGCGGAAAATAAAGAAAGGCAAAATACGGCACGCACATAGTGTGACTCTTCGCAAGGGATTGAATAAACATAGGATGAATCTCAGCGTCATGACGCTGAGATTCCTCCGTTTATTCAATCGCGCTCAGGAATTTGAAAATGCATTTGGATCCGAAAATATCCGATCCGAAAGATCCGGCTCCGAAAATCAAGGATCTGATCTGAATCCGGATCCAATAAAAATCCTGGATCCGTCCCTCCCCAGTAATTTCACATTTGACTTATTCCAAATATGGCCGCCGCGCGAAATTCCCATTATCATGTTTAATCAAGATTATAACGGTGTTTCAGCATCGCGTTCTCTCTGTATAAACTTATTCTGTGACCGTTGTTTTCAAGCGAGCCGGACGACCCCATGGCAACGTGCCTCGGAGAAGCAGTTTCCGTGGCGACGAAGAAAGGAGGGTGAGGGAGTCGTTGGAATAGAATGGAGGGGTGATCTTCATTTGCCCCTCATACCTCCAATTTGCATCACAAAAGAGGCGTGCACGGTCTCTGCATCACGAGCTGTGATTCCGTTTGTCACGGGGTGCTTCCAAGTGTGTGAGCTCCCCGAATAACAGTAACGAAGTGTGGAAGCCAAGCAAACAGACGGCAACTCCAATTCTCAAATTATTAAAAAATAGAAACACTCACTTCCTTCTTTTCGGAATTCTAAATATAACTATTCACGTATCTTCTCCATTAAATTTCAATTCACTAAAAGGCGAAATAATGATGAGGAGCTATATTACATATGAGGAGTTGAGAAGCCAAGGGGTACAAGTGATTTTTTTTCTCAAAGGAGTTAGGTAAAGGTAATTGTTGTAAGAAATACACAAAAATTGGTGTGCAAGGGATTCGAGTGATACTGAGGTTATAGTGAATGTATTACATGGAACTTTGGGGAGTGAACCCTCTATGCTTGCTTTGGTGGATCCTGTGTCCCACTGGATGTCAGCACAAGCTGTCCATACAATGGACTCCGTGGATGTTTCTGTGGCGGCAGCTGCATTCGCTTTCAGAACCTTCTGCACTTTAGGATTCCCCAGCAATTGTACTGCGATTAGTAAATCTGGCATAAAGATAGGTGTTATGCAGGAAAAATTTGATGATTTGATGAAACCTTTGATGCAAAAAATGGCCGCAACAGGAAAAAAGCAGGCAACCAGATACCTAATTGAGGAAAAAAAGGATAAATCAAATCATGGGTGCTCAGGTCTCTGCTGACATCGAGAGGAAAATCAAATTCACTACATCAAATATCTAATTAATCTCGTTTGTTTTCTATACCTAATTTCTGTACTGAACAGTGTAGAGAAAAATGAAACCACTAGTACCCATTGGCTTCCAAACCACTCATATAATAAAATCGTTAAATTAAATTTATAAACACATATTCCGATATGGTTGCCAAGTAAATATCAATTGTTGATTAGAAAGGAAAAACTCGTGGGTTGGGAGAAAAAAACACACCATTGTTGCGAAAACGAAATGCAAGAAAAAATTGAATGAAAGAAAATGTTGATTCATCCTTTATGCTATCCATGAATATTATTTTTACACAGCATTTTGACTGCTAACAATTAAAAAAGCAATTAAAGAAACGTAAGATAGAAAACCCTCAATAACTCCACTTATAAAGTTGTCATGGAAAAGACCAATAACGGGCTGTTGTTTATGTTTGGGACGAAAGAGAAAGAACACGGAAGTTTATTTAATTTTTTGTACTTAAAAAGATGAAGAGGAAGAATAAAGAAAGAAAATAAAACTGTAATTAGTGATAAGATAATTAATTCTATCGATACAATACGATAAATTGGCGACGAATTCAAGTCTTATAAAATGGGAACAAAATTATACATTACTTGGGTAAAACCACCCCATTAAGAGTTCCTCAAAAATCCTTACCCCTGTGCGCTGACACTCCTCTTCACTCCTAAATATAACTTCGTCATTGATCGTACGATCTATTTCTTTACTCTTAGTCATTTTTAGGCCACACCACACGTCGAAGAACAAATTAAGCGTTTACCACGCGCATTTATTGGCAGATGAAATGCTTACATAGGAACGAAGGGAGACAGGGTAGTTGTATCAAAAGTCTACTTCTCGTGATCCCCGTTTGTCAATTTGCATCACAGAAGACGAGTGTACGACAATTGCATTCCGAGTTCCGATTCAATTTTCCTCGGGGTGCTGCCTACAGTGACTTCCTGAAGCCAATTATCGAAGCGTGATCGCTACGCAAACAGACGATGTTAACCAACAAACAGCCAATTTTAGAAATCAAAATAAATTTTTCATAGTATATACGTACAATTCAAGATCAAAGGCATAGGAAAATAATTCCAACTATAACGATCTTATATATTATTTCTACTGTAAAGATACCTTTTTCTCAACTTATACGCAACCAAACTCTACAAATTGGGTACCAAAATGCACAGAATTTCTCAGAGAACATGCGACGGCATATCTTACTTCCTAACTATTGCTATTGTTTCCTAAAATAGGTTTAAAAAAAACAAAAACCGGTAAATATTCCTGACGTTAACGGCGAACAAACTGATACACTTGTTCATTTGCAACAATATCTAACTTTTATCAAAATGCGGCTGATTCCACATTCAAGTCTCCTGTTGATACGTGAGTATGAGTCATCATGTGCGTTTAACAGAGGATAGTGTAATAACTTCCAATGTTGTGTTTAAAGAGGTCCTCTGACCTCAATTTGTACATGAACATTCACATTAGATTTGTACATAAGACCCTGCCTTTTTTTCTACATTTTAAAATTAGAAACGCGCCTATCCCTCTGTGGACCTGCATTGAAAAGAGCGGAGGAAGCCCCCTGGGAGCGGTCGCAGTATGCTCGTTGTAAATATATGGAGGATAATTTCACATCCAAACTGGAATGGGGAATTTATATCGATCAGAGGGTTGGAAAATCATTTAGAACGCTCCATCGGGTCATGAGAAATATTGAAGAGAGTACAAAATAAACCAAAGATACGGTCTGCATGACTACGATTCATCCAGTGTCGAAATATGTCACTTTAGTGTGTTATCCTCAGAGTCAATCAGATATTTCAAAGCTTGAGAAGTTTCAAACAAAGGCAGTCATTAACTTCTCTGCCCGTCGATATTCACCGCGAACAGCTCGATAGCCGACGCGACGCACAGTGGGCTGAAATCGAAATATTCCGAGTCCATCAATCATAAGTTCTGTATTCATTGAGTGTATATATTACAGCCAAGTCCAAAACTCAAGAAAAGTCGAGGTCTTTCGTTAGCGTTTTAAACTTCCTGTGTTAGTAATACGCCTGAGAATCTATGACTATGCTATAAGAAAAGTTTAAGCTGGACAAAAGTCCAAAATGACGTTTTTTGAGATAGAGACTTAAAACTTGGCGTAAATATTTATAAATGAATTACAACTATAGGTATGTGTGCTATTTTACATCAATACGACCCGTTACTGAGATACAGAAGCCCAAACATGACAATTTTTTTGAAAACACGCGCGATCTCGTATTTCTTCGGAAACCTTTGAATTTAAGCAGGTGGTGTTGCGTTGGTAGGGCACGGACATATATAGTTCGTAATCATTTATAAGTAATTACGCTAAGTTTGAAGTCTCTATCATAAAAAATGTCATTTTGGACTTTTGTTCAGCTTTTTTTCTATTTCAACCAACTGTGCCACGGATTGAAAAACAGAGAAATAAAAGTCCCTTTACTTTTGAAAATCTACCTCAATCGTCAACAATAAAAATGGTGATTGGTCGATAAATATACAAAAATAAAAGAACATGAAATTTTCGTCTTAACTATTATTTCTATTGTAACGTTCACCCTGAAAATTCCACTGGGCTTGCCTTCACCGGCCGGTTCCATTGTGATTCACTCACCCATTTCCCTGTGTTCCCTTCACTGGGTGTGCGGAGTTATGGTTCAGGCGACCACCCCTCCCCTTCCCAAATAATCCTTCCCCTACCTACACACCCACCTCCCACCAAACCCCCCTCCCCTCCTGGATAGGTCGGTGGGCTGGCTGGGAGAGCCCAGGTAACCATGCGTCAGCCAGGAAGCGAGTCTAGGTGAGAGAGGCGAGCGAGTCGTATGCGTGTGTGAGGACAGGAAGACGGAGAGAGAGTGGACAGGAGACAAGACCGGTCGACAGTGGTCGACTCAGATGAGTGTCCAGCCTATGTGTAGAGAAAGCGCCCGAAGGATATCAAGCCGTATCTCCCGACGCTCTTCGGTAAGTGGATCAGCCTCATTATTGCAAGTGCACAGCATTGGGTGCAATTAACTGGTTTCTGGCCGGTTGCTAAGACATGGGTCGATCCTATCTCTTGTTCTCTCCAGGGCAAGTACTCTGGGGCTTTGGACACCACTCAGGTAATTTCCTGGATATACGTAGCTGAGAATCGGCTGCATTTTGGCAGATATGAGCCGAGATCCAGCATTCTCCTGTCTCAGAGATTCGGCTGCCTTTTGGTAGATATGAGCCGAGATCCAGCATTCTCCTGTCTCGAATCTTCAAGTTTGGTACCAGAAGAAAAGGCAATATTCTCATGGTATCTTGTGTGTATGCTGCATTGTAATTTATTGGTATTTGTTCAAAAGGAAATTTTATGTTTGTTAAATTTTGCAATAAATTAATTGCCATGTTAAGTGTGACAAATTGTGTGAAGCCTCCCTTGAGTGCTGTCCATAGGAAGGCAACTTTGGTTGCCTGGCGCCCATAAAAAGAAATTCCTATGAGGTTAGCCCACGACTCAAGAGATCGGAGCCTGCCGAGAGCTGCCGGGTATTAGCTTATGGTAGGCGGTCCCATCGGATCATAGGCCGAGGGATGGCGTGGCACTATATAGACAACTGTAATAGGTCGGCTGCTTCCTCATCTTTTGCCAATGCACCTATCCAAGCACACTAAGGTCTCTTCGTTCTTTCCTCCGCTTGCAACTTACCTGCACATTCTTTTGGTTTCCGGTCGCTCCTGTCCCACGCATAGCTTGTATGACTCTTCCCAATTTATTGGATATTGGATTGTGGTCCAACTGATACACACCAATTTCCAGTCCAATATCCTTTTCACAATAATGGACACAATTTCTTGCCCAATTTGGAATTTAGAAGAAGCTCTATTTCTTGCGGCAGCCAATCTCCAATCAGAAGTCAGTTTTGTTGACTCCTAGTGGCCAAAACGAGAAGCTCTTGGCAAAACCTCCGGTTTGGCAGAAAAACATTGGTTTTGTTCCGAGAATTCGCTTGAAATTTCTAAAATTGGGACGAAAACAGTTTGTTTCACTACTGATTGAAGCGTACAAATCACATGAATGCTTATGCAACATAAAAATCTTCAAAAAACAATGGCGTTCTCTAGCGGGACTTTATAACACTATTTCGGCCAATATTGGTGAAAATATTGATACGTGTAATACGGTATGTAACGCCCAATATTTTAAACAATATTGCACGCCGATTTATTGGCCAATAAATTGGAAAGTGTCATACGGGCTGCCACTGCCATAGAGGGACCTCAATGGCCACTGCAACATCAGCGACCTGCGAGCCTCACGCCACGGCAATGGCAGCATATGGGAGAGGCGAGTGCCGATCACGTGGTGACGCCAAAGATGGATTTTGGAGAGCAAGCGGCTTCGCGGTGGGCAGTTGACCGCGAGATGTAGAGAAGTGTAACACTGCAATAAATAGTATGGTCTTAACCGCGCCAATTCTTTTCATTCTGTTCCCTGTAACTCTGACTGACCCGTCGCGGTCGTAATTCTTACACGACTGGATTCTATGTATTGCATGGACATAAAAAATGTACACATTACAAAAATATATGGTAAATCATCAGGAGCGGATCCAGGATGGTTTTCAGGAGGGGGAGCACTAGGGTCTAACAGGCAAATGATCTTCTCATACATGAGATTTAAAACAAGATATAACAAATACTGTACTAAATATTCTCTTTATTTCAATATGAAAGCCATTGATGACTGAATGACTGAGGCTCCGTAAAAACGTAATGATAACCGTATAAAAACTTTTTTTAAGCGTCTAGGGGAGGGAGTGAGCATGTGCCCCCGTGTCCCACCCCTAAATCCGTCTATGTAAACCATTGTTCTTTTCACGAAGTTACCACCCAATATCTAGACACCAAGGCATCTTTCACCAACGTTCACATCTTGAGAGGGTATCATGTATTTTTAGGAATACACAGTACTCAACTTACCGGTCAGATAGGTACCATTCCGGTTGAGTGGAGTACAATGCATGAGGGCTCAGGGGAACCCTTCGAGGATACAACACACCGGGGCCGGGAACCAAGCCCGTGGCTTATACGCACGATCACCCGGGGAGGGGCTGGAGAGGAAGGAAAAAGGATAGAGGCGCCGCCGCGATGGGAGCCCGACGACGCCCCTGGGATAGGATAGGAGCGGAAGGAACGGGAAGGGGAAAACACCTCAACGCTATAGAAGCGAAGAGGGCCCAACTATAAGCGAAACCAAGCATACGCAATTAATGTGCCAGCGATTTTAGTGGGTTTTCCTATGAGGAAGAAAAATCCATCGATCAAATCGCTAATTGGGCCCTCTTCGCTTCTATAGCGATGGGGTGTTTATTCCCTCGTCCCGTCCCTTCCGTCCCTTTCCTTTCCCAGGGGCGTCGTCGGGCTCCTATCGCGGCGGCATGCATTGAGTGGAGTACAATGGGGAAAAAAGAGATAACATTGTAAATATTAGTATAAGAGCAGCGAATTCACGATGCAATTTCAACTAAAATAACGCGTAGCCTGATTTTTTTCCACAGAAAATATATGCGTGCCCTAGAGACAAAGTAATGGAAGGAATAAGAGTGGTCTCCAATAGATAGCCCAATACGAAAATAAAACTTATCTGCGACACAAGGAGTCCCTGAGGGAAAGAAATCCAATTTACGTCATGTTCAAACCTTTTAGTGTGCTTGAAAAAAACATTTTTTGGGACACACGCACCAAAGGAGGCTTCATATGTGGTAGGCCTCTTTCCTTCCCGATGAAGCTTGATTAATGACGTCACTAATGGAGCATTAATATAGGTTTTCAAAGATGTCCGTACCTTCAAATAAATAAATGCTAACGGGACACCTCTAGGGTGTTTGGTAGGGGGTGTTCAATCACCAACATGCAGCATGCCCAAGAGGATTCCCACTTGCACATCACACGGTCATAAAAATACCACGCATGATTACAAAATATACGTGCACATTTATGAAAAGGCAAAACTTACCGACTGTTAGTATTGCCTATGATAAATCCACGCAAGGTTAGAACAATAAAAAAAATAAGCATGCAATTACTCGTCCCATCGAGTAACGCTATTAAGTTTATTAATAGGGTAGTTTCCTTCGTCAAATAAAACGAAAGGCATTGATTGCGATTCGTTACCCACCATTAGTGTATTCATAATATACAACGTATTTGGGTGTAGCAATCCCAGTTTAGACGAATGGCAATGGTCAATTTTAACCGCATTTGAAAAAGTCGAGATTGGCGCCCATGCGATGCCACTCAACGTGACGTCGCAGGGACCTAGTTTCTATACGAATAGATAGGAGTTTTACATCGTCTGAGATTACCAATGCATGCATGAGGCATAGAGCTCTGGGAAACATCTCTTATTAATCACCTATTAAAACTGCCTATGGTGGGAAAGCTCCCTTCGTTCGATAGGGTATTAATAATCCTTATTTAATCCAAGCGTTACCTGCTAGCAGGGTACTCTGCTGCCTGCTAGAAGCCTGCATCGTATCAGCACTCAAAGCCTCGCCCCAAGGTAACCTCAGACGGCGACAGCGGGAACCAGAATGACGTCATTCGGGCTTTTCCTAGCATTCATACTTAGCCGTCGGGTTTTCGCGCGCTTGAAAATTTTCACTTTTCATTTAATCGCGAAAAATAAATGTCGTCATTAAAAAATCTAAAAGCATGAAATACGTACCCCAGGAGTAATGATCTTTTGATTTAGGCAATAAAAAAATAATAGGAACCCACCCTATTGTGACATTGTTGCTATCCTTAACAGTACGATCAGAGAATGATATTTTAAATCTCTCAGTTTTGCAGTCTAGTTTCTTTATTTTCTTTTCGTGATCACTTCTACAACGACGGTAAATAAATGATATTTTTTCTCATCCTCTGAGAAAAACTCTTCTCCTACTTCTCTTTTAAGTAAATTTAGCTAATACTTTACCCTTCAGTCCCGTAAAAATTCCGATCCCAAGTTGCCTAAGGTATTGGAAACACTGCAGTATTTTTCTTAATAACTCATCGCAAATCTGGCCGTCCTGCGCTGTACTCGATCGATTTCAGATGTCAGTCCTACTTCATAAGGGTCCAACCCGCTAGCAGCATATTCCAAGTGAGGCCTTACTCGCGTCAGGTAACTTGTATTACAGTGCAGTTTTCAAGATTTAATTCAAATTTTTATCCCATCACTTCAATGTACTGTTCAACGGTTTTATCTATGGCAGGGATGTTAATTTATAATGCCAATGTATGGCAATGTCCATAAAGTTCTCTGAACTCCTGAGTATTTTACGAACTCGGCATTCAGTAGCTGAATTCCGTTTGCGGTGTGAATTCTTCTTGATGAGATATCCTTTTCCCAAGTATTCATCATCACACAGTTTTCAAGATTAAATTCACATTTTTATCCAATAAATTCCAAGTACTGAACCATTCATTAATGGCATCGATGTCCATTTCTAATGCCAATCTATTGCTATGGCCATAATTTCTGCGCACACCTACATCGTTTGCGAAGAAGCGGATTGTGGCTATGAATGCTGAATAATCCATTCGCTCGTACTTTTTTTGCAATAAGTATTTGCACTCGCGAGTAATAGCACTGAAGAGTTATGAGGATAATTTATAGCCTGGGATGGATCCTGGGAAAGGCCTCTACTATTGATGAGGGAAGAATTTCATGTAACAAGTATGTGCAAGCTGATTTATGAATTTGGTAGCTACTAAGTGCACTTTTGGAAATCCGATACTCATATTTTTTTAACTCAACTACGGCCAATCGATGTCTTTCCGATGGAGATAATTTGCTAAATTGCCATAGGAGATTTCCTAAGTCATCAAGTGAACTCGAAATCAAACTGTGATGCTATCGTTAATTAATGCTCTTTTATTTAATGTTGAAATGACCGCTGGATGTTCCTTTGTTGGAGGTAGTGCGTGAATTTTTAATAGACCTCGTTGTCGTTCGTCGTCATGTCAACTCAAAATAATTATTAACTTGATTATTTTTTGCTTTAAAATACACCCAAAGATGAGTTATCCCAATTTGACCTGGATATAATTTTAATAATTAACAGTAATAGGCGAATTAGATTCAATAAATTATTAAGTTTTTGACAAAAATGTATTGAAATTATTAGATGGGAATATATCATGAAATATCGCAAGGCAGTGACAAATATTCGCGTGCCTGGCCAAAATCAAAGCTTGCATAGGGTAGGAAAACTCGATTCAGCATCCGCAGACTCCTAGAGAGAACTGAACATTTGTAAAAAAAACTTCCGACTTCAGAGAAAAAATTTCTTTCATAATCATCAGCAGAAAAACGTAATAGCCACCGGAAAATACATACATTAGGCCCGGCTCCATTCTGACTTAAATCGTATTAACAATTATTTTTCTGGAACTGAATTAATGAGCATCCACATGATTTTTCCATAGATCTACAATGCCACTAGCGTGCGGGACCCTAATGATGCAGGTATGATGGCTGAATTCAATGGAGCACAGCACAAGGCGGCTGGATTCGTGATGAGTTTTTACGATATAAGAAGTGCAGCGCTTCATTGTATCAGGCGAGTTCGGATAGGAATCTGTGCAGGAGCGCAGGGCAAAGAATATGCTAGATTTACCTGACAAATTCGGAGAATATATATTCTCAGACGACCTGAAATAGATTCCCTACCTTTTTCCCGAATCGTTTTTTCCGACGACCTTTTTGCCGAATTTTTTTTCCGAATCCATTTTTCCCGAATAACCTTTTTCCCGAAAGCTTTTTTCCCGAAACCCTTTTCTCCGAAACATTTTTTACCGAACACCTTATTTCCCGATTGTATAAAAAACAAGCTATTTATCGTAAAATTCAATTCAACAAAGTCTAAAGAATCAACATGAAGCTACAAAAGCAGATTATGCAACAACAAATAATGCATCTGAAGGTTGGAATAACCGCTTTAGGTTACTAGTCGGGAAAAACCACCCGGATTTATACTCAGCTGTAAAAGAGCTGCAGAAAAAAACAAGCTGACACAGGGATTGCCTTGATTGAATTAAGTGTTGGGAAAAGTATCAAGGGCAAGCCAAAAAAGAAATGGTACGACATGCACGAGAGGCTGAAATCGGTTGTAGAAGAATATGAAGATTACAAGAACGATAGGAATTTTCTTGAATTTCTTAGAGCTATCGCGCACAATATAATTTTCTAAAAAAATGATGTATCTTGTGTATGAATATATTTAGTTATGAAAAATATGAACTCATTTTTATACAATCGGGAAATAAGGTGTTCGGTAAAAAATGTTTCGGAGAAAAGGGTTTCGGGAAAAAAGCTTTCGGGAAAGAGGACGCGTTACGATTCGGGAAAAAATTCTTTCGGGAAAAAGGTCGTCGGAAAAAACGATTCGGGAAAACGGTCGGGTACCCCTGAAATATGTCCTACGTTTACGGTCGTACTTTGGTAGACGTGATCACGAGAGGAAAATAAAAGAAACAGGCTCTAAAACTGAGAAATTTGAAATGTCATTCTTTCCTCGTACTGATAGAAACGGTGTCTCAATTAATAGAATTACTGGCGTCACTTTCTAGGAGAACTCATCACATGATTTTTAAAAGTCTTCCAATATAAAGCAATCGAAGTAATATAAGAGGACTTACACAGACCATTCAGTTCAGAAAAAATATCTTCGGCATCTTCCCCACACGAGTTCCTCCAGGAAATAAATCCAATTTACGTCATGCTACCAAAATATACATGAGGGAATCAAATGGAAGTTACACCCGCACCCCAGTAGTCTATGTAAAATTAGAGGAAGCCCTTTAATCCAGTCATTAAGGCTGAAACAGATATGTCCTCAGAATTCTTTTAAACTAGCCCAATTACAATGAAATCTGTTACATTGTTTGAGAATTTTTGTCGATAAACATTCGTAACAGAACGCCAATTAACGCTTACGCCTTGAGGGATGGCTTCCTCTTCTTATTGCCGGTGGGAATTTTTTTACTTCGGAAATCGACATATGTGGCGAATACATCTATTACTGACGGAAATAGGAAATGAGGACACTAAATCAATGCTAATACATTAAATCGGCGAGTCTGTACGTGATGGTTTATATACCACAGGCCTCCAAGGTAATTCAATACTTAATGTTCATTAAAACATACGTGAAAAGACGTATTTGCAACGTGCAATGAATTTTCCAGGATTTAAAATGTATTTCCCTTCGGAGTACTACAGGAGTCTCGTGGGACAAACTTCTAGAATATCATCGGTAAACCAACTATAAATTTAGCACACAAAATATTCCTTTAATTGAGGTATTTTCGCAAACATTACTTGCCCTCAGGGGTTTCGAAATAAAAACTTCGAGATAAAAATTTCCTCCCCTAATAAGGGATAGAAACCACCCTCACAAATAAGGGATAATAACCACTCTCATATGTCACTAACATATTGTCCAGGAACAAAATTTCGTGTTGATTGGTTTCGTTTAAAAGATTTCGGATGCTGTAGCTGATGTTCAGCTTCAATGGCTGGATCACAGGGCTTCCTTTATATATTTATAGTCCCCTTGGGTGCGTGTATAACTTCCATTTGGTAACTCATGTACCTTTTTGGAGTATAAAATAAATTGGGTTTCTTTCCCGCAGGGACTCTTTTGCCGCAGATAGTTTATTTTACGAACTGAACAGTCTCTTGGAGACCTCTCATGTTCTTTCCATTGTTGTATTATTTGGGCAAGCATTGTAGTTCTATGGAAAAATCATGGATCTTCGTTATTTTAGTCGTAGAGATAGCATATCTCTCAACATCTTCACAATGCCCTTTGGACACTGGATGCGAGATATATAAAGAAGGGTTTTTAACTATTATGGATGAATATGAGCCGACTTCCTTAGTGTGTGGTATCAAACTAAACAGAAAATGACATCAAAAATTCATACTCGTTTTGTGGGTTTTGGGCGATGATATAATTTCACCAAATTATCATTTGGAGTTTTCATCATAAGAATACATCGAACTTCCACCAAATTAAGCCTGAAACGTATAACAAGTCCACCCAACTATCCCATATTGTAGTAATCCAACCCTAGTGGGTGTGATCCTCCCCATGATCCTTTGGAAAAACGGTCAGAAGGAAATTGGGTATTTCACCCGCATTGCCCCTCCCTAAAAAAAAGGTTTAAAATCAGAAGAACGTGATGGAGTGGAACTTTCCATATTGAAATTAACACTTGCAATTTTCCAGGATTATAAACTTTTATTCCGACCTAAGTGTCGATGTTACTATAAAATATTCAAGGTATAAACGGTTTAAGAGGTATAAAATGGTATTGCAATCAATTTATATATAATTTTTGTCGAGGTATTTAGAGCGACATAGGTTGAAGTCAAGTGGTGCACTTGAGCTACTTATTGTTTACGCAAAAGAGTCGCCAAAAATATTCAAGCAGAAGAAAACATAATTAGGAATGAAATTTGAGCCCAATTTTGCACCTCAGCACATTGCAAACGTCAAAAATTATTTTTTAAAAGGTATTAACAGTAGTCGACTTGATTAGCTTCAACACTGCTTCAGACATTTGCACACTGAACTGTTGACGACATAACTTGACTATCTAAGCGGTAAATCCTAAATAAATAAATATCTTCATCTTTTTCTTTAAAAAAACAACATGTAAGACGCATGTAAAGCCCGCAAAAACTAAATACATTTGAGTGATTTAGGTGAAGTCGGTCTAGTGGATTTCGTCCCGCGATGTTAGTGGCAGAAATCCTAGCGGCAATCTAGCCAGATCCAGGCAGTTCTCCGCAAATGTACTACTTATTCTATCATGAAATTATACTTTCTCGTAATTATTTAGATGCGTCACAAAATTTTGCTTCTCAGTGAGTGAGTGAGAAAAAGAGTGCCTTTTCAACAACGTCTTATTACTAACAGCTTCGCTAGCTCGAAAAAAACGTATTTCTCCATAAATTAAATTTAAATATTTTAAAATTTAAATAAAATAAATATTAAATCATCCTGATTTTACCGTATAGTATTTCTATAGCAGCCATTTTCTTTGGATCAGTTAATGTACGCCTTTCAAATAATATGGGGCTTATTTCAACTATAGTGGGGGCGAGAGGAGGGGTAGGAGATGGAACAATATGTGAATAATTCATTTTCGTCTTCAAATTGTTTCACATCCTCCCCCTGCTCTTTACACTTCTTTCCCCAATTACATATTAACAAAAAATTATAGATTGAATGCACTGCACACAATTTTGAACCATTTCGTACCTAGAAGATGATGTAGTAACATCGAAATCAAGGGCAGAATAAAAGTTTAAAACCGTGGAAAATCGCAAGTGCTTATTTCATTAAAAAAGAAAGGTCCCTGCCACTTTGGAAAATTTTCGCACTCTGAGTTATCGAGCAGTTAACTTGTTATCTAAAGGTACCGCAGTTGATGAATGCAAGCGTGCATGATGGAGGGAATAATAAACTATGACAAAATCACATTCTGTTGCGCCTGCATTCCGGAATAGCTGTGGGCGAAGTATGACCTCCGGTTTCCCGACCTATCGCCAGGTAGTATCAGAGATTGCTGGAGGACCTGGATTCATATTGGAGCCGTTTTTCGCAATTGTTTAAGTTCTCAAATGCAAGGGTCATTCAAATAGTCCTCAAAATCTCCGAGAAATTGCTTTCTATGTATCAAAAGTTAATATTAACCAGAAAGCACGTTTAACTGCCGATTCGTGATGGGTCAACAGTTTAAGTTTCAGCTGTATCCATCTCATAGTTTCATTGTTGTTACCAATTTTAGTAAACAACTTTAATTTGTTTATAAAAATAGAGAAAAAAGGAGTTTCGTGCGGCGATCAAAGTCATATTTTTGAAAGGGATAATGCAGATGGAAATCAAAGCTGAGTTACAAAATGTTCATGGCATATCTCCTTTTGTGTATTCAACTTGTTGCAATTTGGTAAATGAATTTGAACAAGGCCGTAAATTAACAAAATGGACGTCGCTCTGGATGCTCTATGGAAGTGTATACTCCCCAAATAATTGGAAAAATCCACCGTATGGTTTTAAGCGATGCATGAAGCAAAGTGCGCGATAAAGGTAAGGCCACAGGCATGTCGCAATACGCAATTGCTAATATTTTGCAATAAAACTTGGGTGAGAAAAAAACCTAGTCATGATCGCTGCCGCGTTTTCTCACAGTGGAGAATGAACACAATCGCGCTTTCGTATTCCGTATTCGCGCTTTTCCTTCGCAATATTGAGGATTTTCCAACTCGACATAACTTCTGATGAAATATGGAATCATCACTACACTACAGGGATAAAATAACAGGTAAAACAATGGAATTTTGAAGGCAAACGGAATTCAAAGCTGGTAAAGATGGTGAAATAGGCTGGTAAGTTCATGGCAACGATATTTTGGGATGTATGCGGAATAGTCTGAATCGATTACTTGGAAAAGGGAAAAAAGATAACAGGAGAGTATAATGACACTTCATTGGAAATGGTGGTAGAAATTAAGAAAAACGTCCTTATTTGAAACAGAAAACGTTCTTCATTCAATGAGGCAAGTTCACACACCTGTTCAGTGCTAAAATAAAGCAGTTAAAGTTCAATTATTCCAAAATTCTCTTTATTTACCAGATTTGGCCTCCGGTGACTTTAACGTATTTCAAAACATGTAGAAAGTGCTTGACGGACATAGGCTCACTTCTGAGGAGGTCTTCACCAAAACTAATGCCTATTTTGAGGAAATCTAGCAATTCTACTTCTTTAACGGCTTAAAAGGCTTTGAAAATTGCTTACACAAAATGTATATAGCTGAAAGGAGGCTATAATGAAAATATAAAAGGTCTAAAAGATCAACATGAGTAATCAACAAGGTATCTCTAAAAATATAAATGCAATCATTAATGACTCATTTTTTCTTTTATTAAAATATGAAACCTTGCTAAACCTGGCACCTTGTTTAATATATTTTGCAAAAACAGTCTCATTTTGCCCGCTAAAATTTATATCCACATATGTGAAATACCAGGTGTATTGGAGGAAAAAATATTTTGAGTTCTTTTGGAGGAAAAGGTTTATCAGATTTAATTATCTTAGTTACGAAAACTTTTGTGTTACGTGCAAAATAATATTTATTTTTTGATGGGCAATTAAGATAGTACAATGAAGAGGTTATAGCCCAGTCAAATTAGCCCAAAAAAAGGGGTACCCTTGCATAAATTGCCAACAAGCTGAAAATTTGCATGAAACTCAAGAATACAACTCTAATGAAATCATGAAAAGTCCCCATCGATCCCGTGTGTGCAAAATCTTTTATTCAAGGTCAAAGGCCACAAAAATGGGTTTTTTGGATTTTTCGGCCAAACGGTTAGTTTTAAAATAAAAATTGCTCAGTTCAAAATTGTGGAGCAGTTAATTTTCTACAAAATTGTCCCTATACTTTTTTCTCTAAGATTTATCATTTCTGAGATAGAGCCATTCTAAATTACCCGTAACTGTATTCTCAGTAATATGAATAATTATATTGTTGCACTCTCTGAACATTATTGGACACGTAACACGGGTATTGCTCGAATGGCTCTATCTCAGGACTATGTCTATACTCAATGTCTATTTTGACCGGGCTATTAGTAGTAATTGATTTCACTTAATTTCACTAGATTTAAAATTCACGTGCTGAAGGTTATCTCGGTTTATCTGATATTCTCTCTATTTCCTAATCTCAGATTTTAAAAGGCGTTAAATTGCAGCTTAACAGTTGGGTGTGATACCATGAAACGGCGATGCGCCCCACAATTGCTCCCCAAAACCATACAGTGAGTTTAATTAATTACAAAAGCACTTTGAGCATTCCAACCACTTGTTTTGTAGCCTGAAGTAGCTGCTACCGCAACGTATGTTTGTCTTCAAGGCCTCAGAGATATTATTTTTAATGAGAAGTGACTTGCTAAAAAGGTTTTGCGCAATATATGTAGTTTATTATGCTATGGCACTGAAATTCATAGCACAAAATCGAAACACTCATTACTGAAAATGCCGCTTTTGTTCATGGCACAAAGAGCTCATAATAATTAAACAAACTTATGGTAAGTAATATCATTAAATATAAAATATATTTATAAACAGTAAAATACTGTACATTGCCTCAACATGGTATAGAATTTTTATTACTATTTCATGGCCTAAAAATGTGTGATGTTAATATTTTTCCACGGTTATATTTAAAATATTTTTAAGCAAGGTAAGAAGCTAATTTAGTTTCCTGGCATTGCCCTCGTTGTTGGTGCATTTTCCATTGTTTTATTTATTAAATACTTACATAAATTTCTAATACCAACGGTATTGCATGATGCATATATTTTGAATGAAATTTTGAAAGTATATACGGCGACCATAAATGGTGCCATAATTTTTTCTATTGTTGCCAAGAAGACTTAGCTGGATTACTTATGTTTATGTTACTAAGTCATGAGCTGAGACTGTAAATGGCATTACCTAATAAGCTCTAATAAATGAATATCTCGATAAGCGAGTAGATCTTTATTTCATTATAGGTTATCACGTTGCGCGTTTCCCGTGAGTGAGCACGTGCGTGAATAATAATCAGCAGCCATTCAGCGCACGAGAACAAATGCATATTGTGATGATGACACTGAAAATTATCATAATGAACATATCAAACATTAAGGATACCTTAAAAGGCAGTAAAGTATATATTATGATGGCTTAATGAATCAAATTTTCCTGTTATTGAAAACATAGCTAAGAAGAAAGGGCTGAATTAAAAAAAACATGGCTGACTGTTACATGAAAAACTATTGTGCGATTCAGGATCTAACAAAAATCCATTGATTGAGAAATAACTTGACCACTTATCAAAATAATTATGCTCTGCAGAGAAAGAGAAAGCTATGTGATGATGAAAATACATAGATTTAGCCGATGGCATGGTAGAAAAAAAGGTCAAAATAGCGCATATTTCTTTTCTTCCATCAGTATGCAAATGATGTAAACAGGACCGTTTTCCTGCCATACTTCGCACCACATTCCTATTATCATGTTATGAAAAAAATATTCCCTCTGGAGGACTGTGAATAATGCATAAGCTCTCCATCTGATCCCATTATTATTTCATTCCTGACGCATTAGGCGTTAACCATGTTTGGGTCCGCTCCACGGAATTCCCTCAGAATCTCGTCTTGAAAAACTTTCAATTATTCTCTTGACCTTTCAACGTTCACTCATAACCTTGCTCGTTTCCATGGCGACGAGAAGTTCATGCATGCTCTCTCAATCAGCAGTTTTATTCGGCAAAAGTTTTTCTTTTTTGCCGATAATTGTTTTGAAAACATCGACCGTCAAGCGTGAAATGCTTTGTCGCAGAAAAAACTGAATCCTTTTCGAGAGGAATTTAATTATTCTAGAGAAGGATTATAACATTAATAATTGCTAGTCAATTTTATAAGATTTGTCTCCTAGCGAAAGCGAATGTTATCTTATGTGCACCACGTTTTTCATTTTTGATAAGTGCAATTTAATTCTAAAACTTATTTTACTTTCTCATCAATAAAATTTGAAATTTTCGATAATTTAAGGGGCGGTGGGCAGTTATTTTCTTCTTTTTAACAAAACGTGGTTTTTATAAAAAATGTTATTTTTATACTTTAAAATTATTTCGTGCTTTTTAGTTTTATATAGAGGAATTTTGCAATCAATTTAAATTTTAAGTACAATCACCAAGGGGTTGCCCCAAATATTGTCTTTAATACCTGACGGCGATAACGATTACTATTATTTGAAGCAACAAGAAATACTTTATAATCTAAAGAAAACAAATTCCTGAGCCTTCTTACTTTGCAAAAAAGGATGGTCTATAGCTATAAACAAATGATACAAGCACATTAAATCGAGTAGAATAATTATTATTGGCATAATTTCTCGATTTACTTCCGTTCACTTAATTTTTTGAATCATGTAAAAGAACATTCGTTTCCACGTACCTTTAAAGGTAGATATATTGTCACTGTCATTCTTCATTAATCTAGCTTTAAAATTGGAAGTATTTTTTATAATTCCTATTATTTTAAATCGACAAGAGAAATTATTAGCTAATTCAACAGTTTCATCAAGAGCTTTCAACGGTATCGTAATGGATTTCCGTAATAAAATAAACATGCGCTGCATTTACGTTCAAATTAATTGAAAAAGACTGGCCTGAGAGCGCTAATTTCATAAAAATATTCTAATTAATCCGTTCATCTTGCCAACCTGCTTTGTCCTGATTTCCTGAAATTGATGTCTTAACATACCTTATTATTACGATATTCCTCAGATTCTCCTTACTTTCTTTCACTTAACTCTATTTTTTGCAGTTCAACTATTTTACTTTTTTATTTATGGACTCATTTCATTCCCATTATTTTAAATCGTAAAGAGATCTCAAGAACTAATGCAACAGTTTCATCAAAATCCGTCTAGAGTATCGTAATGGTTTCTTATTAAACTATTCATCTTGCCAACCTACCTAGTCTGATGTCTTGAAATTGATGTCTAAACACACTGTATTATTACGCAGTTGCTCACTTTCTTTTTTATTTAAAATCTTGTTTATTAAATTGTTGATTGGAACATAAAGACGGCAGAAGTTACGTACGAAGTCGAAAATTCCACGTAACAGGGTACAATTTTCAGAGCAAGTTATAAAAGGAATCGTAAATCGCAGGCTTCTGTTGAAGATAAACTACAGAAAAAATGTACAGTTACTTTACGCTTTACAAACAAATACTTTGTTGCACGTACTGTGATTGCAGCGCCTACATAGGATTTAAGTGGCCTTTTTTAGAACTCCATAGTTAATTTTTATTTCTGAATATTACTCGAGGAACTCTTCCAATTCAAAAAGCCTTTGAACATTGTGTTTTTATCCAGTTCTGAGCTACTCTGGAAATTTCAGCGCTCTAGTTAATCAGTAAGTGGTCGAAATTTGAGCTGCAAGATTTTTCCCCGAAGGACAAAGAAGAAAATAAGTATAATAAAACGCGGAAAATATGGGGTTTCAGGAGGAATCTGCAACACTTCATGAGGTGGTAAGGGAATCAATTTGAATCATTATTTGTTCATAAAAATTGAGACACAACTCCTTAGTTACTGAGCCATGGCAACGCAAAAATTTTCTTTTTTAATGCACTTCGCAGTTGCCATGAAAACGGTTTTTCTCGGTTATTCAGCCTTTTCGGCATTTATTTGAATGTCTGGATGTTTAATAGTCTTGTAACGTTTTTTATGTCCTCTTCAAACTTCACAAATATGTTATTACACTTAAAAAATACTTTTTATAAGTAAAAAACTCGGAAGCAAAGACAAACCCGCACGCCTTAACTTTTACAATCCAACTCCCATTCATTCCCTCCCGCGCTCCATTCCACCTCTGCTGCTCATTATTGCCCGCTTCATTGTCCTCCTCCCATCAATCGTCACACCAACATCCAACTCAAAACAACTCAAGATTAAGTGTTACAACCCATTGATGAATTATTGAAAGTAATGGCTTTTCGATGCGAGGAATTGACGCTAAAATAACAGTACAGACAACCCGAATTCCATCTTAGACCTAAGAATATTCCTAACTTTCGAAAGCTATGATTTGTCGAACGTGTTTTGGGAAGATATGTAGTTGAAAAAGTAAAAAAAAGAGGCGCTGTTTCACACAAGTTAGGTCACACCTTGAATAGGTTCACTATATCTCTTTTTTATACAATTGAGCCAGTAATCAGTATAGGAATATAATCTGAGGTATCAGGCAAGATGGAGTGGAAACGTGACACAATGAAGAAGCAGGAGCAATTTCCAAAATTTTAAATTTATTGGTACTACCCGTTTCGCATTACAGCATCATCAGGTACGTGATGATGCTGTAAAGCTAAACCGGTAGTACTATTAAATGTAAAATTGTGGAAATTGCTCCTGCTTCTTCATTAAATCAGTATAGGTTTAGTTCCCTCGGTTGCCAGTGGAGACCTCTTTATTCGCTCCATCGACTCCGTTTTGTCTTTACGGATTTCCTCTCTTTCCTGGTGGTGATAAATCCGATCAAAATCGGGCCGCTAGATTCAAGATCACATCAAGCATGTTGTGAGCATATTTTCACATGTAAAAGTGGAAGAAGATATGTGTTATTTCGCACTCGTGAGACCACACCTTGAATTTGCAGCGAGCATAAAGAATGCAGCTCAGAACTCAATCTTAATCTTAAAGAAAGAGACTTAATCCGTGAGTTTAATGAAATACAGGGAAAAAATTCGCAATTCGTTAAAAGACTGCTACGGGCGCACAGAAAACGTTACACAGATGTTACACGAATTAGTATTGGAGCCGCAAGAGACTCGGATACTGCGCGCTAGGGATAGATTGCTTGGGTAATTAAGAACAGATATGTTTCAGAGCGGCACAAAGAACTACAAATTAGAACCCCCATACATTTCCGACAGAAACGATAAATAAAGAGAGATATTTTGCCGAACGGATTGGTATGGAAATTCATTTTTCCCCTGAACATTAAGGAAATTAATAAATGCTAGACGGAACTTGGTTTGAGAATGCCTTCTCATTTGTTGACGGTATCACATAACCCTCTGCCACACGGCTTTTGAGGTGGCTTATAAGGCAGTACCTATGTAGAATTTTTGTAGATGTACATAGTAGATGTTCCCTAGGTTTGAAAATGGTACTAAGTAATATCACACGAATTTGTCAGTATAAATGAGCGGAAATGATTAATAAATTAAAACATAGGAGGGGTTGAGAAACCAAGGGGTAAAAGTGATTTTTTTTCCCAACAGAGTCAGGTAAAGTTAGAAGAAATACACAAAACTTGGTTGCCAAGGGATAAAAGTAAGTCTCTGTTCTGTGCTGACGAGTGGAAAATCAAATGCACTACTTTATTTATTTTATTTATTTATTGGTTTTTATTGTTTTACCAACAACATAATTACAGGAAAAACACAATTGATAGAAAGTATATAAACATAATACAAAAATATAATCCCAGTTTTTTTTAGAATATAACACATCAAATTTAGTCGTCATAGTTCATTAACAATATTAAAGCCTTATAAAACACATTTATTTGTTGAAACAAATTTAGTTCATTACAATATCTATTATATGTCCAATTTCTGTACCGAAATCTGTATAGAAAAAAGAAATCACTAGTACCCCCCTGGCTTCGCACCCACTCATATAAAACTTGCCAATATGATGGATGTCAAGGCTTCGAAGTACATAGTAAACGAGCGAGTTCTTTTAGTGTATAAAGAACGTTTAGCAGCCTGAGGTTCAGTCACTGGTGCTTTGAAGATTTCTCGCCACATATTACGTACCATAAAGCTCTTTCCGTGGACAAGATCAAGCGAGGGCATAAAAGCTATCATGGCGCCACGATTGATGGTCTTGGCTCTGACTACGTGTCGTCGAGGAAGTTCTTTCCTCGCAATGAAAAATGGCCAGACTGTTACTCACTGATCTCATAACGGCAACGCGCATTCTTCGATATTTTTTCCACTTTCTTTCAGCTTTCAACCCGAGTATTTGAGCTTTATTACTTTGGTCGGGAAATTAAAAGGCAAAAGCATTGAATATTGTTTTCAAAATCATTATGATGAATTTAAGTCTTGAGTACTCACAAAATATTGAGTACTCACACATAATTATTTTTGTACCGAAAAAATCAATAAAAACAAAAATCTTTATTGGCAACAAACCCCAAGACTTCTTATTTTGGACCGTGTAGTCACGATGGAAAGAACGTAGAAAGTGGAAACAATTACTCAAGCTAGGTGGTGCTTTGTGTTTTACGTTACGTATTACTGGTTTAAAAAAATACACTTTGATCTTTAAATTTACAGGGTTGGAGTTCAGAGGAATGATTTCTGATTGTTACGAGAATGTAGCCAGGCAACGAAACTCCTCTTTCTATTGGACCACACATATTATTTGCTAGCTATAAAGCGGAAGGCAGCATTTATCAGTAGGTGCCTCGAGTACAAAAATATTACCTTACATTAAGTCCATGTAACAAAATTTCCATGCTTCTATCTATATATATAAAAGAAAGTCGAAAATCGTGTTAGTTAGAACACTTATAACTCGAGAACGGCTGCCCCGATTTCAATGAGATTTGGTTCTTTGGATTCGTCTCAGGCGGGGTTAACATATAGGCTATTAAAAAAAGGATAATTTCACAAAAAAATTCATCTCTTTCCTATGGACATGCTTTTAGGAGTTATAGTAACACAACAATTGATAAGTCGGTCAAAACTACAAATTAAATAATTTGTTTTGTTTTTACCACTTTAATAACTGAATTTCGTAACAATATAACATTTTAATTACTAAATATATTCAAAATATTAATTAAATTGAAATTACATTTAAAAAATTTAATTCCAGCTAATTGTAAGCCCAGCCGTGGCCCAGCTCGATTTGACACTTCACTACCGTGTTTGTAAACAAATCTCCAAGCAGTTGTTGACAAACGGTAATGTCCGTGTTCCTGTCGAGGAATCGAGTAGTTTTAACTCATTTCCTGGGAATGATTGCAAATTAGTTTCAGTGAGCTCATCAACAAAGAGTTCCAGAATATGATAGATCACCAAAAGAATTAAAGATGGTTGATTTAACGAGCAAGAACGAAGATGTGGATGACTAAAACGAGGTAAATTCAAATAGTTCGTACTCTGCATGAATTCGAATCTTTTAAATGTGTAACAAACGAAGACGAAATCACCAACTATCTATCTGAATATTTTAAGTCCTTGGACGTACCTGGCTTACCAAGGCACGATTTACAGAAAAATGTAGTTTCTGTGTTCATGATCTTTCGAAGCCTAAACCAACCGTAACTATCCAACGGAACGTGTTTGGTGATTAAAATAATTGGTAATGAATGTGATTCACGCAACTTTACTCAAAGGAAAATTCAAAGGTGAGGAAGTCCTTATTCCGTAGATTCCATGATCTCAACTCATATGCCCTTTTGAGTTTAAACGTATTCAATTTCCAATTCGTGTTGCATTCGTGATAACGATTAAAAAATCGCATGGTCAGTCTTTCAGTTTTTGTGTTGTTTGTGCTCATGTGCTAATGAAAACCCATGATTTTCTCATGGTCAATTTAACGTGCTATGTTCACGAGTCGATAAACCATCCTCTGTATTTCTTTATTCGCTTCAAGTACGTAGCTAGGATAGGGGGTTTTGGGCGCAGCTAATACCACGGGTCAGTAGGGTATAGAAAACTCGCTAAGGTAAGCGGGAAGTGTGGGGGCACTTCCCCCAGATATTTTTTAAGATAAATGGTTCAAAGTAGTGGGTTTTGCGTCTGTGTGAATAGTTAAATATGTTTTGTTTGTTAGTCATCCGTCCCCCTAATATTAATAACAAAATCTTTCATAAAAAAATTCTCTAAGCTCTTGGGGGGGGGGGGGGGGGGTTTATCCCCCAAAACCTCCCCTCGCTGCGTCATTGCTTTGCTTCGCTATATTTATTTAGCTTCATCCGCTTCATCTTGCGCCTGATAACAAAACAAAAACTGTTGTTTATCAGAAGGTGCTTGACGCAAGAAATTAAACCCGAATGTGTAGGGCTCACCGTGGTGCGTTTACGCATGCAGTACGTTTACGCAGTGCATTTTTTTTCAAACAGAGATACTAAAACTGGCGCGCCTTAAGTCATTTAATGCGAATGCTGCCTCATAGGGGCTCTTCTTGCACGATTTTGAGCATCAGTCAAGCGTCGGTCTGGGGTTGTGTCAACCTCCCCCCTGAATGGGCCAAGTGTATGCAACAGACTTGGACCTAAAAACATTTTTTTACAGCTAATAACGCAAATAGCCAACAACTGAATGCGTATAATTTTTATTTCATGAACTGCTTTATTAAACCACAATGCCCAAAATTTCTTAAGCCTAAACTTAAGAAAATTTGCTGAAAAATATCCGCGTAGACGTGCTCCGATCCACCCTATATAGATTAAATAAAGAAAATGTCCTTCTGACAAGCAATTTTGGTACTCATTTACGTAGTTTTATTGAATTTGTATCCTTATTTCTTTATAATAAATAAAACATGATTAAAAACGATTTAGCCGCTCTTGATTTATAAATGGTGTAAGTAAACTTTAAGTTCATTGATTGTTAGGCGATACGAAGTTCGCCGGGTCAGCTAGTATACTATAAAACCCACTTCCGAACACTCACTGACTGACTCACTCACTCACTCATAAATATTTGGGGTGAATGAGACGAGATACGACATATAGGATACGTCTGAAACCTTAGGATAAATTATCAAAAAATCAAACTTTCAATTTTCGATCAATGGCAATACTGTCACATGCCTCTACACTTCTACTTTTTGGGACCATTTGGGGGTCAAAAATGTTGCCAAAAATGCCATTTTTTATTTGAATCGCAGTATATGTCGAGAAACCAATTTCGAGATCGATCGGAACACTTTTATTTTCGGCCAAGTCGCCTAATTTCACCATTTCTTGAATTGTCATCTCAATAACTAAGGGAGATAAGGTGTTGCGTAATAGCGAGCGATCTCAGGCCATTTCTGAGGGAAAAGAGGGGCTTGGCTACCCAATGAACGAAAGCGAGAAAGAGTCATAAAATTGTTGACAAGTACCTAATCCATAAATGAATACCCTGACTATTTTTTTATCAAAGCGTAAATTTTGAATTAAAAAATGCTACTAGGGATGCAAGTGGAAATGATGTCCTCACGATGAGTCGAAGGTGAACCAACAAAGTAAATACGACAGAGTAGTAAAAATTTTGCATAAGTGCAATTTCGTGATATTTCGCGGCAATTTTCCTATCCTCCGGTTCCGCAATAAACCTTCCTTAATTTATCTTTACTACCAGAATTTTACCTTTTTCTACAACATTAGGTATACAGGGGCAGACCGACAAGCGCTCAAGGCGACACAATATCAAGCCGCATAGCACAATGTTTTAATGTTAAAAAAGGCATGAAAAAACAGATGTACTGGAATAAATTTCATGAAACAATAAAATAAAAGCACTGCTGGTTAAATGATCTAACGATTTGATCGTTGGATTATTCTTCCTCATTGGATAATCCTCCAAAATTATTGGAATAGCAATGGCTGTTGCCTCGTTTCGCTGATGGTGGTAGGACCCGCCCGCCTTTGTGACGGCGCGGGATTCCTCGTCCCATCGCTTCCTTCCCTATCCCGTCCCAGGAGGCGTCGTCGGGCTCCTATCGCGGCGGCGCCTCCTTCCTTTCTCCTTCTTGTCCTCCCCTTCTGGATGCAGAGGTGAAAAGCTCGCGCTTACAGACCCTGCCCCTGGGAGTGTATTCTCGCAAGCCCACCCTAGGAGTCTCGTTCCAGCTGCTGGTTAAATGATCCTATGGTTTTTTTTTGTAGAAAGAGCAAGTAACCGTTCCGCTAGTAATAGGGCCCGCTCGCCTTTGCGACGGTGCGGGATTCCTCATCCCTACCCTTCCACTCCTTGGAGGCGTCGCACAGTGGTCCTAAATCGAAAAAAGCTGGCCAAAAGTCATTTTTTCGATTTTTTTACGAGGAAGTTTTGAATAATATATTCGGATTCTACAGGATATAGCCTACAATATTTCGTACCTGAAAGTTCTGTGTGATTATTATGTTCACCTGTGTTACCCGACAAACTTGGGCATGCACAGCCCAAAACGCCCGACGCGTAGAATTTGTTGATTTTAGGGAAATTCAACTTAATAAATGGCTATTTTAATTCGGGCGTCGTCGGGCTCGTGTCGCGGTGGTGCCTCCACCCTATCTCCTTCCATGTCCTTCCCTCTTCCGTGGAGCAGGAGTGAAAAGCGAAAGCTTAAAGACAATGCTCCGAGGGTGTAACCACACGAGCTCGCCCGGACGTCTCGTTCCATCTGCTGGTAAACCCTACGGAACTCGCGCTGAGCCTGCTAGACTCACGTCTTTAGTATTTTCTTGTTAGTTCCCGACCATTTCTCAACGTTGCGCTCAGAATCTCTTTACCTTTTCCTTTCTCTATTTGTAATGTTTTACACGCTCAGTATACCCCGACCAATCTGTCACCAGGTTTGAATAGGATACTTTCTCTTTATATGCACGTTGTCCAAACCCGTCAGGATCTACGCGAGTGCTCGCGTTACTTTTTTGAAGTTATGGGATTGTATTTAATATCCAAACCAGCAATATTAAATGATGTAAGAATTAAATATGTTATTAGTCGTAAATGAAATGAAAATATTTTAATAAAATGGAACTTTTAAGTATTGTTAACTTGATATAAACAAAAAAAGAAGGAAAATTATCGACTTTCATTTGTTGAGACTTAAAAAAAAATTGGGCCGGTCAGGCTCAGCGCGAGTACTTGCGTTCCGAAAACGGGCGCGAGTTCTGCAGGGTTAAATGACTATCCACAGTTAATTGACTAGATTTTAAAAGACAATTTTAAAGTTGTTTCAACTGACCAGGCGAGCAATATCAATCGCGGTAAAATATTATTCATATTTTCTAATTTAGGAAGCAATATGTGCCAAAGAAATTTAAGGTTAGGTAAAAAAAAATAGAAACATTTCACACCCAATTTAAGGATTTGAATTCCACAAAAATTACTGCCTGATTGAAAGTCGGCTGAATTAGGAGTCCTGTGTAGGACCTAAAAATCGATTTGATGATATTTAATTATGCGTTTAATATACATAAATTACATTTTTTTTAATGGATAGGTAACTATGAACTGTATTAGCTCAGATACCATCAATAAAAAAATCTAAATAATTGAACAAAAAGGTACGTCAAAATTCTAGTCTCTTCCTTTTCATTAATTAACAACTGAATTATTTTTCTATTTTTAATTTGAAATTGTAAAAAATTCATCGTTATAACCTTTTCCGTCTTTCGTGTATCAAAATTATGTACACGCATTTATTCATAGCCCTGATGAAGGTGTATAAATATACCGAAACGTTGGCCAAAGTTTGCATTTAAAATTATTCAAGACCTCTAATTCAAGACACTGAATCAACTTATTTTGTTTGCCTTCACCACCCCGAAAATAGACCATACTTAAGGCCTTTTCATGAAGGTATTTTAAAAATCAATAATGATGGACTATAATTGACACCCATGCCCTGAACCTACTCAGGAGGGACGCGAATCCGCGAAAGTCGCTCTGTCAGGCAAGGACTTTAGGGTTTAAATAGCATTTCTCAGAAGGGATAATGGCGTTTCATAGCAGTGTCTGTTACTAATTTTACACATTAATGTCTCGTCGTGAAAGCTGATTCAATAACAAGCTAATTAAGGTACACCAAGTCGAAGTATAACTCCGAGAAGGCAATGATATTAAATTTCTCTGTTCTCAGGAAACAGCCTCGTGAAAATAATTATTGTATTTTGTTAATTATGGAAACATGAAATATAACGCCTCTATATTAAGAATACCACGGATGCGCAGGTCATATTACTTCCTCCATTCACGTTTTAATTAAGACGAATCGAGTTACAGGCAAGTCTATTAGGGGAAGCAGGAAATCATTACCAGGATGTACGAGGAAAAGTATATTCCACGTGTCACGCCCGATCTGCCGAAATGTCTGAAATGTCTGCTCCGATCCGCCGAAGCAGTTACGAACTTAACCCTTAACCAGAGATGTGAAATATTTGTTACACCACCAGTGGCGTGCGGTCTAGGAGACCGCTATATATCATATATTCATAAACAGCTGCGACGGCATTTTTATTGCTTAAGCTTATGTTTCTTTATCTTCGAAGCAATTATAAAACTTATATTTTATATTGTGCACTCCCAATACGAGCCAACTTTTTCAGTAAAAAAAGTAATTTAAAACAGGATCCAAAAACTGATATAAAACACACTTCAATTATTGTTATCGTTTTTAAGCGTCAATATCTCACTATTATTAAAAATAACGCCTTGAATTTCAAAGAAAGATGGCTAACTAATAGGAAACAATTGAATTTATCTCGTTTATTCCTTCTCTTGATGCATTCCGCAGGCGTGACGTGAGGTCTTTCAGATCGCTAATCGAATTAATTTGTAAATTTGCAGAATAAAATAATAAAAACGTTTAATTTTAATAACTTTATATCCTTATCATACAAAAATTTGAAGCTAAAGATGATTTTAGATACTTAAAAACAGCCAATTTCAAAAATATTCATAATTTTAAAACACAGAGGTCTCTCAGACCGCACGTCATCGGTTAAGGTTTAATTGTATCCTGTAACTGCCAGTCTCTAGTGGCAACGAAACTAAATCTTTGAAGTGGTGTCAATGGACTGTTTCCCTGCAGTAGTCCTTAATAGGAATGGGTCGGTCGTGAACGACCGACATGCGGGATCGAGATCTTTCGCGTAATCGATTAATGAACGGGATCACTCAGACGAGATGTTGATCTAGAAAAGGTTTTCAAACGTTCAAACCGAAAACGGTCGCTCGCGGTTGAAATTATCCATATCATGCGACGTCTCGGATAACCGTGGTTTACCAAATTGTGGAATTTAGTGACTGATTTGGGAATGGAGAATAATAGGGTGGTTTCCTAATATTTTTTTATCGACTAAATCGAAATATTATTACTCCTGGAGTAGGTATTTCACGCTTTTAGATTTTTAAATGACAATATCAATTTTTCGCGAATAAATGAAAAGTGAACATTTTCAAGCGCGCGAAAACGCGACGGCTAGTATGAATGCTGAGAAAACTCCTTGTGACGTTGTTCTGGTTCCCGCTGCCGCAAGTGAGGTGACCTTGGGGCGAGGCTTTGAGCGCTGATACGATGCAGGCTGCTAGCAGGTAGCAGAGGACCCTGCTAGCTGGTAGCGCTTGGCTTAAATAAGGATTATTAATACCTTATCAAACGAAGAAAACTTTCCGACCTTAGCCAGTTTTAAAAGGTGATTATTAAGAGATGTTTCCCTGAGCTCTGTGCCTCACCCGTATAGACTCTACATCTACTCGTATAGAAACTGTGACGTCACAAGGAGTGGCATCGCATGGGCTACAAACTGGCCTTTTTCAAATGCAGTTAAAATTGGCCATTGACATTCGTCTAAACTGGGATTTCTAAAACCAAATAATTTGTATATTATGAATACACTAATGGTGGGTAACGAATCACAATCAATGCCTTTCGTTTTCTTTGATGAAGGAATTACTGCTATGAAGGAAAACTACCCTATTGTGGAGTTTTTCCAGAATATCTGTAAAAAATTATGTTGATATAGATAATGACCGACATAGGTGATTACCGTCATCGCTCGAAAAACCGAAATTGGTCCTTGTTACCATAGTTAGTAATTGATTATCAGTATTGGTAATTAATCTGGTGTGATGGTGTCGCTTGGCGTCTCGTGTCAGCTCGGTTTCGCGAAGAAATGTCACCTGGAAGAAATTTCCATGGTCGTCCACGGGGTTTATCAGCAATCTTCTCTGCATTAGGAGGGGGAATAGGGCCATGATAAGGCTGAACACGACTTTTGTGCACAATAAGGGTTCGAAATGGAAGTTCCAAAAGTTTATTGCACTTCGAAGTTACTTTCAACACGCGATACGGGCCCTTCCACGGTCTATGAAACTTTTTTACTTGCCCCACTTTCAAACAAGGGTCACTTAAGAACACGTAGTCACCTTCCTTATACTCCCTCACCTTACCCCTTCCCTTCACAGTTTCCCTCCTTTTCTTTACCGCTAGGCGATCATTGCGGGCCTATGGTTTGGAGTTTCATCAAGAATATATGTAGACAAATATATTATTCATATATATAATGACCGTCATGGGTGATTGCCGTAATCGCTCGTCACCGAAATCGGTCCGGGTTACCATAGTTAGTAATTGATTATCAGTATTGGTAATTAATCCAGTAAAATATTATTTGTACCAAATACTTTTGGAGAAATTAACGATTAATTTTTTGCGAAATGTAATTAAATCGTTTCGGTGAAAGATGAAATCGTTATACTTTGTTGTTCGCTGTAAACCAAACGTCGTCGTACACCAAACTAGTTTTTGTCGGTCTATCCCACCCTTGTGAAGTATAAACATTGAGCAAAGTGATCTGGGGACTCGGTACGTCCCCGCACCACTAGTTGCGTTATAGATGCCACGTTTTTCTTAGCATTGAAGTAATAACCATTGTGAAGTGTTGTATATATTACTTTATTTTCATTTTGTTATAATAATTGAATTATGAGTTTCTAGGACCTGAATGAAGAGAAAATTAAATATGATTTTAAGTTTCCACAAAAAAATCTAAGTTTTTTTTAATAAAAATACGAAAAAATATTAAACATTTAAAATATCAGAATCAAATAATCTACAACTGTTGAAAAAATTTTAAGTTTCAAGATTTCATGGTGGTTTCGACAAAATACCAGTAGTTATTAAGAAATTAATTAAATAATTTGGGGATGTTTACGTAGGGAATTTAATGTCCCCACGCCAGTAATAACGCCTCAAAAAACTGCACCATTAGTTAAGAATTAACTATATCTATGAAACTTACGTCCTATAAAATTCTTTCTTCTCGTATTTGGGTTGGCACTGATGATAAGACATTCTAAAAAAATGATTCTGAAACGTTTTTGGAAAGAGAAAAAACCTCGAATTAATTCAAGCGTTCCAAGATAAAATGGCGTTGCCTGGCAACGTGCTCGTCACGATCATGAATCGTTCCATCGAATTCCAATACATAAAGCCTCAAAGTGACACCCACCTGTAGTATGAAAGTGATGGATTACCATCTCCTACTCTAGGCCCAATGGGTCCCAATATTTCAGCGGGAAACACGTAAAATCCATTTTAAATGCTTCTCAGGTTTCCATGGAGCGATCACGAACGAACGTGGGCACCCAGTGCTCACTTATTCATAAGACTATCCGGCTTTGGCTTTTATTTATTTCAAGTGGGATGCTCAAGACAGGTTGGGAAAGGTGGAGAATTTTTTAGGATGACTGGGCTCAATCGAATGCCCATCTTTAGCTTTCTTTAGATAACATTGGATTGTTTTCCGTTTTTACTTCCGTTGAGAGCACATGTTATATATTATTTCAGTACTCTCTGATCAAATGGAAACATACCTCATGAGTAGATTTTTTAGGACATCCAGCGAGTGTATTCTTTGTTCTTTGCAATAGGGTAGTTTCCTATTATATTTTTATTGCCTAATTCGAAAGATAATTACTCCTGGAGTACGTATTTCACGCTTTTAGATTTTTAAATGACGATATCTATTTTTCTCGATTAAATGAAAAGTGAAAATTTTCAAGCGCCCGAAAACGCGACGGCTAAGTATGAATGCTGAGAAAACCCCGTGTTACGTCATTCCGGTTCCCGTTGCCGCAAGTAAGGTGACCTTGGGGCGAGGCTTCGAGCAATGATACGACCCAGGATGCTAGCAGGTATCAGAGTACCCTGCTAGCTGGTAGCGCTTAGCTTTAATAAGGATTATTAATACCTTATCAAACGAAGGAAACTTTTCCACCTTAGCCAGTTTTAATAGGTGATTATTAATACATGTTTCCCTGAGCTCTGTACCTCATGCATGCATTGCTAATCTCAGACGATGTAAAACTCCTATCTACTCGTATAGAAACTAGGTCCCTGTGACGTCACGTGGAGTGGCATCGCATGGGTACCAATCTTGCCTTTTTCAAATGCAGTTAAAATTGACCATCGCCATTCGTCTAAACTGGGAATTATAAAACTAAATAATTTGTGTATTATGAATACACTAATGGTGGGTAACGAATCGCAATCAATGCCTTTCGTTTTCTTTGATGAAGGAAACTACCCTATTGTATATTTTTTCTTTTCTTTGATCGGAGTATAAACCAAGGACTTTAAACGACTTAATAAATGTGATACGCAAGAGGGACGGGTAATTTGTGTTGTATTGTGCATACACACTGTTCGTGAAGGAATGGATCGCTGTGGTATGCTAGTTATATTTGAATAGTCTTGTATCGGTGGTCCGCACTGGATGCATCAGTTTGGGCTTTTATTTTTCCCTTATTATATGATTTGAGAACAATAAGTACAAATGCAAATGCCAAGATAACCATAAAAGAATGGTTTCTAGGAGAATAAAAATTGAATGAATAAATTCCTACTTGCAAATTTTGCAGCTACTCACAAGACATTGCTTAGCAGGACTAGCCCTGACTTTTTATATTAAATGCTCAAATGAGTACTGAGAATCTAAAGGAGGACGTAAAATAACACTTCCCATAATATGATAGAGGTATGGTTAACTTTGAGGTGTTTTATAATTACTGAAAAAACCCATGGCATGAAATTATAGTTTGAAACTTGAAAATTACGAAATTATAATCACATTTGTGTACTTGTGTAAATACCTTTTCGCAAATTATGATAAGTTTTCAATTGACTGTTATTACTATCATCTTCTGAAATTCATAATGAAACAATATTATTTCAAATCAGTGAAATTATAATTGTACTTGTGACAATAGTGTTCCGTTTTCGTTTAAATGTAAATGAAACCTTGCTCAAAATCAGATATACTTTTTCATCGTATCATTTCATTGCAATTCAATTTATTTTTCTATCAAAAAAATAATAAAACAAAAATACTATTATTCTAATCACTACTATTATTATTGTACTAAATATTTCACCCTTTCTAACCCAGATCTACTTTTGGGAGTATTCAAATTTGAATTTATTTCATTATGAAAACTTGAAAATTTTTCAATCAATCATAATTATCATGGCAGCTGAATATTTCGTCATTACAATTAACAACACAAAATAATGCGTAGTTTAGATATTTCATAAACAGAGCATATAATATATATTATATACATTTTTCATTTTGCTCAGAAGCAACATTAGGTTATAATAGCTTAACGGGTGAGGTATACAAAAGTCCTTCGAAAAATATTAGTTTATGCCTTGACTAAAAACATTAGAGTGAAAGCGATGGCGTCTGAGCTATGTGTCATATATATGGGCCCGATA
This sequence comes from Ischnura elegans, assembly GCF_921293095.1. Taxonomy (NCBI): domain Eukaryota; kingdom Metazoa; phylum Arthropoda; class Insecta; order Odonata; family Coenagrionidae; genus Ischnura; species Ischnura elegans. The sequence continues at coordinate 95,044,426 of NC_060255.1, read as the reverse complement.
AAGTTTTTATCACTTTGGAAACATAAAATATAAATTAGAATTAATTAAAGTAGAATTAAGCGAAGCAAAGTAAAGTAGAATTTTTGTCTCGCGAAAAAGTAGCAAGGAGAGGTGTAATCTATTTTCGTGCGCTGCTCCCGTAATTATGTCCTTATTCGCGCACGGAAGACTTCTCGAGGAAGACGTTCTGTCTTTTCCTTACCGCTTCTAGAAGCCGCCTATAAATTATACCCACGCAACTACTTGAGTTCCAACAGAGAGAGAAATGGTTTTTCTTGGAAAGGAGCATTTTATAAGATCCGATCCCACTTTCCATTTAGCGACTTAAACGAGTTAAAAGGGCTTCGAACATGAGGATTCCACTTACTACGGAGCCTCTTCATCGTCTCAACAAATAATATTCTCATCCACTCTCTTCGAAACCAACGGCTCCGCTCTCTGAATTACGTCGCGGTCGCTATGAATGGGGAAAATAGATGTCTATTAATCAATTTTGTGCCTTATTATCAGTCTAAGTGGCATTTAATAAATCGCATTACCATTCGAGGAGTTAGTTTTCATGGCCTATTTAGCGTAAAGAAGCGTTCATTAAAACACTCCTCAGAAGTTTTTCCTGTATATACACAATTACTTATACCACTTATAATTAGTAATTGTGTATATCCAGGAAAAAGTTATAATGGAACACCACAAAGTAAACCAAGAGTAAGTGATTTTTTTTAAACACTCCTCCTTTTAGTTCCATTAGATACTAGCTGCGAATAGCCACACTATCCATCCTATAACCTCATGGTAGGTACATAAGACTAGTACGAGCGTGCTGAGGCCGCTCCCAGCGGGCTTCCCCCGCTCTTTTCAGTGCAGGTCCACAGAGGGATAGGGGCGTCTCTAATTTTAAAATGTAGAAAAAAAGGCAGGGTCTTATGTGCAAAGTTAATTGGAATGTTCATGTACAAATTGAGGTCAGAGGACCACTTTAAACACAACATTGGAAGTAAATACACTATCCTCTGTTAAACGCACATGATGACTCATACTTACGTATCAATAGGAGACTATGTGGAATCAGCCGCATTTTGATAAAAGTTATTTAAAAAATGCGAGATATTGTTGCAAATGAACAAATGTATCAGTTTGTGCGCCGTTAACGTCAGGAATATTTACCGGTTTTTGTTTTTTTTGTTTTTCGTTTTTTTTTAATTATTTAAAAACCAATTTTAGAATACAATAGCAATATTTAAGAAGAAAGATATGCCGTCGCATGTTCTCTGATAAATTCTGTGCATTTTGGTACCTCATTTGTAGAGTTTGGCTGCGTATAAGTTGAGAAAAAGGTATCTATACAGTAGAAATAATATAGAAGATCGAATAAAAACTGCTCAAATATATAGATTACTCATAAAATACGGATTAAATCCATAAAAAAATGGTCCCATTCTCTAACATTGGCCATATATGAGTCGCCATGTTTCAGTCACACATGAAAAATGTATGACCCTTGCAATAGGAATATAATTGATACGTTTTTTGGAGAGTCATCTGTTGAAAATATTAACATGTAATTTTTATCCAACGTTTCCAAAAATATATTTTCTTTCGCCAGGGCTAGAAATGAAAATGGATATAAGAAATGTATATGAGCTATGAGAAATATACAAAGCATAGGGTTATAATAATTTTTACAGTAATTTAGAGTATAACAAAAGTGTCATTGTTAAATTAAGAAAGGAAAACTTGATACAAACCTTTTCTGCAATGATTGTTTATGGTCGCTAAGCTAATACAAAATATGATCATTTATCAATTGTGGCTAATTAAATATATATAATGTGTCAATTTGAAAAACATGAAGGAGAATTGTTTATTGCTCGTATAGACTTGGAAGTTTTACAGAAAGAAGAAAACAACACTTCATTAGAAATCTGTGTAACATTTGTGGATTATATTTGAATGTGGTCGTGAATTGAACCATATGCTTGTGACAAAGAAATTATCAGTAACCATGTATATTCTATCTCCATGCATGGAAATACATTAGTAAACTTAGCATCCAAAATCATGATGATTTCTTACTGTACATAATACCTCACCTTGGATACTCCGGAAAAACTCAGGTGAAACTCAATGGTGAAATTGTGACCACTGTTACCCAAATATATACTCTATATATACGCGATTTAGGGTGGGTTGTTCCGTAACAAAAAATAACGCATTCTTCTCCTTCTATTTTTAACCGGGTGTTTGAGATACTGTATATATCTTGCCAGTCATTTATGAGGACTCCCAATGTTCCCGCTGTCCCTACTGTCAATCGATATGTAACCTCCAAAGTAAGCTTCCTTTTGTTCTATTTTCGTCTGAAAGGCCTCCGGTTTCATAGCGTTCTCTTTCCTCATTCCAACGTTTGTCTCTTCTCTGTGATATTTTCATCGGCGTAAAGCGTCATTCTATACAGGTATCGCAATATATGTATATGTTCATGATATATAATAATAAATAGCTAATATCTTCTATATATATAAAAGAAAGTCGAAAATCGTGTTAGTTAGAACACTTACAATTCGAGAACGGCTGCACCGATTTCAATGATCAATTTCAATGGTTCTTTAGATTCGCCTCAGGCGGGGTTAACATATAGGCTATTAAAAAAAGGATAATTTCAAAAAAAAATTCATCTCTTTCCTATGGACATGCTTTTAGGAGTTATAGTAACACAACAATTGATAAGTCGGTCAAAACTACAAATTAAATAATTTGTTTTGTTTTTACCACTTTAATAACTGAATTTAGTAACAATATAACATTTTAATTACTAAATATATTCAATATATTAATTAAATTGAAATTACATTTAAAAAATTTAATTCGAGCTAATTGTAAGCCCAGCCGTGGCCCAGCTTGAGTTGACACTTCACTACCGTGTTTGTAAACAAATCTCCAAGCAATTGTTTACAAACGTAATGTCCGTGTTCCTGTCGAGGAATCGAGTAGTTTTAACTCATTTCCTTGGAATAAATACAAATTAGTTTCAGCGAAAGGGGAGCTCATTAACAAAGAGTTCCAGAATATGATTGATCACAAAAAGAATCAAAGATGGTTGATTTAGCGAGCAAGAACGAAGATGTGGATGACTAAAACGAGGTAAATTCAAATAGTTCGTACTCTGCATGAATTCGAATCTTTTAAATGTGTAACAAACGGAGACAAAATCACCAGCTATCTATCTGAATATTTTAAGTCCTTGGACGTACCTGGCTTACCAAGGCACGATTTACAGCAAAGTGTAATTTCTGTGTTCATGATCTTTCGAAGCCTAAACCAACCATAACTATCCAACGGAACGTGTTTGGTGATTAAAATAATTGCTAATGAATGTGATTCACGCAACTTTACTCAAAGGAAAATTCAAAGGTGAGGAAGTCCTTATTCCGTAGATTCCATGATCTCAACTCATATGCCCTTTTGAGCTTAAACGTATTAAATTTCCAATTCGTGTTGCATTCGTGATAACGATTAAAAAATCGCATGGTCAGTCTTTCAGTTTTTGTGTTTTTTGTGCTCATGTACTAATGAAAACCCATGAATTTCTCATGGTCGATTTAACGTGCATGTTCACGAGTCGATAAACCATCCCCTGTATTTCTTCCTTCATTTCAAGTGCGTAGCTAGGATAGGGGGTTTTGGGCGCAGCTAATACCACGGGTCTGTAGGGTATAGAAAACTCGCTAAGGTAAGCGGGAAGTGTGGGGGCACTTCCTTCAGACATTTTTTAAGATAAATGGTTCAAAATAGTGGATTTTGCGACTGTGTGAATAGTTAAATATGTTTTATTTGTTAGTCATCCGTCCCCCTAATATTAATGACAAAATCTTTCATAAAAAAATTCTCTAAGCTCTTGGGGGGGGGGGGGAGAGTTTATCTCCCAAAACCTCCCCTCGCTGCGTCACTGCTTTGCTTCGCTATTTTTATTTAGCTTCATCCGCTTCATCTTGCGCCTGATAACAAAACAAAAACTGTTGTTTATCAGAAGGTGCTTGACGCAAGAAATTAAACCCGAATGTGTAGGGCTCACCGTGGTGCGTTTACGCATGCAGTACGTTTAAGCAGAGCATTTTTTCCAAACAGAGATACTGAAACTGGCGCGCCTTAGGTCATTTAATGCGAATGCTGCCTCATAGGGGCTTTTTTTGCACGATATTGAGCATTAGTCAAGCGTCGGTCTGGGGTTGTGTCAACCTCCCCCCTGAATGGGCCAAGTGTATGCAACAGACTTGGACCTAAAAACATTTTTTTTTACAGCTAATAACCAACCACAGCTAATAATAGCCAACAACTGAATGCGTATAATTTTTATTTCATGAACTGCTTTTTTAAACCACAATGCCCAAAATTTCTTAACCTAAAATGTAAGAAAATTTGTTGAAAAAAATCCGCGTAAACGTGCTCCGATCCACCCTATGTAGATTCAATAAAGAAAATGTCTTTCTGACAAGCAATTATGGTACTCATTTACGTAGTTTTATTGAATTTGTATCCTTATTTTATTATAATAAACATGATTAAAAACGATACAGCCGCTCTTGATTTATAAATGGTGTAAGTAAACTGTAAGTTCATTGATTGTTAGGCGGTACGAAGTTCGCCGGGTCAGCTAGTATCTTTATGAAACAGAGGATATAAAATCGACCATTTTGCACTTGGACAAAAAGTGAGAGTATATTCAGACCGTTTTTGGAAATGATTTCATCTTCTCTTCTGTCTGAGAAAATTAAATAAATTTTTGGTTTACCCAAATACCACATTAGCCATAAATTGATTAAAATAACAATCTCTAATGCGTTTCTAATCTCTCTTGCATGCGTTTTTTAATCAACGAATGATCCTGTCGATATGCCAATACTCATCGCCTACGGCTACTTTAAAGTTCATCTACATCTACATAATACCCCGCAAGCCGCCCAAAAGGCAGTGCGGCAAGGGGTGTTAGGACACCAGCCGTTTACAGCTAAAAAAATGAAGTGCTCTTACGAGGTTGGGACTAGAGTTGATTAAAGTCTTTTATGGTTCGGGGGAAAAACGAATTCCCACATCTATCCGTTCGGCAAAACATCTCTCTTAATTTATCGCTTCTATCGGACCTGGAAATATAGTGTTGCTCTAATATTATGTTCTCTGTGTCGCTCTTAAAGATGTCCATTCTCAATTTTTCAAGCAATCGAAGCCTTGCGCACAGTTGCTTCAACTTCCCTTATAGATCAAATCGAATGAAATCGGAAGATTCAAGCGTCATGGAGTGGAATTTTTCCGTATTGAAATAAATACTTGCAATTTTCCACGATTATAATATTTATTACGACCTAGGTTACAATTTCACTTCATAATCTTAAAGGTGACGTAGTGACATTGAAGCATAGGTAGTAAGAAATTTCATAATCTTGGAAAATAACAAGTATTTATTTCAATATACATCAATTCGATCTATGGATTCGATTGTGATCTCAATTGATCTCTTAGTGGAGCTTCGAAGTCACCGCCCTTACGTACGAGTGGAGCCAAAAATTCAACTGCCAGCTTCTATGCGGATATGCAGATTAAGAATTCATTAATCCCTCATAACTCGATTTCCGTCTACCGCTTATGTCGTATGAAAAAAACAAATACATTCCCTTACCTGTCATGCGAGTTCAAGAGTCTTGACACTGTCCATATGACAAACACAAGAGGGAATCACAATCTTGTTATACCTCATCACCGAACTGTCATTTACAACAAATCATTTACCGTAACTGCATGTACGGAATGGAATAATCTTCACCTTTCAACTAGAAATTCATAATCATTGTCATTTTTTAAGAGGAGGCTACACAAAGCACTTTTCACTTCACGACTAGCTGGTAAATATACATGACACTGAGCAGTGCCTACGACAAAGTGATATGTATCACTGAATGCTTGTATATATATACATATATATGTAATATTTTATATCTTAATTGCATGTTTAATATTTGTGTATACTTTGTACCTCATTGATTATGTTGTATTTTACAAATAACACGACTTTAACTTTCACTCAGTAGGTTTTCGCTGGTTTTTCACACCCCCCTTCTTGTGTGGGCGTTTTTCTGAAGTGGGTTTTTTTCGCTGAAGGATACTACACCCTCATCCTCATGTTTTTTTCCCTCAAACAGAAATCATAAAATTTTCACATATAGTTGTTTATATTTTTGACATTTCACAAATAGTGTATATTGCATATCCTCTGTATTGTAAACGTTTGTCTACCATTTAAAAAAATATGTTTGCATTGACGCTATGGAGGGGTTAGGTGGAAGGGGGGACTTCTTAGTCTCAATCTCGCCCGAATAAAGGCATTTTATTATTATTATTGAAAGATCTGTCGCATGTTTTGAATTCCTTTCCTTTGACCCTCCACCGAATCATCTCCATGAACATATTCGCCACCTTCCTTTAATGAAACACGTAAAAGATGTAGCACTAGGGAGGGTTCTTTCAACCTCCGATAGGTCACGAACAAAAGGCGAAGTGGTTGATTAAAAATTATTTTATTTCTAAACATTTAGCACACTTGTGGTGTCCTATGGACATAATCGCCTCGGCGATTGAGGAATTGGTTGAGTCTGTGGACAAGCTTTACTATACCTCCTTCATAGGATGTTGCCGCCAATGATTTCAAATGAATTTTGCCTTTGTATCGTCATCGTTCCTTTAAAAACGCCTCCCCTCCTAGCTACATCTCCAATTCAGCGTAAAGATGGAAGCCACATGGCACTAGGTCAGCATTGCACGGCGGGTGATCGAAAATGTCCCATTGAAATAGCTCAAGGAGCAGTTGGACTGCATCAGCGCTGAGATGACGGACGTTGTCATGGGTAGGAATACTGTCAGAAGTCAGCATGACTCCTCTTTTGTTTTGAATGAGGATGGGCGTAACGATTTACTCCAGGGGTTTCCAATAGGGTGGTTTCCTATTATTTTGTTATTGCCTAAATCGAAAGATTATTACTCCTGGAGTACGTATTTCACGTTTTTAGATTTTTAAATGACGATATCTATTTTTCGCGATTAAATGAAAAGTGAAAATTTTCAAGCGCGCGAAAACGCGACGCTTAAGTATGAATGTCGGGAAGTCTCTCCGTGTGACGTATTTCTGGTTCCCCCTCCCGCCCTGCGAGGTGACCTTGAGGCGAGGCTTAGCGCTGATACGACGCAGGCCGCTAGCGGCTAGCCTAGTACCCTGCTGGCTGGTAGCGCTTGGCTTAATTAAGGATAATTAATAACTTATCAAACGAGGAAAACTTTCCGACCTTAGCCAGTTTTAATAAGTGATTGTTAAGACATGTTTCCCTGAGCTCTGCGCCTCATGCATGCAATGGTAACCTCAGACGACGTATAACTCCTATCTTCTCGTATAGAAACTAGGTCCCTGTGACGTCACGTGGAGTGGCATCGCATGGGTGCCAATCTGGCCCTTTTCAAATGAGGATAAAAATGGACCATTGCCATTCGTCTAGCCCGGTATTTCTAAAACAAAATAATTTGTATATTATGAATACAGTAATGGTGGGTAACGAATCGCAATCAATGCCTTTCGTTTTCTTTGATGAAGGAAACCACCCTATTTACTTGGCCACGAGGGCCGCATTCCAAGTTCCGAATCGCCCCGCGGGCCGGATAGCAAATTTGCCGATGACTGAAGTATTCGATACCAACGTCTACTGAAGAATCCGGTGGCGCATTTCTTATTTACGAACAGTTGAAGGCGACTTTGACGTGCAGTACCACAGATATATATGTGTGCAGTACAGCGCTGCAATGCTCCTGGCGGCGTCTCACAGAGTTAAACGAGCGAGAATGGCGCGCTACTTGAAACGAGTGCGCGGGCCGGATGAAAGCCCTCCGCGGGTCGTACTTTGGAGACCCCTGATTTCACACAATAGCCACACTGCATTAAAAAGTTCTCTTTTATCGGCATAAAGGTCAAGAGAAGTCAATGCTGAAGCTGATGCGCGAGTTTTCTGGCTGTCGCTCCGGAGTGCTCACTTGGCGGGAGAATTAATTGAGGCATAGTAATTAATGACATCAGGGGCGCAGCTAGCAATTAAGACTAGGGGGTTTAGGTGTAACTAATACCGGGGTGTGTGGGGGTATGGAATACCTACCAGGATAAGCGGCAGGTGCGAGATTAATAAATTGCGGAATTTCATCATAAATGGTTCAAAATGGTGAGTTTTACGGCTTTCTGAGGGATATTTTATTAATCCTTACACTATTATATTAGTAATATCAATCCAAATATGTAAAATGGATTTAACTTAAAAATTTATCTGAGCTCTGGGGGGGGTTTATCCCCAAGGGGGGGGGTTTATCCCCCAAACCCCCCCCCTCGCTGCGCCACTGAATGACATTGCTACTAACCTTAAACTAACACCTTATGGTCAGAAATGACTTTAGCCTGTGGTTCGGACGATACGCAGTTGCCCTATCCGCTCAGTACCCGCCTGACGCTCTTTTGCTGAGCAATAGGAG